>NC_084790.1:24257343-24561270 GCF_028858725.1 Colius striatus
GGTGTTGTATCCATTTCTACACCAGACCTAGAGACAGAGAACAGCAATACACCACGTTCTTTTGGGTAGCTGCTGCTTTGAATGTTTTTGAAGAATGAGTGTCACTAGCTTGGATTGCAAAGACCCACTTGTTTGCCAAGGTCATGGTTTAGGCCCATGTAGGAGCAAAGGACCATGGTCAGCCGTAAGTGCCAAGGCCCTTTGGAATGTTCTAAAGACAGCGAGGGCTCACATGTTGGTCCAGGGTAAAACAGAGAAGACTAAAATTAGAGAAGAAACCAAAAATTAATTTAATCCAACACCAAACAAAAACATAAACAGAAAACAGTACAGAGGAGTATGATGACGAAGAGCACAACCAGCTCTTTACAACTCCCTTTCCCCCCACCCCTACCCTCTTCCTGGACTCAGGGCCCTGACCTCTGTGTCTTTATCTCCTCACCCTGTGAACAGCTCATGGGGGGCAGGGAATGGGAGTTCCAGTCAGTCCTTTCCCAATGGCTCCTGCTGCTTGTCTCGCATCAGGGCAGATGAACTCCTGGCTGGTCCTCCCTGCTCCACCATGGGATCCCTCACAGTCTGGGCAGCCCTGCATGGGTCGCTCTGATGTGTGTTCAACCCAAGGGCTGCAGCTCCTCTCTGCCTCTCGTGTGGGTCTGCTCTGCGGCGCGCAGGCTCTCCAGTACAGCCTGCGCCATGGCCTCCCCACACAGTCTCCTGCCCATCCAGGCGCACTCACCTGGGCCTGCTGGTGGCTCTCAGTCCTTCCATTGCTCTGCATGGCTTGCAGGGGTGCAGCCTGTGTTCTAGCCACGGTTTGCAGAGGGATCTCCAGTCTGACACTTCTCCTTCCGTCTTCCTCTGACTGTGGGGTCTGCATGGTCACCTCCATCTTGTACCTCTACTCCAGCTCCTCTTCTGCTGCAAGCTTCCCTTAAATAATGATAGCAGAGGCACCAGATTGTCCGAGCCAGGCTGGAGGTGAGTCCAAAACTCAGCCAGGGGATATTTTGAAAACTGCTTAATGGGACCAATACTGCAGCTCTCTCCCTCTGTTACCATGCAAAAAGTGGCTCCACACAAGTCCACAACAGCTGAAAATTTCAGTAGCTCTTTAGCAATATTGCTAAATTCTCTAGCAAAAGAGGAGACTTTTACAAGCCTCTTGGCAGTAAAATTCCTAAGGGTGCATATACTCTAGAGGAGAGCAAAACTGCTGTTTATTGCAATGTCTGATTTAAATTGTTTTGATTAATTTTGTTTACATGTCAATAAGGTGCTGTCTGAACATCAGTGTAAAGTCTGGACATGAAACTTTGTAGAAGTTGGAGATAAGATTTCAGTTGTTTGGAATAAGTGACTTAGTGCTAAACCTGGTCATGTAAAGTGGTATGGTTTTTTAAATTATGACATATTTTACATTCAGTACAATATTCCTGCTGGCTAGCAATTATGTCCAGTCTCCAAAATGTAAACTGCAATTCTACTGATGTATGTTCCCTTCAATCGTTTATGAGTCCTGTAATTAAAGCAACAGGGTAGTGATAACAGGGAAAGTTATATAAGCTTTCTGTCTGTTAGTAGTGGCCCCAGAGAAGCTGTGCTGAATTTTATGCTTTCTAGTCACTGGAGTTGTTCTGAATTAGTTTATTTCAAAGAAGTTCAGGACACCTTCCAGCTGTCATCAATAATTACAGATAACAGTTCTTTAAATGTTGACAAGTGCATTCATAATTGGAAAATGTTAAAATGAGTAAAATGGAGAAGAAGCAGAGACATGAGAGATAAACTTAAACTCTCCAAGGCTTATTCCCACCTCCCTACAAGCACCACACTCCTAAGGGTTATTTGTATTATAGTCTGTTGGGCTGCACTACTTGTAAAAACAACTGTCCTTCATGGTTCAAGAGTCACCTTGATAAATTGGAATGCTTTATAAAATAAAAGAATTCAGTGGTATAACAAAGAAAGTATTCTAAACTCCATAAATAAGCATTTTGAAAATAGTTTAATGTTCTTCTTTCTTAAATAAGACTCCTCAGTATAATGCAATATGCCCTGAGTCAATGTCAATGAAATTACATCTTCTGTTACCCTCTACAAGCCTTAGAGGCAAAGCAGTATTTGGAATGTGATGACTTTGTCCTTGCATAATGTCACCTCTTTCTAGCATGTAGAAAGATTGTAAAGAAAGGAGAAATCATGCTGTTTTCTTTCTGGTTGTAATCTTTGAAAGGGTAAAGAGTGAAAGGAAATACCAGTATCTCCCAATTCCTTCAGTGTACTTTTTTGTTTTACTTCACTTGGTGCAGATTTCTTTATGCTCATGTGAGAATGAGTTCTTGATGACAGTTCATCTTCAGTAAGAAATCCAGCCTTTTAGGCCATTGGCTCTATCTCCATAAGACTAACCTAGATAGCATTAGACATCTGCAGATCTGAAGTCAGTTAGGAAAAATATGCTAGGCTATGAATGTGTCGCATGTTTATGACTTTAAATTACTGAGACTATAGAATTAAAATGTTTAATATGTATAAAGCTAGGTGCATTGAACTGGCATGATAGGGTTTTAGATCAGGGTATAGACTGAGCTCTGTAAAAGGTCAGTCTCTTTGTGTCTCCCACTGAGTACTGCCAAAATTCTCGTAGTCTTAATTACATCACCGGTTACAAAGTCACTGTGTCTCAAAGATGGCATCGAGCAGGTTTCAGTAACATGTAAAGTTGTCCAAATTATATGGTCTAAGGTGTATTATCTTGCTAAAGCCATTTTAGAATCTTATTCCTCATGTGTTTCCATATGCTACATATGCCTTGATGGTGTCTCTTGCTTTTTTTCACTAGAATAAATACTATTTTAATAAAAAATGAGTCTCATATAAGCTGAAAGAACAAATGAGAATACTCAAATTTAAATAAATATCCCATTTAGATTAAGGTTAAACTTTCTAATTTCTGATTATAGAGGCATATGAACTCTGACAATCTTAAAATATTTTTTAAAAAGTTTCAGCAAGTGTCAGGTTTTTTTTAACCAATACATCCTCTTTTCTCTTTCCTACCTATACCTACTGTTGTGGTTTGGCCCAGCTAGCACAGCAGCATGGCAGTCTCTTGCATTGACAGTCTCTCTCTCTCCCCCATTCACCCCCACCCTTTTTAGGATGGCAGAGGCCCCAGCAAAATGGGAGGAAAAAGATAAGCAAGGTTGTTGTGGATTGAGACAAGGGCAGGGAGGGCTCACTGCCAGTTACGGTTCTGGGCAAAACAGACTCCAGTACTTGACTTAGAGAGGAAAGTAGGAAAGTTTATTCTACAAGAAACAGAACAGAATAAAAACAAAAAGGGAGTAGGATGATGAGAAAATGACAACCAGCACTTTAAGATCTCCCTCCCCCATCCCTCCTTTCTTCCCGGGCCCAGCTCACTGCTCCCGATATCTCTACCTCCTCCCCCCTCAACGGCTCAGGGGGGCAGGGAATGGGGGATGTGGTCAGTCTCTCACAGATGGGCTCTGCCGCTTCTGTCTTCTCAGATGAGGACGACTCCTGACATTCTTCCCCTGCTCCAACACGGGGTTCCTCCCCTGGAACACAGTCCTTAACGAACTTCTCTGGTGTGGGTTGTTCCCAACAGCTGCGGCTTCTGCCGATACAGGTTCCCTCACACGGGACACAGTCCTTGGTGACTATCTCTGGAGTGGATCCTTCACCACGGTTGCACTTTCTGCAGATAGAGGAACCCTCCCTCAGGACAAAGCCTCTTCTGGGCATAAGTTTAAAGAACAGCTTTGTCGTGGGTCCCTTTCCACAGTTACAACTGTGGATATTGGGTCCCTCCCTCAGGATACGGCCTACTCTGGCCGTAGTTTTAAAGAAAATCACTGACCCTCGCTTGGGGTCTGTAGGAAGTGATTGGTTCCCTCCCACAGAACATGGCCTTCTCCGCCATAGTCACTGTCCCTGGCTCAGTGTCTTGTGAAGTGAATTGCTGCCCCTGGTCTGGGGTCAGCTTTAGCAAAATGAGTCTCTGCCCCTGATGTGGGCTCATTATCAAAATGAGTCTCTACCGCTGATGCGGGGTCTTTAAAGAAATGAAAATTAATCTCAGCTTCACCAGTTCTCTCCATAGAATGCAGGGGAGTCTCTGCTCCAGCACACCTCCTCCTCTCTTTCATCACTGACCTTGGAGTCCGCATGGTTGCTTCTCTCACTGTTCCTCTTGCACCACCACCACTCTCCTTGCACCACCACCAGCCAGAAGAAAGGATAGAAGAAAGAAGAAATGAAGAAGAAGGAGGAAGAAACTTCCTCTTCCGGCTTCTTCTTAAAAAGTGACTGTGGAGGTGTCTAATTCGCTCAGCCCCAGAAGTGGGTCTGGCTCAGAGCCTGTGAGAGTTTTGAGCAACTTCTTACAGGAGCCATGTTTATAGCCCCTTCCCCATTACCAGAAAAGGCTGTCATGTCAAACCATGACACCTGACACCTAACCATTTTACCATTTCTCTTGTGAAGGCATAGCTTAGTGTAGCAATGTCAATAGGTCATGAAAACTCAGATTTGGAAAGGGAAAGAACAGTCTATTGTGACACGTAGATTTCATTAACATATCAGCCTTGAGTCAGGATAGAAACGAAAGTTATCAGAAAAGTCTTGCAGTTGAGATTCCAGGACTTCTGTGAACTAAGTAAAATACAGAATAAGTAGATACAAGTTTGTGTTTGTTCACAGTCCAACTCAAAAATCATATGTTGCTATACGTGCTAAAAAGCCAATCACGGTGTTTAGATCTGATTTGATTCCTCTAACTTTATCCAAATGATTTCCTGTTCCTATGGGATTAGGAAAAAAATAGAAAAGAATGCCTTAATTTCAAACTAGAGTCTAAGAATCTACAGTCTAGTTAGTGTTTCCAATGTTATTTGAATGGCAGACTCCCATAGAAAAACAGAAATTAAATTGCTGCTTGCATCAATCCACATGCCTCTGTTAAATCTCAAAGCACTTTACAGGGAAGTTTCTCTGAAATTGCCTTTTTGTGTGCTGTTCTATACTTGTCTCTGCACTGAGGTAAAATGCATGAGACTTGTAAAACTGCCCAACCTTTTCATGAAGTTGCCTGATCCTCCTGTTTCCTGCTCGCCTGTTCCTTTTTGGGTCAAAACTGATTTGTGCTCTGCACAGTTCAGTCTTCTACTGTGTGAAGCTCAGCCTATTTTTTTTTAACAATGGGCAATGCAATTCTGGATATCTGCTGTTACATTATCAGAGCTTGTAATTGCTGTGGTGCTGATAGCATTGTAATCCTGTAAGAAAAAGGCGATTAAAGGTAGCAGAGTTTCTGACTGGATATAATACATGCAGTTTTTCAGTTGTTTCTTTTTTTTTCAGAAAGATAAAATGAGGCTACCTGGGGACTGTATCAGAGAAAATACAACCTTTCTTGGTCAGAATATGTTTTAAATGAATTTTTGATTTTTTGGTTGTTCAGTGCTGTTTTTCACATATGTGACCAGGCGTTTCAGGGAAAAATATAAATGTAGAAAAAGAGAAAGGCAGGAAACCCACCTGTCTGGATTTTTTAATTTCTGAAGATAAAAAGAAGAAATTTTAATGAGGAAATATGTTCCTTATGTGACCTGTGACCCACAACACTGATTCACTTGGGTTAAGCAAGTGCCCAGAAGTCTACTCTCTGTGAAGCTGGTGATGGTGAAAACTGACTAAGCCCCAGTTTGACTTTAAGAAATTCTTCTGGGAGGTGATCTTAGAATCATAGAATCCTAGAATCATAGAATGGAAGGGTTGGAAGGGACCTTTAGAGATCATCTAGTCCAACCCCCCTGCAGAAGCAGGGTCACCTAGATCAGGTCGCACAGGAACATGTCCAGGCGGGTCTTGAAGACCTCCAAGGAAGGAGACTCCACAACCCCTCTGGGCAGCCTGTGCCAGGGCTCCGTCACTCTCACAGTGAAATAGTTTTTTTTTAGAATGACATCCTTTTGTTTAATTTTTTTCACTGTTCTAAAAGGGCTGGTGAAACTACTCTTCAGAGGATGAACACTGTTAAATAAGTGCTTGCTTGACGGTGTGAGATCATATGATGGCTTCTTGCTACTTCCTAGCAGGATTGTGACTAGTGAAGAAATTTTCATGGTTATTTGTGACGGTTCCTGTAAGTGCAGTAGCCAGTCTTTGAGAGTCTGCAGCACACAGGTGTTTGGGGACACTTTCCAATGAAGGTCAAAGGGACCTAAGAAAAAGTAACTTCCCTCCCCACCACCCAGTGGTTTAGACACTAGAGGCTGTAATATATGTGATTCATAATAGTTCTTATAAAACAAGTAGCTTTGGACTCAGAAGATAAATAATAAAAATATATGTAAGTGTTTTTCAACTCTTTGGAGTTGTTTGCAAAGCTCTGCCAGTAAGCATCTTCCTATGGCCAGTTAGAGAGTTGTATTTTTAAATGCCTCCTCAATGCCAGAAGTCTTTAAGGAGCCTTGGTAGTTACTGATATCTAGCTAGGAGAAAAATTACAGAAAACATTGTTTTCTTGGGCTGATAAACTATTATTTGTAAGTAGACCAAAATGGAGATATTAACGTGTACCAAACTGGGGAGAGTAGTACTCTCATGTGGTTTTGCTCTAAACAAACTGTTTCTCCTCAGAAGAGCCAAAAAAGAAAGCCTCAGTGAGATCTTGGGTTTTGAAACACTTTTTGGTGGTAGATGCAGAATTCCTTTTTTTTTAAACATAGAAATTTAACCATCATGAAAACAGAGTATGGCTGTAAACATCTTTACTATTCTCTGTGCTCAGGAGTTTTAACATGTATATTTAATGGAACACTCTCTTGCTATGTGATTGACAGAGATAACAACCAAAATACATGCTTTTTCACTTATTTTTAAGTAGTATCTGAAGGAACCAGGCTGTACTTTAAACCAGTGTAGTCACTGTTTTGAGTGCCTTAGAATTGTTTTACGAAGAGCAAGTAAAAGCAGACCACAAAGGACCATAATAACTCTAACAAATTTGCACAGAACTGATAATGGACTGAAGAAACATTTTTCTTAAAGCCAACTATGTGGTTCCTGGCATCTTGGTCTTGCTCTCTGAGAGGACCTTACACAGGCAGTGCTTTCCACAGGCAGACTTGGAAGCAGAGAGCCTGACTCCATCCAGGCTGGAGTGTAACCATGGATACTGAAATTATAGATTTAATAAAAACACTGGTTTTGTAATACATTACGATTTCACTCACAATACATCTCAACCAACTCCTTGGTGACCTGTAGGTAGTAATTACTTGTGTCTCTCCCTCCCACCAGAGATAATGACTTACCATGTTTGTTACTAGCACCCCTTTATGCTCTGGTAGTGCCAATCACCATTCCATTTCAAATGCTCTAATTATCATGGTTGCATTAACTCAAAATAATTATTCATGTTCTGCATTTAGCTTGAAATTACTCCTGGTTCGTACGTGACATAGCAAAATATGCTCAGATGCATTTCTAGCTTTTACTACAGATAGTGATTGGCTAATACAAGATTTCTAGTAACCTTAGCTGTTAAATGCTAGTTAATTTCCTATTTTAATCTCTTTAGGTTTATTTATTTCAATGTAGATGGCTTTGTGGAACTGTTGCACTGTTTTCCTTATATATGTCATTTTTCACAAGGAGTAGTTGCCCTGTCTTACATGCAACAAATAACAAAATCTTATTGTTAGGAATAGTAATCTATAAATTATAGCAATTCTAGCTACATTCTGCAACAAACCTTAGTATGTGCCTTTTATAAAAAATGAAGACTCTTGTTGAAAAAAAAAAGATTCTTTCCGTACACTTGCATCAGTGTAGTTGTTTCACTTTCCTTCTGTTCTTGGCTATAAATTGGTCTTTGGAGACCACGCTGTTTTCAGATGTGCTGTGTTCCAGTCTCCTTAGATTTACTGTCACTGTCTTTCTGAGACCAGCTTTGCTGTGCTGCTGTTTCCTGCCTATAATCAGTGATTTTAGCAGACATAGAAGTTTCTCTGTTCGGCTTCTTCTTCACAATGGTAGTTTAAAGCTTCTGGTGCTTGTTGCTTGGATTTTTAGTGTTTGTGTGTTTGGAGCAAGACAAATGTGTTGAGTAGTTGGAGTTGCCATGGAAGTACAAACTGCACTTTGAGAAACACCAACTTGAAACTTCTCAATTGACAAATAATTCTGTAATGTAATTAGTATTCAGTGAAATTCTCCTGATGCAAAGGTAGGTATGGATGTTATCAGTGATTAACAAATTCAGTACTGTAAATAGTGCTTGGATTGCTCTTCACAAACTCTTACCATCAATCTTCAAATCCAAACTGCAATGCACCTATAAGTAAGCTATTATTTTGCTTTTTTGTAGTTGTGAAGGAATATGCAAATGCGTACACAGTTTGAAATTCAGATTTTATTATCAGTCATTTTTATGTAGCCTGGAATTAATTAAACACTGCCTGAACTTTGTGCATGTCCTGTATTTTGAAACTACTGGTTCCTACTTTGACGATTATAATATGAAGAAGTCATGACAGTCTCAGGTGATGATCTCCAATTTAGGTTGCCAGTTCGGCAATCTGGGAGCTTCTCTGGATGTATGAGGCAAAGGGAAGGAGCTGGTGAGAAGGAGGAGAACAAGTGAAGCTGGAGTTTGAGTTGTTTCGGACAAGGATCTATTGTCTGTGGGAAATTAAGTGCCTCTGTGGTCGTCTCATCAGTATGGAAAGTAAAAACTACCTTGCTTAAACTTTTGAGATCTATGTGGTAAAAACCACCACATAAGTATTCTGTGACATAGATTGTTCAGATGAACATACATCTCAATGCTGCCTTCTGTGTAGCCACTTGTTTAGATTTAAATTGAGACAGAAAATGTGTTGCTTGTCCAGAAGTGGTGTTTATGTCTTCTGTAATTGGAATATCAATATTGTTTTCATGGTATTCTGTATGACAAGGTAATGAAAGCAATGTTCTGATAAAACCAAAATTACAGGCACATTACTGTCATTACCCACCAAAAACCTGTTGAAAGAATGCGATGTTCTGTAATCCAAAGTAAGGGAAAAGTCAGAAACTCCAGGTTGCCTATCTAATTAATGCAGCAATTGGCCAGCAATATAAATCATTAATATAGATGGAGTGTTTTAGCAATATTACTTAGCTCCAAGGATAATTGAAGTTTTAAAGGGTCATCAAATACTGTGTTTCTCTGTTTACAATGTTGTAAGTGTAATTGTTCTCATTGATTGCTAGTATGGTTACAAAATAAGTGGAGTGATGGTAATCAATCATTTCAAAGAGCCAGGAGAATAGTCTCTGATAATAAGTTCTTTGGAAGTTTTTGTTTAATTAAAAATCCGTCCAGACAGGAAGGAGAATTAAATCAACAGCAGTGCTGTAGAGTGCTTCTTATAGATTCGTAGGTGAATGTTAACTTCATTCTGACAGTCAGATGTGACTTTGCTTGGGAGACTCAAATATCAGTGTCTTTCTCCAGTACTTCTATATGTAATTATGTTAAATTTCATTTTCATCCAAGCACGGCAAGAAAAAAGTTCAACAAAACAAAAAAAAAAAGTTTCATATTAAGACCTCTTTAAGTAATTAAACCCACAATATTAGTTATGTTTTTGGGCTAAAGTTACTACTGGTTGAAGCAGTTACTTTGTATCCTACATTTTCTACAGTATTTGATATAAGAAAAGAAATGAGCAATGTCTAGAGGGTTTTTTTGATGGGTTTTTTTTTAAAATCCCTTGGATGGGGATTCATGTTTTTTGTGGGGTTTTTTTTTGGTACTGATATCAAAATCCTTGTACTCACTCAGTACTTGTATTGTTTACATAGGCTCCATTTTCATCAAAATAATGGACAAATTTGCTACATGGAAGCTACTTGTCTTGCTCATGGCCATGTAACAAATGAGTAGAATGAGCTCTTAAACTATGTTTCTAATGTTATACTGTCCTGTTTTGTCTTTCTTGTTTTCTCTTTCCATGTCCCATTTCCTCAGGAGAGAAGTAGTCTGAAAGATACACTTGCCAGAACTGTTTAAGAATTCCAGTCTTTTGTAAGTCTGAGAGTATGTAATAATTTCTAGAAAACTGAGTCTAGAAGATCTGAAAATATCAGGAATTCTTGGACTGCGATTGCTTTCTAGTAATGAAAAAATAGCCTGTAATTCCAGTGCCATGTTTCTTCATTACTCTGATCTTCTTTGTTGCATTAATAATACTGTCTTAAATATTTAAAATATTTCCCCAATGTACTGATGACAGTCCCTGCAAGAATGTCTCTTTAAAGTCATGCATAGACATCTGTCACAGAAGAACTAATTTAAAAAAAAAAACACATCAGCAACAGAATGAGTGAAATCTGAGAGCAAGTGTTATAAATCATTAATAACAAGAATACATTAAATCTTCTCTAAGAGCTAAAGTGGAAATTCCCCTGTTAGGTGTGAATGTAGTGTTTATTTAGCTAAGGCAAAGATGATAACTACATTGTTGGAAAGACAAATTTTTTAACAGTTTTAGAGTAAATGATAGATCAATTTGCAAAAATCTGCATGTATTAGTCAAGATGACTGGTTTGCTGTGGTGCTAATGTACTGTGAGATTTCTTCCTGCTGCATGTGTAATTTTGGATTCCCCTCTCTTAAGTGATATCATAGTTACCATGCATAGGCAATAACAACAACTTGTTCAATTTTGTTGGTTTCTCACTGAAGCAGCCATCATTATCTACACAAGTCTTCCATTTTACAACTGAACCCAGAATGTTAAAATGCTGCATGTTATGTAAATTTTACCTGGATCTCAACAAGTCCTCTGGTATATCATCAGCATGAAATTATTTTCTCACTGTTCCTCAGACTTTAGTGAAGAGTAGTAGTGCACTGCCACCATCTGCATTGACATGAGGGAAGTAAAATTTAGATAAGATGATCCAACTGGAGCTGGTACATTGCTGAACTCAGAACCCTGTTAGATCTTGGTAGAATTTGAGTAGCCTCAGAATACATGGTCTGTGAGTCAGAGGGATTGTAACTTTTATGATGTCTTTTTATAAAACTAGTGGTGTTTCTGTCTTGTCTTCATAGCATCCAGTTTTGTCTATTTAAGATTCAGTGCCTGTATGAGAGAAATCTGCTGATAGCCAGTCTATAATTTTATTGCATTAAACTAAGTGAGGTAAAAGCTGCCCTGGGGAATGAGTATTCTTGCCCTGACAGCAAACAAACACACAACCTTATGCTTTTCTAAGTATCCTATGTTAATAGCATTTCTTTCTGTTGCAGAATTGTGAATATCTTACTAACGACATACTGTATGAAAGACCACAGTTATCTCCTAACAGGGATGATTTGAGATATGCCACTGTTCTTGCGAGAGTGAACACTGCAAGGAAGCTATCCTGACGAACTCTGAAGGTATGTAACATATAACAACTGTCCTTTTGAAGTGATATTTACTCTTTCTGATAAGGGAGATAATGATGTGCTTTTTGACCTGCTGAGGTGTTTCCAGAGCAAAATCTAGGTTGGTAAGTCTGAGATTTATGAAGCTGTAAGTAATCTTTTGAATAATTACTTTTCTCATTTATGTGTCTTGATAGAAGACTTCTCTCATTATGATAAAAGCCAAGCATTAAGAAATATGCTGGTGACTTCAAAATCATTGAAAGTTCTTGGCTTCCAAGAGTCTGTAGTGAGGTAATACTTTAAAGTAAGAAGGAAGGAGAAATCTAAATTTGGATTAAATTAGGAAACCCCCAAAATAAACTAGATGAGAATATAACAAAATGAGGTTTCAAAACTTTTCTGTAATACATCTTCTATATGCAAGGCAAGAGTTATTTTTTAAACATTAGGTCCTATAAAATTATAATCTTTATCAATTAAGCTTTTACAAATGTAAAGAGATATTTCCAATGTCTGTGCATTAGTTTGGTGAAAATTTTGTAAGCCATTAGAAATGTTTTTTTGACATATTGATCTAGGTTATGAATCAGTTTTTTTAATGACTCTTTTTCAGCATTTTTTACATGAAGAAAATCATAACATAATTTTGATTGGAAAAAACATTATCATTGAGTCCAACTGTTAACCCAGCACTGCCAAGCCCACTACTGAACCATGGGTGCCAAGCCCACCACTAAACCATGTCCTTATGTGCC
This sequence comes from Colius striatus, assembly GCF_028858725.1. Taxonomy (NCBI): domain Eukaryota; kingdom Metazoa; phylum Chordata; class Aves; order Coliiformes; family Coliidae; genus Colius; species Colius striatus. The sequence goes on from NC_084790.1 coordinate 24,269,560, forward strand.
ACTTCTACCCATCTTTTAAGTACCTAAAGTACCTTTAATTACCTTTTAAGTACCTTTAAGTACTAGACCAGGCTGCTCAAAGCCTCATCCAGCCTGCAACAGACTATCTCCAGGCATGGAGCATCCACAACCTCTCTGGGCAATATTTTCTGGTCTCTTACTGCTTTTACTGTAAATATTTTTTTTCCTTACATCTAATCTAAATCTACCTTCTTCAACTTGAAGCCATTATCTCTTGTCCTGTCACTGCATGCCTGTGTAAAAGGTCCCTCCCCAGCTTTCTTCTAGGTCCCTGTAGGCACTGTAAGGCTGCTAGAAGGTGTCCCCTGAGCCTTCTGTTCTCCAACCCCAGAGCTGGAAGCAATACTGCAGGTGGGGTTTCATGAGAGAAAAAATGGAGAATTACGTCCCTGTACCCTGCTGGCCACACTTCTTTTGGTGCAGCCCAAGATACAGTTAGCTTTCTGAGCTGCAAACACCCATTGCTGAGCCATGTTGAGTTTCTTGTCAGCCTCTCAAGTCCTCTGCTGGACTGTTCTCCATCCACTCACTTCCCAGCCTGTATTTGTGTTTGGGATTACCTTGACACATGGGCAGAACTTTGCACTTGGCCTTGTTAAACTTCATTAGGTTTGCACACCTCAAGCCTGTCAAGGTCCCTTTGGATGGCATCCCCTGAAGTTCCCAAGTTTGTAAGCCAAAAAATAAATAGTAAGTCTCTCTCATTGGCAGTCTTTCTTTCCTCCTTATGATATTTTCTGAATGTGGAAAAGCCTAATTTAAATCAAATCGAAATTGAGTTTTTAAAAAAATATTATCTACACACCTCCATACATTCTCAACATTGGGAGTGAAACTCTGTGACTTGACTGAGGCAAAGTAAACCTTCACTGCTATCCCAGTGCATAGTTACAGTCATGACAAGGAAGACTGATACTCAGTAGCAATTCCTAGTGATTTATGGTGGTATTTATTTCAAGGCACCCATTTCAGAATCTAGTGCAAACCTCTTGCATTTCAACTTGGGAATCTATCTACAACATTTATTTGTACCTACTCTCTTTTGCTTACCTGGCACTGTCCACCTTAGCTGCCTTTTCTAGGTGTGTACAACTAGTATTTTGAATAGCTTTTCTGTGTCAGCTACTCTGATTCTGATTTAGGGATACTCTGATGTAGGGAAATGATCTAATGGTTGATAGGGCTAGGAAAAAGGCTGGACTCTTTCATCTTAAAGGTCTCATCCAGCTGAAATGATTCTATGATTCTTTAGTCTAAATCTGAATATGTATTTACTATGCCTGTAAAATGCCCTTTTCTCATGCTTATTTCTCCAGTTACACTGCATTGCCAAGGATTGGTTGTTGATGTTTTCTTTAATGATGACCAGGTTGACACTGTAGAAGTTGAGTTAGGGAATTTGTAGAAAACCTCCTTTGAAATGTTAATGCTACTTTATACTAAGAGGGTGCCTTACCAAGATTGGTGTTGACTGCCCTAGACCTCGTTATGTCTTTTAGTATCTTTCATTCAGAGGCACCTTTTCTTCTGCATTTTCTGTTTGAATTGCTAGCTTCTCAGTTGCAGTGGATGAAGTTCCGCAGTCCTCCATGCAGCTTGTACTGCATGCCAGAGCGACTTACAGAGACTTCAGTGCAGTGCATGAGGGCTGGTGGGAAGCAGAGCTCAGAGTGGGCTGTGCCACTTTGCTGACCTTTGTACTTCTGATAGCACCTGCAGCAACTTGGTTAGAGCTAACCTGGTGTCTTTTTGCTGAACTGACTGCTTCTGAGAGTGTGACAAATCTTGTTTGTGTGGAGACGTTAAAGTTTACATGCATTGGCTGTGTGGTCTGGCTCTACTCTTCTGTTTGACTGTAATTTCATCCATTCAGCATTAATGCATGTGAGTGTGGGATACAACTTTTCTATCTTTAAAGCAAAGCTTTAGCCTGATAACTGTGCCAACCTTCTGTAGTGATTTAAGCCCATCCAGAAACAAAAGACTATGATCAGCCATAAGTACCAAGGGCCTTTGGAACTCCCTAAAGACAGGGTGGTCTCACTCTCCGCTTATGGTCCTGGGCAAAACAGACAAGACTACTCAATTTGGGGAAGAAAACAGAAATTAATGTAATCCACCAACAACCAAAACCATAACAAACAGAAATACTCAATCAAAAATAATATGGATTAGGATGATGATGTAAAGTATAACCAGCCCCTTTAGGATCCCCTTCCCCTCACCCCTTCCCTCTTTTCAGGCTCAGGCATCTGATCCTGGTGTTTTTACCTCCTTCCCCCTTGAGCAGTGCACTGGGGCAGGGAGTAGGGGTTTCAGTCAGTCCTTTCACAATGGCTTCTGGCACTTGTCTTGCCTCAGGGCAGGGGGGCTCCTCACCAGCCCTCTCTGCTCCAGTGCGGGGTCCCTCACATGCCTGGCAGCCCTGCATGGGCCGTTCTGGCTTGCAGAACAAGGGCTGCAGCTCTTCCTCACCTACCCTGAGTTGGGGTCTGCAACATTCACACTGTCTGGCACAGGGTCTCCAACACTCACCCCGTCTGGCATAGGGTCTTCCCAAAGCTGCTGACAACTATCAATCCTGCCATTGCTCTCCACAGGTTGCAGGGGCACAGCCTATGTTCTCACCATGGGTGGGTTGCACAGGGGTCTCTAATCCAGCGCTCCTCCTTCCTTCCTCCTTCTCTGACTGTGGGTTCCACATGATTGTTTGCCCTACTCTTACATCTCCTACCTGCCTCTAAGATGCAATCACTCCTTCTTGAGTCTGTGCCCTGAATTCTTTGTAAGCTCTACCTTTAAATGTGAGGTGAGAGAATTTTACACCAATCGTATAAAAGTATTTATGACTAAAGTTTCTCAAACTCCACCTTGAAGTTAAAAGAAGGAATAAAATTGTTAAGGAAAAAGAGAGTGTTGGGGGAAGACACGATTGTGAACAAGTCAGGGAAGACTCTCTCTGACTCCTGGGATCAGACGATGGACTGAGCCTGTCTTCCCCCACTGCCTTAGGACGCCCTGGGTGAGACTTAGAATAATTACTCAGTTTAACTTTTTATAGCCAGGCTGTATTATTTTGTAACCTCTTGCACTATGTTGCTTATATATCTATTTTTGCATATGCTTTTTCCTGCAGACAGTTGCTATCACCATAAATCCGTACAAATTTGTGTATCTGTTGCATGAAAAAACTGCATTGTTTAAGTAGCTAGTCATCGCAGTTTCTCACTGAATGAGACCAAACCCTGTACTGTGGCTGCACTAGTTCATGAGCACAAGTGGACTGAAGGTGCAGTCCACTTATCGGTGAATCCAGAGTCATGGCAGTTCATAGGAGGTAAATGTGCCTGGACTGATTGTGGCAAATTGGGCATCACTCAGAATTTAAACCTAGCCATATCTGACCTCCCACCTGAATGAGGAGAGTTACAATGCAAGGGGATTTATTTTCTGGTCAAAGCACTCTGTCCCCCTTTTAACACAACACTAAATACAAATTGTGGTAATCGTATTAGATCTTTTCTGTATGCCCCCTATTACTTTTGGTCTCAGACTTGTGGTACAGAGATGTCTGAACATCCCTGCATATAGACATAGTTATCTATACCTGGGGATTGTGTGAAACCCAGTATAACCCAAAATTAATACAATTATTGGCATCTCCTGTTCCATGTTGGATTTTTTTTGTGTGGCAAGTGCTTTCTTTTTCTGTCCTCCTAACTTTTCTGTCCTCCTAACTTTTCTGTCCTCCTAACTTTTTCTCCAAAAATGTTTCAGTTTTTTTCACTTCAGGCAGGAGATATGTATACTTTAGAACATAGACTTTTGCTTCTGAGATCAAATTAATATAAAAATTGTTTAGAATAATTAATGAAAACTCAAGTCTTATGAATTAGCTGCCTTTGAGTAGTCCTGTGCAAGAGTTTACCTCTTGAAATTAAATATAGCATTGTGTAGCACTTCTGTCAGTGCTAGATGTAGAACAATATAAATTGTTTCTATTTGTTGATGCTATATGTAGAACAATATAAATAGTTTTTGAGAAAGGAAGCAATTTATCCAGTCTGAGTTAAAATACAGTGTGTTTGTGCAGTGATTTTAATTTATTATATATCTATCCCGTGCCTACCACAATGAGCTGATGCTTTTTGACAGTGTAAGTTTTAAACATCAGTTAAATCCAGGCTCTTGAAAGAGCATGTAGATTGAAACAGGTGTTTTGCTGTGCTGGCTGTCAAAAATATTTCAGAATTACCCAGACTGTGGTAATTGTTTACAAAGCAAAAGCACACATTAAGGAATTGAAGGTTTCAGAACACTTTAAAAGGAATTTGATGTGATAAGTCACATAAACTAGTATTTAAGTGGTACTGGGTAGTGTGAATTACTCAACAACAACTTAAAAGCTGGAGAAAAAAAAAATAAACTGGGATCCTTTCAATTTCTTTAAAATTTGGTTCCTATAATGAGACAGGCAGTTTTTATAGTTGTGGTTTTCTCTGAATTTGTTTATTTTTAATGAGTTATATCTCAGTGGTCAATACTTTTATGTACAATGTGAAAGACTCAGCGCCTAGTGGCTGAAAGAGTATATAGGTAGTCTAACATATTAGTGAAGGAAAGCCTGCTTACAGCCTGCACAATCCATGTTTCTCTTTCTTCTGAGCAGAGAGATGGTGGTGCTAGTTCAGTTCTATGCCAAATGTTGCTCAATTATTCCAGACAGCAGTGAAGCAGAATGTTTCAGCCCAGAGGAAGGATCTGAGTGCAGAGCTGGGTACCAGATGCTTTTCTGATCCATCTCTTTACCTTTTCTGGAGTAGCTCTAAAAAGTTTCAGAAAGTGTAGCTTCTGCAAAAGCTTAGGGTTAAACACCCTTCTCTCAGTACTCTTTGGTGGTTACAGATGCTATAGAAGTCATTCTGCAGTGGATGGTAACCAGACCAGCTGCCATATTCACTGCTGTCTCCAGTTGCACAGGTGCTCCAGGTGAAGGCCATTCTTATTTTAGCTGCCTTTTCACTGCTCATCCTCTGTAAAATACTTGTGGTTCAGTTAGGGTTGATCTTATATACAAATACAGTTGTCCTAGATCCCTGTCTTACCTACAAGCATTGGAACATGCGGTTGTCCTTTCCTTTGCAAGCCAACCCAGGCAACAGAAGGTGAGGGGCTGTTTCACCATTCCTGGCATACAGCCACAGCCAGCTGTTTTCTGCTTTGCTTGTCTCTAAATTCATCAGGCAACCACTTGGCAAAAAAGGAGTTGGATATAATATGCCATTAACCAAATATTAGCCAACAAGATAATGCTGTTGTAAAAAGGTGACTAGTGACCTGGAATGGGTAGGTAGGACTGTTAGGTGATGCATGACTGTTTTATCTCAACCCTTGTAAGGCCTTAGTAGAGGTGGTGTGTTGGTTTATGCTGGTTGTAGGATTACTGTGATATCTGTGACATAAAATTTGTTAGCATCTCATTCTACCTAAAATGGACAGTACTTTATTGAAAGGCTTATCAAAGTGATTTTATACCAAACAACATTTGGAGCAGGTACATCAATGATAAAATACTGCTTTGAGGTGAAAAAGGTATTAGTAGAGACTACTTTTAATACATTGAGGTAGGTATTTTTTTTTCCTTGTCAAGGTTGTTTTTTTTTTTAACATCTAGATTCTTCTTCATGTCTTCTGCTTTTCCTTCCCGACAGTACCAATTATTTTCCCTCAATTTACTCTGTCAGTTTTGACACTACTATGATATCATTCCATGTATATATCTGTTGAAATGCTAGCTGGTTTATTGTTCTGAACACATCTGGTTACCAGTTCTGAGGGAATCAACATTTTTAGTACTTACCTAAGCTGTACACTGTTGAAGTCCATAGTCATATTTCATATCAGTTTCCTTCTGTCAACCTTGCAAAAAGTACCTGTAAATGATTTATTGAGTGTGCTTAAGGAAGATGATGACACAGAATAATATCTACACTTTCTGTTAAAATATTCTGTTTTCAATGGTGTGACTGTGACAGCACAAATTATAGGCATGGAAATCTTACTTTTAATATAGGCCCAGATGTAGATTTTCAAGGGTAAATCTATGCTATTTCACAACCACTGCAGAAGTGTATGGAAGTCTATTGCTCTTTCAGCTTTTTGGTTTTTTCCTTTTCCTACTTTAGTTATTCCTGAGAGGTTATGTAAAAGGAGATTATTTTCTTATCTACAGTAAAATGTAAATGTAATCAATTCTGATTGAAAAGTCTTGTAAGTTAGCTGTCTTCTGAATCCTATGCAAGTCCAGTTCTTGTAGCATAATGCTGTTCTCCCTGCTGATCTGAAAAATAGACAGAGTAGCTGGGCTGTGGCTGTGAATATTATCTCTTTTGGAAAGAACAGTGAAAGGATGCAGATCATCCTCCTTTACATCTGTGTTCAAGTAGAAGCAAGAAGCAAATCTTGCTGGATTCCTCTTGGTGCAAGGGCAAGAGAGAGAGACTGACAATCTGAGGCATAGTCATTGAAGAAGGTGAATCCCAAGCAAAAATAGATTTGACATTTCACTTGGAGGGAGAAAATGAGTAGGGTGGTTTGAATGGGACATGCAGCACAGGCAGGAACTGAATACTAGTCCAAAGAGTAGTAAGTGTGCGTCTACTCCTTGGGTCACTTTCCACTATCCTAAATAAAGGTCACAACTGCTCCATGCCAAAAGGGAGACTGTGTTGTGTACCTCTGTGTGCAAGTGTGCATATCTGGATTGCATCAGTGGTCTGAGTTATGCTGTCTTCCACTACACATTCTTTGCATACTTTGTATGCGTTTCAGAAGTAAAGAATCCTGTCACCTTGAAATGGTAGTGAGTTAATTTATTTGTTTGGTTATCTCTGCAGTAGCTAAGTAGATACCCTAATTCCTTCACCTTTACAACTTTCCACCATATCTGAGTTACTAGTCAATAACTCTCTTGCAGGATGCGTGTACTGTATTCTGAGTTTTTCTAACTTGCAGGCATGTAGTGTTTCTAACTATCATCGTTATTCTTACCCCATTTAGCTGAAACTTTGTATTTACTTGGACTCATGCCAGGTGAATAGCTCATTATCGGCAGCCATCCCTGCAGTGCTTCCTGGAAAAACCTTTGAATTCTTCTAGCTTCTAGCTTCTTCTTTGAATTCTTCTGCCTGGCTGTGGACAGCACTGGCAGTCAGAGCTCTTCAGGAACTTTTGACTCCCTAACCCCTTCATTAATCAGTTGTTTTCCACCTTATTCCGTATCTGTTATTTTTCCTAGGCAGTATTCTTTTGGTTTATGATTAATGTGAAAGCTGTAGCTTAGCTGAAAAGAATTGTGAGAGAGGAAGAGAGCATGACTTCAAAAACTGCCTGTGTCACAAGTGCAGTGTTTACTTTGCTTTGTTTCCTTACTAATTATCTCTTCCATAGTGAATCTCAGAACTTCTTATTGTGTTTTGTTCTTCCTTGGTATGATACTTTACAGCCTGAAGTAGGTGATAGGATGATTGCCTTCTCTTTACAAAATGTTGTGTTTTATAAAGCTGTTATATTTGATTAAAAAAAATATAAATCAGTACTTGAGTTCTAACTAGAAGCTGTATTCATAATTGGGAATTAGGTTAAAACTATCAAACTATCAAGGTGTTGATATGAAAAACGACTGTCTCCTGGTTAGAGGTGAACAAAAACTTTTCCTTTGACAGTATTTTAAAAAATATAAATAGCTGTAGTAAAACTTTGTGAAAGCAGAAATGAATGATCTTGACCGTATCTGTTTTGTCCTTTCTCTACAGTCTTTGGAAACCTACATTAGGCCAAGATTTTTTGTTTTTAGGAGACAGAAAATGATATTAATAAAAAATAATAGCAGTAGGATCAGCACACTTCCTGGATGTTACGTTGGCTGCACCATAAATGTCTGATTTTCTAGACAGCTGGCAAAGCAGCCTGTGATGTATTGCAGGTCAGTTAATAGCAATCTTATCCATTGCCTGCAACCTCATTCAGCACTTCAGACCCAATATTGTTCTTCTTTAATCTGATACAATGCAAGATGTTTTGATAGGGTGTGTTAAATCCACTCACAGGAGTTTAGTGCTGTTTTTGAAAATACTGACACATTTGTTTTCTCGTGTTCCAGAGGACAGTACAGTCCCATGTCTTAATACTGCTCTCAACATCTGTTTCAAATATGTTTGGAGATGTTCCTCCATTTTTATGGCAGCTTGTCACAATTAGCATCTCATACATGAATGCTTTTATGCCAGTAAACTAAGCAATAATACCTATATAAGACGATGTTAGCTGACGTTAAAAGCTGGAGCTTAGGTTTTGAGATATTTTTCCAGAGCTGTTGTGTGACCTTGATCTGTGATCATAGCTAAAGTGTTTGACCTCCCTGAACCTCATGACCCTTTGATGGTTCAGCACTGAGCAATGCTTTGTAACACTGAAACTTTTTCCTATAATCCTCCAGATTAGGAGAAGTCTAGGCATGGAACTATCTGAAACATAATCTCGCCTTAGACTTAAAAGCAGAATGTTGTAGACTGGTTTTAGTCCGTGTTTTTATAATGAAGATTTCTACACCTTTGGTGCAATGATAGTCTTTTGTTTAAATGAACTGAAATAAAGCAATCAGAGTAAGTAAACAGGAGAAAGATTGAAGGCATGAGAGACAAAAAATGTTTAAAAAGAATGGTAAAAAATACTGGGACAAAGAGGGTAAAGTTGATGAGGTGCACCCTCATGTCTTGTTGAGCAGTTCAGAGAAGAAGTGTGATTACATTTAGTTATCTTGTAATATGAACTCCGTCTCACTCTGATAGTAAAGTCCTGCATTTTTGGCTGCATGTCTGTCTGTTTTCTCTTACACAGCCTGAGCTTTCTGATGAGGATGTTATGGGAGATAAGTGTCAAAAGCCTTGCTGAAGTCAAGGTAGATGAGATCTACTGCTCTCCCCTCATCTAGCCAGCTGGTTATGTACTCATAGAAGGATATCAGGTTGGTCAAACAGGATTTCCCCTTGGTGAAGCCATGTTGACTCCCCCTGATAACCATCTTATCCTTCATATGTGCAGTGATAACATTCAGGATGAGTTCTTCCATCACTTTTCCAAGAATGGAGGTGAGGCTTACTAGCCTGGAGTTTCCTGGGTCGTCCTTCCTGCCCTTTTTGAAGACTGGCGTGACATTGGCCTTTCTCCAGTCCTCAGGCACCTCGCCTGTCCTCCGTGATTGTTCAAAAATGATAGAGAGAGGCTTAGCAATCCCTCAGCCAGCTCCCTCAGCACTCTAGGATGCATCCCATCAGGACCAATTGACTTACGAGCCTTAAGCTTGGCCAACAAGTCTTTAACCTCTTCCACCCAGGGCAAGTCCTCTGCTGTCCTGGCCATCCTACTATCCTTGCTGGACTGGGCTTCCCAAGGGTCAGCCTTGGCTGTAAAGACTGAAGTAAAGAAGGTATTCAGTAGTTCGGCCTTCTGTGCATCCTCAGACACCAGGGCACCCTCAGCATTTAGCAGTGGGCCCACATTGCCCCTCTCCATCCTTCTGCTGCTGAAGTACTTGAAAAATGCCTCATTACTGTCTTTAACATCCCTGGCTAAATTTAACTCTAGAAGGGCTTTAGCCTTCCTAGTTGCACTCCAGCATGCCCTGGCAATGTTCCTATACTCTTCCCAAGAAGCCAGCCCCTGTTTCCACCTCTCATAGATGGCTGCTTTCTGCTTGAGTTGTCCCAGCAGACCCTTGCTCATCCATGGAGACCTCCTACCTCCTTTTCCTGCTTTCTTGCATGTTGGGACACACTGATCCTGGGCTTGGAGGAGGCGGTGCTTGAAGACTGACCAGCTCTCATTGGCACTTCTACCTTCTTGAATTGTATCCCATGAGATCCATCCAAGTAGATGTTTGAAGAGGCCAAAGTCGACTCGCCTGAAACCCAGGGTCACGTCCTGCTTTGTGTTCTGGCCCTTCCACACAGGATCTTGAACTCTACCATCTCATGGTCACTGCAGCTGAGGTTGCCTCCAACCTTCACGTCCCCAACCAGACCCTCTCTATTCGTTAGTACCAGGTCCAAGAGCACACCCCTCCTTGTTGATTCCTCGATCATCTGCCACAGGAAGTCGTTGTCAACAATCTGTAGGAACCTCCTGGACTGCGTGTGCTTGGCTGTGTGGCTATCCCAGCAAATATCAGGGTGGTTGAAGTCCCCCATGAGGACCAGGGACTGATCGTGAGGCAGCTCTCAGCTGTTTGTAGAAGGCCTCATCCACATCCTCCTTCTGATCAGGTGGCCTGTAGCAAACTCCTAGAACAATATCACCTGCCTTGCCCTGGCCATAACTTTTTACCCATAAGCACTCAGCTCTCTCCTCATCCCCACCCAGGCACAGTCCAGTACACATTAATTGCTCCCTCACACAGAGAGCAACTCCACCTCCACGCCTTGTCAGTTTGTCTTTCCTGAACAACACATAACCCTCCATGGCTGTGCTCCAGTCATGGCAGCTGTCCCACCACGTCTCTGTGACCGCACTGAGGTCGTAGCCCCGCATCTGCACCCACATCTCCAGTTCCTCCTGCTTATTCCCCAGGCTGCGTGCATTGGTGTAGAGGCAGTGCAGGGGCTTACTTAAACACACAGGTTTCCCTGGACGGGTGCAGGAGGTTCCTCCCCAGTTTGGCTCTTCCTTAGAGTGGTCAGCCTTCTGTATCTCAGCCCAGTGTGCAGATGAAGGGCACCTATCATTGCATTCCCTGTCCTGCCCTGTTTCCCAGTTGGAGGGGACAGCTTGTTCTGTTTTGCTTCTCCTCGCTGTGCTCCATGGGGGACTGTGCTTGGAAGAATATAATTGGGAGCAAAGTGGAGGGTACAGGAGCCCGCACAGTCCACACTTAGTGAAGCCAACTTTGTATTCCTGCCTATTTCAGACTAATTGTTATTGCCATTGTGGACATTACAGATTTACAGTTTAATGACCTTAGCCTTATGAGGCTCAATTTAGCCATATCATGTAACAATTTGTGAAGTTTAAGGTGTCTTCTTATTGAAAGCTTTCTTTAAATAAGTTGAAAATGCACCCTGTGCTAAATAAAACGGCTTTAAAGCCATTGAAGAAAAGTGAAGCTAAATGTATGACTACTCTTTTTTGAAAAGGGGAAAAAACCCTGACTTTTCTACTGCTTGTGTCTGTTATGGAAGCTACCCAAATCCACATGAAAGAAAAACTGAAAAACCTAAAACCTAAGAGCAGTTGTGCAGTGTTTCCCTACTTTACCTCTGGCCTGTTTCTAAGTCTTAGATTTGACAGTCAAGTTCAAGGGTGTGAAGTGCTTCTCGACATTTGCCCTTACGGACTGCTGTACAGAGTGGGAAGGATGCAGCTCAGAACTTGAATGTGCCAGCAGTTTTCCTTTGTATAATGGTTGAGGCCTAGAATATGTTAAGTGTGTCCAGAAGTTTTCAGTTGGCTTTTCTTCTCTCTACTAATCAGGCATTCAGAAAAAAAAGCACCACCTCCTCAGAATTTCAGACTCATAACTGTTTAAAACCTTAGCAAATACCACAGTATGTGTATATTCTAAATGTCAGCCGTATTTTTCTGAGAAAATTGGATTTTTGCAGGAGAGAGTGAAGACTATCAATCATCTGTAGCCCAGTGACTCTTTACTCCTTAATCTTAATCACAAATGTGTGCATAGCTTTTGATTAGTGGCAGAATGGGCTGCTTCAGGAAGGATAAGCCCTCTGAACTATGGGAAGGTCTTTCAGAGTCCAGAACCTCAGTCCTTTTTTCTTTTTTATTTTGGCTTCATTGCCTTATGCATAAAACTTGATCTCCTTCCAAATATTATTTTGGTGTATGTTTATTTGCTCTTGAGGGACTTAAAATTACTGCAATTATTTTCTTGCTAAGAGTCTTAGTTTTCACCTTTTTTTCTCTGTAATCTCCATCATCCTCTGGCTTGTCTTTAAAAGTTGTACCCTGGGCCAGCTTGAGCTGTCTTCTTAGTATCAGTGTTTATTCTCTACATTATCTTGCGTGTAGTGCTTCTGAATAGTCTTATTCATGTAAATAGCATCATCAAAGTTGATTTATTAATTTTAGTGAGATTAGAAGTATTACTCCCAGATGTCATTGCCCATCGTTATTCTGAAAGGAAAAAATCTGTTTATGCTGCACTCTTTAGCAAGATACTGTCTTAAAGCCCTGGCAGAGCTTTGAAGATCATCTTTCTAAACAATTGCACAAGGGCAGGAGGAGACTGGAGTTGGACAGAAGAGAATGACCTACAGCTGCTTTTATCTCTCTGATTGTTTTTTCAACTCCTGAGACCAAGCAGAGCCCCATTTATTTTGTATGCTAACTTGAACAGTGGGAGAGCTGCTGTAAGTCTGCATTTTACTTAACTGCTCGACTAACACCAGATTCCTGTAATAACTCTCTTGAACTACCAAGGGTGTGTTTTCTGCTGTACATTTCATTTTGTAGCTTAAAAAAAAAAAAAAATCCAAACTCATGATGTACATTTAAACACATTTAAGAGCATATAAAAGTAATCATTTTTCTTTCAAACTGTGTATAAGAAGCATTGAACATACCTTGCAAAAAAGATTCAGTCATACATTGATTGAATCTGTATGTGAGCGTTGTTAAATTGTGGTACTTTTAATTTGAACTTCATGTATTTGCTCTCTCTATTTTGGCCCATTTCTGATGCCAGATTCTGTCCATCCAAAGCAGCCACAGGACATGCCAAGCAGCATCTGAGCAGTCCCAGAAGTATTTTTGTCCATCTCTGCTCTTTCTTATTTCCCATTAATCAGAGCAACCTGCAGCTGGCAGCTTTCCCCCTTGTTTCCAAATCTTTGCTCATGGTCTTTCTAGTATAGAAACCATGATCTTCAAGTGATCACTCTGACTGATCTTCCTCTTTTCAGGACATGATAACTACAGGAGGTGAGAAAAAAAGAAAAGAACTAAAAAAAAGAAGGTACAATGTTCCACACTGAAATTTTCATGAGCCTCTTTCTAGAGACAGAATCTTTGGAATTTTTATGCTTCGAGAACTGCAAGACATATTTACTATTGTAAAAGTCTCTGTTGTTGTCTATAAGAAAGTCAATGGGGAAGACATATTTTGTCAGATCTGCATGTAGCACCCTTAAGAAAAGGCTACATGAATATATTTTGAGAAAAATAGCTATTTTTGTAGCACATTCTTCCACTTCTTGGAGGATCCTAAATGTTAGCGTATTGAAAACTCAAAGCTGCCAACATTGATACATGGTTAATTTTGTAGATTTACAGCCTGTAAGACCTTTAGAAATTTGATCATCTAGTCTTGTCAGTGTAGACTAAAGTAATTTTCTGAATTAGAATTTAAGTACTGGGTGAAAAGACTTGATCCTCTTTTAAAATGGCCAATCAGGGAGATTCTGTAATGTGGTTTGTGCTATGTGATCTGACTTGAAACAGCTTCAGCTTCTATCCACTTGTTGATGATCTGTTTATGTTTCTTGTGCTATAAGGAGATCACATAAGTTTTGTTAAAGTCCTTAACAACTTTTATCCTCGTGTTTGAGATATAAAGAAGACTGAAATTCTGAGTTTCTCACAAAGCATACTTTACAAGTTAATTAGTTTTCTGTGGCTTTTTAAAGTTCTCTTTGATTATGAATTTCATCTAAAAGTGTTGACACCAAATCTGAATGTAATTGTAGAGTGCTTGTAGTGGGTGATTCAAATCCTCAGGATTTCTCTGTTAATCCAATCATGAAAGCACTTGTCCTGTTGGCCCAGAAACTGATGTTCAGCTTCTTACCTGCCATGATTCCCAAGTCCTCTTTGGAGCTGCAGCTTCCCAGGATAATGTCTCATTGTGTAAAAAATTACTATGTTCTCATATTGCTCTAGTTGGGACTAACATAAAACACAGATGTAGCAGTGGTCTCAGACATTCTATGATTTCATGCAATCCAAGGAGAGGCATTCCTACATGATGATGTTCCCTCCATAATGTTATGAGCTGTCATTCAGCTTTTCATCTATTTATTTTCTGTCATGGTATTTTATAACCTTCCAGATTCTTAATTTGGAATTTTTGTGGTATTATGTTAGCTGTTCTACAACAGTCTGATTACATTGCACTGATGTTACTGTGTTATGGCTTGACTTTGACTATCTACCAGGTGCCCACCATGTCACTGTCACTCACTCACATCAACACCACAGGGCAGAAAAAAACTTATGAGTCAAGGTAGGGACAGGTAAGGACACTTACCAATTACCGTCACAGGCAAAATGGAGTGGGCTTGAAGAAATTAATTTACTGCCAGCTAAAATCAGAATAGGATAATGAGAAGTAAGGATAAATATAAAACACACCTTCCTTGCACCCTTCCCTTTTTCCCAGGCTCAGATTAACTTCCAGTCCTTCATCTTCCCCACAGGTGGCACATGGGAGCAGTGAATGGGGATTGTGATCAGTTTGTCACACATCATCGCTGTTGCTCTTTCCTCCTCACACTCTTCTGCAGTGTGAGTTCTCACCCAGGAGTGACAGTCCTCCATGAAGTTCTCCAACTTGAGTCCTTCCCATGAGCTGCAGTTCTTCACCACCTGTTCCAGAGTGGAGTCTTTCCATGGGTGCAGTCCTTCAGGAACAGACTACTGCAGAGAGGTCCCCAAGGGGTCAAAGATCCTGCCAGAAAACTTGCTCCTATGTGGACTTTTCCACAGGGCCACAGATCTTGCTAGGAGCCTGCTCCAGCATGGATTCCTCTCTTCATGAGATCACAGGTCCTGCCAGAATCCTGCTGCAGTTCAGGCTTTCCATGGGGTTATGGCTTAGAATCATAGAATCATTTCAGTTGGAAGAGACCTTTAAGACTGAATCCCAGCTTCCTCTTGGGCAAATCTCCCTGCTCTGGCATGAAGTCCTCCTCAGGCTGCAGGTGGATGTCTGCTCCCCTGTGGCCTCCATGGGCTGCAGAGGCAGGGCCTGCCTCATCATAGGCTGCACCATGAGCTGTAGAGGAATCTCTGCTCCCAGCCTGAAGCATCTCCTCCCTATCTTCCTTCACTGACTTGTGTATCCGCAGGGCTGTTTCCTGTAGTTTCTCCCACTCCTGTCTCATAGCTGCTGCTGCACAGAGCTTTTTACCATTTTAAAAATATGTTATTACAGAGGTGTTACTAATGCTGCTGATAGGCTCAGCTTTGGCCAGCAGTGGCATCTTCTCATGGAAATCATCCCTGCAGCTCCCTGCTGCCCCAAAAAAACCCCTCCCCTTGCAACATAAAGCAAATATGTGCTGAAATCACCTACATGTGAAGTATAGTAAGATATTTGCAGTTGAATGGAATTGGTTTCAGATGAACTCACATTAGACTTCAGTTCTTCCTTTTGCCTCTTGATTAAGTGACACTTTGGTTGGTGAATCCATTATTTTTATTTACTTCAGTGACATAGCTCAGTTACATGTATAGTGTGTTCTCAGGTTTGTAGCAGTAGTGAGAACATTTGAGTCCCTACTATGGGCAAAAAAAGAAAGCAGTGCTATATTTTTGAGATTTTTCCACTTGTTTTCTGTCTTGGCTTCAGAGCTGCTTGGCAGCCCAGATTTCTAAGCCATTTTACTGTTGTTTATTCATCTTCAGTCACAGATGCTTTGAATTATCACATTATCATTTTTACAGCTATTTTGCACAGTTTTATCTGTGCTCTGCTAAGGATGCTTAGACCACTAGGATCATTTTGTCCCAAGGGCACAGAAAGCTGTAACGTTATAATAGGGCTAGCAGTTAATGGGATACTAACCATTTGCATTTGTTACACTAGTAGAACAATGTGTTTCTTTGCCTTACTAATAGGAATACATTGTGAATTCCTTCAGTCATTTGTTGGTTTCACTCTGGAATCCATTTTCTAGGTATGCTTTTACTATCAATACATTTTTCTAACCTTCTTTTGGGAAACAGTTGTTATATTTAGTGTGCAAAATCAGAATAGAATCTCATCTTTAGCTGTTGTGTATTTCATGCGTTTGTTGGAACTTGTTTCTTCTAGAATTTAATGATGACATGGTGTTTATTCCATAATGTTTATTGTATGATGACATGGGAAAACATCAGAAATACATGTTCTATACAAATGTACTAATAGAAACAATAGACAGTTCCAAGAAGTGTTTTTGGATTTCTTCTTACTGGTATTTCTACATTGGCCTTAAACCAGCCGTAAATTAGAAAAGTAACAACATTGACCTACATTCTTGTAAAAAACATTCTGAGTTTAATTTAATGGCACAAGCAACTCCTTTCACCAATTTAATTCTTTTTTTGGTTGTGTTGCAACGCGCAATAGTGTGCCATGCTTTGCCACTGCATAGCTTAGTGTAAGCTTTGCAAAAAAGCAAGTAAAACCATGATGCATGTGGAAGGATAGGCAACATGTGCTGGAACAATGTGCTTGGCAAGCAACTGTTTTGTCAAAACTCTTTCAAAACCTTGTGAGCAAACTTAGAATGAGATCATGCTGATTGGGTGCCTAATTTGGGCTACTTAGGTCAATGTTTTACGCCTCTTGTGAAATAATGCCCTTGTCAAAACATGCCAATATGATCTCAAGTGATTATCTGCTTTTAGTCTTACTCATGGTCATAACTTGAAGAAAACCAAACTGACATTTCTGAGACCTTTTTTCCTCCCCGCCCCATGTAGTTAATAACTAGCTGCTTAGGCTCCTTTGGGCTTTTTAACATGAGTATTCATCAGTTTTCTTTTAAGTGGAAAAGCTGACCAGGAGGAGACTATTTGTATCATATCACTGTCATTTTTTGAAAAACCACATGCTGTGAAGTGGGAGAAAGCTGGTTGGAAATCAGCAGCAGGGTGTAGGAGTTTCCAGTGAAGGAAAGAAACAGACAAAAGGGAGAAATAGGAGGCATTTTGGGGGCATACTGGAGTGATGAATGCATGTTGAAAAGACAGGCTAACAAAAAGCTACAGCGTTCAGACCAAGCAATGGAACCTGCTGGTGCTCCTTTCCCTTTCAGAAATGCTGAATGCAGAAAGCCACTGTAAGGAAAGAGACCATACACAAAACAGACTTTCTCTTTTGTTGAGGGGTAAAATGTATTGGACTTTGCAAGAGAAAAATGAGATTGAGAACACAAATGCCTTTGCTGACTTGATAGTAATTCTTGGATCATGACGGAATGTACTGTGCAGAAAGTCTGGAGGTTTCCAATAACAACATGCGATCCACTGATGTATTATTTTGTACTGCAATGTGCCTGTGTAAGGAAAATCTAACTTAAATTTTGAATTATTGTGAACACTTGAAACTTGCTTTCTGTTTCTAATGGATAGATTCGATATCCCAAATAGCATTTCAAATTCCTAAGAAGTTTTGCATCACATGTCAGTTTACACTATCATTCCCTTTGGTACTCAAGATGGATTTGTTTGATTTTCACTCTGCTTGGATTACTTTGCACTGTTTTCTGTAATGGGATAAATTCATATGTTGAATTTGTGAGAAAGTGAAAGCTCACATCCTATTATTTCTGGTTTGTTAATCTGGTCACACCTTCCAAACCAGCACTGCTCTCTGGAGAGTTTCTTGTTTCTGCATTGACACTTTCTTCTGTGGTCCTCACACCATTATTTCGGGCTCACGGGCATCAAAGAGTTAGGAAAGTGATTGGCAACTGTTGCTTTATATGACTTGAACTTCACCTCATTCCGGAGAGGGCCTTAAATATGATGGGGAGAGAAGGGTTGTTAAACTCTTATCTCACACAGCCTAGAAGATATGGTCAAATACTTTCTTGACTAAGAGGAACTGCTGAAGTATTTGGGTGTTAGATGCAATCATATCCATTTGAAAAAATGAATGCAATTGAATGCCTCTAAACATGTAAGAATCAAACACCAGGAAACAATGAATTGGTCAGGTTTTCTATTAGTTCCATGTCTAAGTCAACTAGCGTGTGATGTGTGGTTTGTGTGATGTCTTTTATTGTTTCATCATCTCTAATCAAAGTGACATTTCATGGTTCCCTTGGGCTTCAGATGAAAGGTGTTTCTGTTTAACAGTTTCAGTCTGGTTTCTCCCAAGCTGTAATGACATTCTTATTTTCAATACTTTATGCATTTGAAAACTGAGAATTGAACTGTCAGTGCTAATTATACAGATGTTGTGGGAAGAGGAAAGTAAGAAAATCTCTGCTGAAGTCTTTTAAGAAGGAAGAAAGAATTACTGGGGAAAACACTTCTGTAGTTCTTCTGTTGGCTTTCCCAAGCCTCAGAGCAGTAAACCAAGGAGGAAAAAAAAAATTGTTTAGTAGGAAGACTATCAAGAGTTAGCTGCTAATCCTGGAGTAAAATCTGATGGATTAGAATAAGTGTTCTGCATAAGTAGGGCTAAAATTTAAACCATAGAAAGAAATTTGTCTCTGAGATGAGCTCAGCTACCATAATCCTTGCTAAAAACTTTCTGTTAAGCTCCATATGTGCACTTAATATTACTGGTGATAACCGATAGTTCTGCACAACTTGGATTCTAATTGTAGAATCATAGAATGGTAGGGGTTGGAAGGGACCTTTAGAGATCATCTAGTCCAACCCCCCCCGCAGAAGCAGATTCACCTAGATCAGGTCACATAGGATCATGTCCAGGTGGGTCTTGAAGATCTCCAAGGAAGGAGACTTCACAACCCCTCTGGGCAGCCTGTGCCAGAGCTCCGTCACCCTCACAGTGAAATAGTTTTTTGTTATATTTGAATGGAACTTTTTGTGTTCTGCCTTCATCCTATTATCCCTTGTCCTGTTAGCTACAGTAGAAAAAAGGATTGTCACAACCTCCTGACAACCACCCTTTAGATATTTGTAAATCTGTAATTATAGTATATGGTTCTCCTGCATATAATGTATTTTATGTGTTTTCCAAGCAATCAAATAGCAATAATAACATTTAATTTTTACTTCATCCTGGAAGAGTTTGTGTAAAGTGTGTTACTTCTACATTCTTTTCCCCTGATAGAAGCTTAGCAAAATATTTAAAAAATCTGGTTTACTACTATTTTATTCCTATTTTATCTTAGTCAATAATGGAAATAAGTCTAATTTAATAACACAAATTACAGCTTTTCTGCTATATGCACTAAATGTGGGAAAGAACTCGCAACAGATTGGTATAAAAAATGACATTGTGAAGGCAGAATGATTAATGGAGGAATTTCTTCTGCTCTGAAGTTGTTGTCATGAGTAGTGAGCAGATGGGCTTGAAAAGACCCTGCTAGCCTGCTACATCAAGCTGAAAGCGAAGGCTGGCTGTGTCTTAGGAAGCAAACTTGTTCTTTCAAGCAGTACTTTGAGACCATGGTTTTGTAGCTTGGTGCCATGGTTTGACCCCAGCCAGCAACTAAGCACTCTGGGGCTGCTTGCTTACACCTCTGGCCCCAGCGGAAGGAGTAGGAGGAGTATTGGGGAAAAAAACCCAAAACCTATGGGCTGAGATAAAAAGAGTTTAAATTAAAATGAAAATAAAACATAATATGTAACAATATATAATATGTAGCAATGTATAATATTCAACAACATATACTATGTAACAACTTATAATGAAAAAAATATTACAGAGCGAGAAAAAAGTAAAACTGAAGGGAAAAAAACAAAATTCCAAATGATGCCCAATGCAATTGCTTACCACTTGCTGACTAATGCTCGAGCAGAGATCCACTCCTCTCAGCCAACTGCCTCCAGTTTATATACAGAGTGGGATATTCTGTGGTATGGCATAACCCTTTGGTTAGTTGAGGGTCAGCTCTCCTGTCCATGCTCCCTCCCAGCTTCTTGTGCACCTCCAGCCCACTGATTGTCAGGTCAGGGTGAGATGCAGAAAAGGCCGTAACACTGTGCAAACCCTGCTCAGCAGTAACCAAAACATCCCTGTGTTATCAGCATTCTTAGCTTAAACCCAAACCATAACTCTTTAGCATCTACTGGGAAGAAATTTAACTCTATCCCAGCCAAAACAAGGATACTTGGAGAAAGTCTGGGTTTATAAACACTTTTGAGCAAGGGATCTGAGAGATGTTTCATGGGAATAAACAAGCTGAACAGTAAGAAAAACACTAGTTATGAGAAGATAAGACTGATAAAGTATCAGACATCATGATGGAGAGTGGCTTCTGCCTCTTGAAGCCAGGGTGATTGGTTGCCCAAGGGATGGATGGACTTCTCCATGTCTAGGCCAGGAAGGTCACCACTAGCAGCCTGTTATTACCTTCCTTACTGCCTACAATCTGATAAGCACTTGGGACAAATATTAATTTTTTCTCACCCCTAAGCTGCTAAGTGCATGAAAATGAATCAGTCTGGATTGACTAGAAGGCTGTACTAGGATATGCTTGTGGTGCTGTGTCAGCCTGGGGACATCACTGTTAAGGTGTGAGATTCACAACAGAGCTGTGCAGGGGATTGAGCAGAAAAAATGCTGAGTGCTTTGTGGATGTAGCTATTTTACTTCTCTCGGGACCCAGTCTGGGCATAATTGCACAACTGTATCCTGTGGTGCCATGTAGCTCTTTCAGGCTACGTAAAGTATGTCTGCCTGGACTCCATCTTGCAACTCATTCCATTAGCTGGTTAGAATTAAACACCTGTCTAACATCTTGCAACACTGTTCCATGTTGCTTATTATTTGGTTATCTGTCATGATTAGACGGAGGTTTTGTATGTAAGTGTTTTGGCTTGTGTTTTTTTCTGGAAACCTCAAATGACTGAACAGTTTGTGATGAAGAGAATCGGGGAAAGAACTGTTTCTTATTCTTTTTTAAAAAAGAAATGCATGGGTTTGTTTTGGAAAATGCTACCACAACTCCAGGCTTAGTGATGGGAACCTTAACTATCAATGTGGCTTTGTCAGGCATATATTTACTGTAACTGTAAAAGTCTGTCCAGATTTGTCTTTTAAATGCCTCAAATTGGTGTTCTAAAGAGACACTTACAAATTTTGTTCATCAGAGGTTTTTCCTAGCTCTCAGTGTTTTCCAGAAACTCCACATACTGTCATCACACAGCGACTGAGCATGATTAAAAGGATTTACTCTGAAATGACTAATAGGTGAAGAAAACTTGACAACTTAATCAAGACCCTTTTTCTACTGCTTAGGATCATACTATGTCTTTTATCCAGGCTCAAGAGGAGGGAAGGAAAGGGAACACATTTTAAAAAGAAAATTAGAGAGGAACAGGTTCAGGCATAGAACAGTGACATGTGGACTGGTATGGGAAGGAGAGAAAAACCTTGCTCTAAATTAAAGGATACTTAGGAAGAAAACCAGGCTGGTGAAGTTTGAAAATATTTTCCCCATCTTGGATGGGGGAAAAGAGGCTTGAAACTATTTGGCTGGATTGTTGTATCTCAAATGGAGGGAATCTAGGCCTTATAAACTGCAGGTTTGGGGGCATTGTAACTTCCCAGTGATGCAGACTGATCCTGCCAAAGGTATGATGAAACAGGGAACCAGATGCCCCTTATGGTCCCTATGTTTAGGAAAAGGTTTGAATACCAAGACAAAGTGCTCTGGAAAGATGTCCAAGCTGTGAGGCCAAATGTATGGCACTTAGACTAGCTTGCTCAAAGCTGACGCAGGTAAATCTCCAAATGATCAGGACTTAGAGAGGCACATAGTATTGGATGCTAGAACTAGTCTTGGTTTTGAATTAGCTAGTCTTGAACTGTTTTGAGTAGTGCTGTATAGCATGATTATGTGTTTTGCTACAATCATGTACAATGGGCCATGAGTTTTTGGGAAAAAGGGAAATTTCATCTTACAGGTGCTCTACAGTCTGGCTGACCTTTTTTCACAAGAAGCTACAGCCACAGCTCTCTGCTAATTATTCTATGATGCCTTGGATTTTGGAGAGTGACAATTCATCACATGTGAGATCAAATTTGTCTCTTGAAGTAGGTTTCTTTCATTGGAAAAAAATCGGACATAAGGTCTATGTGTTTTAATAAACATTAAAGGTTTATAGTTTGCTTAATATATCTGCTGACATATAATTTTCATTATCAACAACAAGTGATTTTTGTTAAAAATCTGGGATTCAAGCACTTTGATGTTTATTTCCTCTTCATTTCAGACCTCTGTATACATGTTTTGCTTTTCCTGAATCTAGTTGTGAATTTGTTACTGTAAACAAACCAAGAGGACGGACTTCAGCTATGCAATCAAAAATATCACACAATGTCACTTGACTGGCTTTTGACCTTAATTTGTTTGAGACATTTACTCTGGTTGAATTTCAGATTTTGAAAGCAAATTACATATAGATAAATTCCATGATCTAATATATTTTTGTCTATCAAGACTTAGTAGGTACTAAACTAAACAACAAATATACATATCTCCAAGAGACGTGAAATTACAGATATAAAAGAAGAGATGATTAATTTTCAGATTGCCACTACAAAGTGACAAAAACTCCTGCTTTTTTTGCGCAAACACTTCTTTCAGAAGCATGGGAATTCCTAGTGCAGTAATAATGGAGCACTCCTGCACATTTTCACAGTTTACTTCTGTTTCATATTTGACTCTATATGGCCTCTGAATGTCATAAAAAACTCAAATTTTGGCAATATCCTGGGTGAAAAATAATGGAAAAATTGGGAAAATATTTGCTTGTGGCACTCCTGCAGTCTTGACGACGCACAGAACTACACTAATGAACTCCATGATGTCTGAAGAAGAGTGATGTTTTGGAAAAAATAACTATTAATAGAAGGAAGAGAATTTGGTAATGAACAATGTCAGCATATAACTTAGTCACCTAGAGGCCATTATATTCAGAAATTGTCAAAAATATCAAATGAGCTGTAATTAAAAAGTATTTTTTTCCTATTAGAATCTGTTGATTGCATTCAATGTTCCCAACATTTGGCAGATTGAAGAATCTTTATACCACAAGAATTGAGTCACATTTTGAAGCTATGAAAAAGCCCAGCCAATAAACACATTATAAAGTTTCCATGCTCTGAATAAGGTGCTTTGTGTATGCTTTTAGTAACCATTTGAGATGCACATGATAGGCTGTTTTACATGTGGGATAATGTGGTGGTTTAGCCAGGTGTTCACCAAGTCATAATATCACTCTCCTAAACTGGACAGGGGAGAGAGAGAAATATAACTTGCAGTTTGTCAGTTGAGATAAAGGAGATCACTCAGCAATTAGTGTCATGGGCAAAACAGACTCAACTTAGGGAGAGAAAGGTTTGATTTATTAAAGGAAAAATAAGAGCAGGGAGATGAGAAATAAAAGGGAATCTTTTAAACACCTCCCCCACCCCTCCCTCTTGCCAGGACTCTCCTTCCTTCCCCCTTCCCTTCCAGGGAGTTGTGGTCAGTTCATTACAGATGAACTTTGCTGTTGCTTCTTCTCAGGGGGAGGCCTCATCAGACTTCGCACTACTACAGTGTAGTGTCCCTCCCCATGGGAGACAGTCCTCAAGAACTTCTCCAACAAGGGTCCTTCCCATGGGCTGCAGCTCCTCACAAACTGCTCTGGCAGCTCCTCACACCCTGCCCCAATGTGGGTCATCCACCAGGAGAACAATCCTTCAGGTACCAACTGCCCCAGCCTGAGTCCCTCACAGGATCACAGTCCTGATAGCAAACCTGCTCTGGCTTGGGCTCCTCTCTCCCCACAGGCTCCCAGGTCCTGCCGGGAACTTCCTCAAGGGTGAGCTTCCCACAGAGTCACAGCCTCTTTCAAGCATCCACCCGCTCTGGTGTGGGCTCCTCCACAGGCTGCGAGTGGGTCTCTGCTTCCCAGTGACCTTCACGGACTGCAGGGGCACAGCTGCTTCACTATGGGCTGCACTATGGGTCATATGAGTACATATGATGAGTACATATATGTACACTACCCACACTCACTATGGGTCACAGGGGAGTCTTTCTTTCAGGCCCTAAGCACTCTCTTCCCCCTCCCCCTCCTTCTCCACTGACTGATCTGCACAAATGTTTTCACGTTCTCATTCCCTGTTGCTGCTGCAGTTTAGCAACTGCGTAGCAACTTCTTCTCAAATATGTTATTCAGGGTGGTGTTACCTCAGTCAGTAATTGGCCAGGCCTGGGTCAGCTGTGAGGTCGACATTAGAATCAACTGACATTAGCCCTGTCAGCTACAGGGGAAGCTTCTAGTAGATCTTTGTTTAAAGAAGCCAGCCCTGTAGCTTTCCACAATACCAAAAAACCTGCCCCAGATAACCACTGTTGAAGTAGCTGTACTGACTATTTTAGAGTAGCTATTCAGCAGAATAATTTCTTAAATCCTGTCTCCAAGTCTTGCAGAAACATTAGTCTGTTATCCTGTTTTTCAGGACATCAAATATAGGCCACATTAATAAAAGACTGAAGATTTTACTTCAACATCTTACTCCTGTCAGTGTCTCAGTTGGAATTATGCATGTAATCTGTATTGAGAAAGTCATATCAAACAAAACTTTGTGAGATTGGAAAGTAAAATAGAAATTTTATTTTCCCCCTTTTTTTTTTTTTTTTTTTTTTGGTCTACAGCTGTTTTTGCTTGGAGTTTTTTCATCCCACTCTCATTTTCCTTTGTTTACTGCGCTGCCAATATATACCCCATGATGTGGAACCCACATAGCTTAAAACTACATGCTTCACTGAAACCAGAAAAATCAGTAAATGAAACCTTTGTTTCACTAGAATTACCCTATCTGACTATGCACTCAATAAAATGCTATTAAACATTTTGGATATCTGTCTGCTACTGTACCTTTTGAAAAAGTACTTGGCCTCAGAGAAGATGCATTCTTGTATCAGTATGAAGTTTTAGCCTAGTGTAGTTTGTCAAAGAATTTGTCAAAGGCAACCTGTCTGCCCAGTCATACTGTTGCTCTTAGGGAACTGTAGAAAACTATAGTATATGTTAGGTCACTGTCATGTGTTCTATTATAAGTATTAGTGTTGTGTTTAAAAGGAGCTAACTCTTTTGCATTACAAAAAGCCTCAAAATTTTATTATGCTGATAGATACAGCTATTTATGCTTAATTGATAGAATTAGGTAAGTATATTGTATTATTTTGTGTCAGAAGTGCCTAGACTGAAAACCCAATGTGCTGCAGCATGCTAGCTAATATTTTTGAAGCACTGAAGAGCCTTGTCTAGTTAACATGATACTTACTAGAAGTTTAAAGACGCTACTTACTGTGAGTTTGAAAAGTAGCCCAGAAAAACAAGGATCATGTTAGCATCCATGCACTGACATCAAATTCAATTCTTGGCAACTCAGCTAAGAGTGGCTTTACACAAATCTAAGGACTTGGTACCTGTAGAGTATCTGTTAGTGTGAAATTATTCATGGTTTTGCAAACAAAGTTCAAATACACAACCATCATGCAATTAAAAGGTTTGTTATTATGGCAAGGGTATTTAACATGGCATGAAATCTATATGTGATTTGACTTCACTCTACTACCCCTAAGCTGGGACAAGGGTGTAACATATGTGCTCTGGAATATGGCATAGCATTTCTCACCTGTGATTGCATAGCATTTCTCTACTGAAAATGGATTTTTCTGACAGATAATAAGTAGACTCAAGAAGACAACTTGAGTACGAACACTCTGGGCAGTTCAGATCATCTTTATCATGTCTGAAAACAATAATAAATCTGTCCTGTACAGTCTAAGAAAATAATTGGCATGCTCATTACCTTTTCTTCATGCCAAGAGCTGAGTGAAATTTGCCTTTATGCACTATATGAAAAGGATGGATGTGTGACTTTTGTTGACTTGCTTAGTCTTTGCAGAAGTATTTACTCTGTCCTTTCTTTGCAGATTTTCCCTTGTAGCTGTGAAAAAAAAAAGCTGACAAAGTTTTCTACTTTTGAAAGAGAAGATTTTATTTAACATTTGGTTGCTTTGAGTTAGAAATGCTGATGAAACACATGTTGCGTAAAAAAAGTGTCTCGCAATCAAAATACAGAATATGAACCAGTGTAAACCAATCGTTAATCATATTTAGTATTTTTATTAACTCTAAGACGTATTTGCTGCCATTCTTACAGTATTCTTGTTTCTAGCCTTAAGAAATTGTTTCCATATCCTCCACAATACTTGTTATTTTATATTGACAAAGAAAAAAATGAAACTGTTACTAGACAATTTCTTAAGCATTTACATTTGAGGATAGTGAAGTTAAGGATAGGTCATTCTTACCTACACTGAGTATATAATTTTAAAATTATTTTTTATATAAAGTTCTTTAAAAAAAAATTAACAAAATATCAGGTACTACCAGTCTGATTTTTAAAGGATTTAAATATTTATCAATAGAAATAATGTTTTTTAGAATAGTAATGAAAATAGGAGCATTTTATGATTATTGAAATAAATGAGAATATTAGAAAGAATATTCAGAATATGAGTAAAGTTATGAAATCAAGAAAAATGAATGACAGATTGAAATTTTTTTTTTCAGGAATTGTCTTTTTATGAGGTGATAATTGTGGGTTGTTCCTTAATAACCCTGAGAATGCAGCCACGTGAAAGACTTCAACAGAATGCAGAAGCAACTCTGCAAAAACAAGCTGTCCATCAAATCAGTCTTAAAGGAAAACCTGAAGAATTTTCAATGATGTGGAAAAGTGAGCATTTCTCTTGGTGGTGAAACCAAAAAAGAGGAAGAAGTAATCTAAGACAAACTTTTTTTTTTTTTTTTTTACAAAAGAACGAAGACAAAAACAAAAATTGAAAAGAAGTGCTTTACTTACTGTGAAATAAATTGTTTCACTCACATTTGGAGCATTTCAACAAGTTAAATGTATGGTAAATGTGTGACCTATTTGGGGACAAATGAGACTGTTGCTATTAGAACAACCAAAGTGTTTTTGACCCTCTTTAGGAATCCTTCAGGACATGAAGTTGTCAAAAGACATTTATTTATTTCTTAAAGCTGTTTGAATGTGTGTTCCTCAGATGTACCATTTCCTCACATAACTGGTGAGGACATTCTATGGTTTATATAATACAGTGAAAAATATGAAGGATATATAGGGCACAGTCTAGTTCTGCTGTCATCCTCATCTGAGTTGTACTCTCCTCATAAAAAGAAGATATCACAGATATTGAGAACTAACTTTTTCTGGTTTGTAAGGTATAGTATTGTGATATATTATTTTATTTTCTTTGTTAATGTTGTCATGTGTAAAGACAGGTAGCCAGAGCTATATATTTCTTACTGCCTGGCCTTTGAATGCCATGCAAGGCTTTTTGTTTGTTTGTTTGTTTGTTTTTGTTTAACAAACAGTCTGTTACATTTACTGGAAAATCAAATCTGTTCATTTTCTTGTTTGTCATGATAATACTGTGCTATCTTTCCCCATTCTAATAATAGATTATATTTTGAAAGTGTATGATAAGGAAATAGTCAATTTAAACAGGAGTACTTCTTTCACTGTAATTTCTGTAAATTTTATATATATATATATATATATATATGATAAACCTGCTATAAGCAATAGGCAGGCTTACTAAAAAAGTCTCTATTGCTGTGTCTGTAGTAAAGAAATCACGTACATAAACCAGGAGAAAATCCTGGCTGTGATCATTGTCTGCAAACCATATGTCAAGCTCTGGTCCTGATCCCTAATGGATGGATATCCCTTTGACTTCAATAAGACTGCAGGGTGATGCATCCCTGTAGGTCATTTATTAGCTTACTTTGTGCCCTCAGAGTACCAGCCTTCCATTCATGTCTACTTTTCTTTTGCATAAGAGACTGAGCTGGATTGTTTCATTGCTGTCCTCAAGGCAGCCTGCATTAGTGTACAGCTTCTGTGCTGTTAGTGTTCTGAAGTAAATGAATTCTCTGCTCTTCTGTGGTTTGATAACACAATGATGATTGTATTACAAAGAATTCACATCTGAATTGTGCGAATTAGTTGGTACTGGCCACTGTATCTCTTTATGGCATGTTTGTCACCTTCTTCCCCTTTTCTTCCAGTCGAAATTTAACTTAAAAACAGATAGTTACTGTTCTTTGCAAATAAAATAGTAAAGACTCAACAATTTTCTTAGTAATTTTATTTTTGTTTGTTCTGATCTGACAAATCTGCAAAGACGGTTTTTTTGAGATCTGAATTTTAGCATTCCTAAAGAAGAAATAAACCCAGAAAAAACACAAACAAAACCATTTTGACTTTTGAGGTAGAAAGCCAGGTTAACCTCTCATTATAGCTTACTATTGTTATTTTTGCACTGGATGTCTCTTTTTATTTCTTTGCCTTTCTCTTTTTCTCTGTACTCCAGAGAAAATCATGTCACACTGATACTTATCCTTTATTTCGGTAGTTTTGGGATAGTCCAGACTAAACTGAGAACATACTACTCTTGATGGGGCAGAAAGGCATTTTGACTATCCTGTTTCTGAGGCCTGCCATTAATTTGAAACTACCTTTGGAAGAGCATTCCCAATTAACTGTAACTCTCTAACAAGCACAATTTAATCTCTCCATCATCCTGAAGAGTGATCTTTGGTAACTTTTCCTTGTCTTAAGCAAGTGTTTTGGTTTGTCTGCTGAGACTTGTTTAAAGCTGTAAAGTGTGTTTTTTTCACTTTCATTTGTGAAGCAGTTAGCAGCAGTTTCCCCAATGTGGATTCGACTGCAGCCAACCATGTTTTTGTTGCTGGAAAGTTGTTATATCCTGGAAAATGCTCAGGCGTGGGGTTTTTTTTTGTTCAGGATGAAGAGTGAAAGGTTGTTGTCAGATGATGATTTATAAAATCCAACTATTTCAATCAGTGCTCATAAAGAAGCACAAAAGCATAAAAGGAGCTCACGTTATCTCAAGTAATACCCCAGAAACAGAGAGCAAAATGATTTTAGACCCCTGAAACTTCTGCAGATATAGCAAATACCTTCTGATTGTGAAATCAGCATTGACTGTCATACAGAAGTTTTTTAATCCCTAAAACAGAGGAAAATATATCAGCATCCAGACAATTATTTTCATGCTTATGTTTTTGAAGTACTTAACAATATTGTGGTGCCTATGCATAGATGTATTTTCAAGCTTTGCCTACTTACCTAGCCATGTCTTCACTACACTCATGTCTGGAAAAACTTTCTTGCTCCAGCAGTTCTTGATTTGAGCTTAGGTAGAGTGATGTTAAGATAGTCTTGCTTTAAACAAGACAAGAATAGCTGGAATTATGTCTCCAGGCATTTAAAGGAAAAGAAAGTCATTAGGAGCAGTCAACATGGCTTTACCAAGGGGAAGTCATGTTTCAACAACCTTATAGCCTTTTATGAAGATGTGGCCAGGTGGATAGATGCTGGTAGTGCAGTGTATGTGCTTTATCTTCATTTCAGTAAAGCATTTCACACCGTCTCCCACAGCATCCTCACAGAAAAACTGAGAAAGTGTGGGCTGGATGATCAGGTAGTGATGTGGATTGTGAACTGGTTGAAGGGAAGAAGGCAGAGAGTTGTGGTCAGTGAGTGGGGCAGGGTCTAGTTGGAGGCCTGTATCTAGTGGAGTCCCTCAGGGGTCGGTGCTGGGACCAGTACTGTTCAATGTGTTCATTAATGACCTTGATGAGGGAACAGAGGGCACTGTCAGCAAGTTTGCTGGTGATACTAAACTGAGGGGACTGGCTGACACACCAGAAGGCTGTGCTGCCATTCAACCAGACCTGGACAGGCTGGAGTGTTGGGCAGAGAGAAATCTCATGAAGATCAACAAGAGCAAGTGTAGAGTCTTGCATCTGGGAAAGAATAACCCCATGTACCAGTACAGGTTGGGGAATTAACTCCTAGAGAATAGTGTAGGGGAAAGGGACCTGGGGGTCTTGGTGAGCAGCAGGATGAGCATGAGCCAGCAATGTGCCCTCATGGCCAAGAAGGCCAATGGCATCCTGGTGTGTATCAGAAGGGCTGTGGGCAGTAGGTCGAGAGAGGTTCTCCTCCTCCTCTACTCTGCCCTCATGAGACCACATCTGGAATATTGTGTCTAGTTCTGGGCCCCTCAGTTCAAGAAAGACAGAGAGCTGCTGCAAAGAGTTTAGTGCAAGGCCACCAAGATGATAGAGTGTAGCATCTCCCTTCTGATGAAAGGCTGAGGGAGCTGGGGCTCTTCAGCTTGGAGGAGACTGAGGAGTGACCTCATTAATGTTAACAAATATATAAGGGGTGGGTGTCAGGAGGCGGAAGCCAGGCTGTTCTCAATGATGTCCAATGATAGGACAAGGGGCAATGGATAAAAACTGGTACAAAAGAGTTCCAAAGAAACACAAGGAAGAATTTTTTCCCTGTGAGGGTGATGGAGCACTGGAAGAGGCTACCCAGATAGGTTGTTGAGTCTCCTCTGGGAACATTCAAGGCCCACCTGGATAAGTTCCTGTGTGATCTATTCTAGGTGGTCCTACTCTGGCAAGGAGTTTGGACCAGACATCTTTTGAGGTCCCTTCCAACCCTTATGATTCTGTGATTCTGTGAATCTGAGATTTTTTTCCTTAAAATTCCATTCCTCTTTGGTAAGTGAAATTGACTTTTTTTTACATATGTTTATTACAATTCTTTACTGAGTCTTGAATTTTTGTTGTTATTTATCTTAACATTTTAGCTTCTGTTAGCTTTTTGAAATTTTTTTATTTTCCTGAATATCATAGTTATACTAAAACAGTGTTCCATCCACTCTTGACTTTTGTTTAATCCAAATTAAAGTTAATATGTATGGCTAAAGATTCGTCTCCTGGTAGAAAAATGTACAATTTTTATGTGGGCAACTTGCCTGTAATTATTAGTTTTTCACTTTTTCACTATTCCTTTGACATGATACACATATTTATTTTTTCTATAGTGTTATAGTTATTCTTTTCTCTACTTACTCATTTGCAGCACTGAAGAAAATAATACAAATAAATATCTCAATTATGTGTTTGGAAGTTGCTGATCTCTGTTGCAGGTGTTGACATAGTCATTTTGCACACTGAATATTGAAAGCAACAGTGTGATGTTTGGATGCACAAGAGCAGCTGTTATTTCCAATAGTTGTAGTATGCCTAAATGGGAAAGATATCGCTATTTCTGTGAAAATGTGCGTTTTGGTCTGTTGTGTGACTGCTCCAAATCTACGTACAGTGTCAGAAAATTTTCAGTGTGGGAACAAAATTTCTTATTGGTGAGAAGGATGACCATATGTTGGCAGTGGTATGAAATAATTGATGTACTGTAGATTCAGGTGTATCCGTGGCACAGTGATGTGATTTTTATTTCATTTGGGGTATATTGAAGGACAGTGATTTAAAGGGTTTATAGCCTTGAAGAAAAATAGGAAGATGGACTTTAAGTTACAGCTGATATCAATCTATTTCCAGTGTGGTACACAAATTTGATAAAGACATAAAAGGAAAATATTTTTGTTTCAGGTCTATATGTAATTAAATGGAAAAGGAAAACCAAAGTCTGTAGAAGTCTATCCATTTAGCAGGATGAAAATGTATTGTTCTGGATCATATATTTTTTACTTTTTCCTCCCTAGGCTAAAAAAAAAAAAAAAAAAAAAAAAAAAAAAAAGAGCTTTTTGGCAGGTGTTGCTTTGCTTCACTGCTATAAGAAACAGATCCACTATTTTAGAGAAACAGGATATCTACTGAATGACTGTCAAATTCTGTCTTAAATTCTTGTAATATCTATTTAAGTTATAGTTTGGTAGATTTTCTCAACAACCATTTTGACATAAAAATGTATTAGTTATTCAATTCGTTATGTTTATTAAAAAAATAAAAGCTAATGACAAACAGTTCCTAAGTGGTCAACACGGAAAACAGTGAAAATAAACAAAATATAGGAAAAGCTTTTGGTTTGGTAGTGGGTTTGTTGTAGGGGTTGTGATGGGCTTTTTTGATGTTGTTGTTTTTGTTTGTTTTGTTTGTTTTTATTAAAAGGGAAGGCTCATGAAAGTAGGAACTCTGTGAAATGTCTACAGAAACACCAGATTAGCATTTGAACAATGTTTTGCCAGTCAGCTGTAATTGTAACATGTTTGAGTTCAGTTCCAAATTTGACAGAATTTCTAATAAGTTTTAAAACAGACAAATAAAGTTTGTGGAGGAATTAATTGTAGTAATTCAAGAACATTGTAGTTATTGACTTTTCCTATTAAAATTAAATCAGTACCAAAACAAAACTTATTTTTAATCCCTCAAAATGAGGACACTCAAGAACATGGGCATATAAAACCCCCAGGTTTTTGCTAGGATTTCAATACCAAACATTAGCTGCAAGAGAAGTCTATCTTTTGTTGCATAACCAAAAAGGTTTTAAATCAGTGTGATTCTATGGAAAATAAGTTCAAATATCTTACCTATTTGTTTAATTCATGTGTTGTAAACAGGATGCAATATCAGTTGTTGTGATTATATTCACACATAAGGAACAATGTTACATTTGTAATAATCTTTTTTTCTTATATAAAGAGCCTGAAAGCACCATTCACATGGATTTTAAGCATTGAATTGTGAACATTTGAACTCTTTGTTTTCTTTCACATTATAGATCTGTCAGTTTATTTAGTATGAATGTTGACATGTGTACATGCATGCCATATGTCTCTAGGTACTCACCAATATTAATAAAAGTGGGTCTTACTGAAAAACTCTAAGACTATGGAAGTAGTTTTATTTTGAACTGCAAGATGAATTGATCAGATCATGTGGTGTAAGAGTATTTGTTTAGGAAATACAAGAAATATTGTTTTATATCAAATGCTGTATTTGTTTAAGAAATACAAGAAATGCTGTTTTATATCAGTGACTATTTCCTCAAGATATACAATTACAGGAGGGGATCTACATTACCATAGTACTTCTCCATTTTATGCTCAGTAGATTTACAGAGGAAGAGATTCTGTTTCTATTTCTACAGCACTTTTAGTAGAATTTTACAGAATCTCTTACCCTATTTGATCTGTAGTATTTTTCTTTCCTTTTTTTTCTGGTTATTTTTTTTTTTTTTTTCTGAATCAGTTAAGGGAATTTATGTGTTAAGGGAATTAGTCTGAATAAATGTTAAACTCAATTGATCCCTGTGATTTTTTTTTCCCAATTAAATGCCGAGTAAATCACAGCAATTTAAAGAAAGTGCATACAGGAGTTTTGTGTGATGTTCAAATTATTTGCATGAACCCAGAGGCTAGGCACCAAGTAATTGTATTTGTTTTTAAATTCTTCTTGGAGCTTTGTGAAAGCAGCTCTTCTGAGCTGGGAATGATGTTGCTCTTAAGCTCACTTGAAGGAAGCTGTGAGTACTGAAAGAATCAGAGTAGGGGCAACTTACTCTTGTGTGCTCCTTCACATGACAAGTGGACAGTAGTGAGGTGCTTTTCTGTATTGCCATTGGTTGCAGCTGGTAGCTATCAGCTGCTGGGTTTAGTTGTCCAATGTGAAGCTCTGCAAGGTACTCCATTAATCTTCAAGAGGCAGTAAATTATGCCTCCTCCATTGTACAACAATAGCAAGTGGACTTTATCAGCAACTTGTATAGCTCTGCTTCTGCCAGTTACAGACATTTTGACAGTCTAAAACACTCTTTTTTTTTTTTTTTTTTTTTTTTTTTGGGGGTGGGGGGTGAGGGGAGGAGATATGTACAAAAGAAGAAAAAGCTACTGTAAGGTTATATGATAACAGATACTTTCCTCCTCCATATGTAATATTAGTGGAAGATGATAGTGAACTTTTACCTTCTTCTTCAGTAATTTAATTTTGTTTATCTACTAAACCCAGGGTAATTCTTTCAGGTTCAAGCCATGCTTGGTTGTCCTGGTAGCTCCTGAATCCTGGAGTCACTTCTCAGATTTCAAGAATATCACAAATCGTGTCCAATTAAATCTCATTGTTCTGGGAGCTGGGAATTGGTAGATCATAAAGTCACTTCATCATATCTTTCACTTTGTTGTCCACTTATGTATGACACAAATTAAATATGACACAAATTAAATGGAAGAAATGAGGACAGAGAAGCTGTGATAGCTTGGACTATATGTGAGCTTCCTTTCCCACTTTCCTATGTATTCTGTGAGACTGGTCTGCACTGATGGCAGATGCTGTGTGTAAAGTCCTGGGGGACAGAGGAAACTGAATGCTATTGATTTTTAATAGTTTTTTCCCCCCCATCAAAGAAGGTATGTGCATTCACTGTAATCTCTCTGGAGGATTATATTCTCAGCAGAGTGCAATAAAAATAGCAGTGAATAAGAATTAGATACTAGTCTAAATTAACTGTAGTGTTGACCACTGTGTTCTGTATTGTAAAAAGCAAACTGACCATCATTGTGTATAATCTGCTCACTGCACATAGTTGTCTATAGTTTTCAAAACCAAGTTATTTGTCTCTAACTGAACCTGGAAGGTTTTCTCATTACTCTTCATGCACAACTGAAAAATACTTCCATCATTATGGACACTAAGAAGTACAAAGTCTAGAAGTCTTTACAATCAGAACTACTTTCAGACTGCAGATTGTAGCAGTTACAAGGAGTAAGCGCTAAATAGGACCTTCACAGTGGAAATATTTCACTTAATGTTAGCCTGACATGTAAGATTTGGTACTTTTATATGGAATTGGCACATTTATGAGATTCCCTCATGCCACAGCTGCCAACTTTGACTGTCTGGTTTTTGAAAGATTACACAGAGACCTGGGTTTTTAATCCATTTGCAGCACCTGCCATTGACATATTGCTAGTCATTTCACTGATATGATCTCATTTTTTCAGCATAGCTGACCTTTTCTAGTTTTACTGGTCATTCTTTTATGTAGTAGTCATTTTCCAGAAGGCAGTTTTTCATTTTTCATGGTTGTATTTCTGTAATGGGAACTTTCTGTGGAGAAACAGAATGGTATTTTATGGTCTACCCAAATGATTTCCATACTGAGAGTTAACATTCTCTTAGTGCACTCATTTATATGAGAAGCCACAAATAAGAGGTATAGATGAAAGACAAATATGAAAAGCCAGGCTTTACTTTGAATTCAGAACTAAAAGTCCCAGACTGTTCCTGAGTCTTGTATGTCCTGACTTTGATTTCATAACCACATCCTGCAAGTTCAGCGCCCTTCAAGGATAACTTTCACCAGAAACTCCTTTAAGTTCTGTGTCTTAACATGTGACACTACTGCAAAAAGTGATTCTGAGAGAGAGATTTTATTATTCAGCAAATGTGGTTTTTTATGTATTCAGTGACATATCTGCTGACTTCAGTTATAATAGTAAGATGTGCTGCATTCACTCTACCTAACAAGGCAGAGTGAGTACAGCCAGCAAAACGAAGTTTGATTCTAGCCCACTTTGTACATCACCAACAGTTTAGTGCTGTTTATGGGTTTCCATCAATTATGCCTATGTTCTGGAGATGAAAGGTGTTGCTTGTACATCAGCAAGGCCAATGCTTGCACACACTCAGAGTATGTCTGTGAGCTTAGGCTGTCCTGGAGAGAGGTGACGTGAGTAGCCAGAAAGGAGACAGTACAAAGGTTAGGTTAGAAAAGAAAGGTGGTTGGAAGGGAAAATCACTGCACATGAGAGAAAAGTCTGCCAAAATACAGAGAAACTAACAGAGAAAAAAGGCTGCCAGCTTGGGAATTATTAGCCCACGAACCAGGCCTGTGAAGCATCCTTGAGAAGTGCAGCTCTCATTTTGGAAGTGCAGGTGGGCATCTGATAACTGAACACATCCTGACGTGACTCTGATAAGCACAAAATTAAAGAACCATAATGGCTAGTTATCATCAAAAAAGGTGGCAATATCCTGAGAAATTAAGAATCAGTAGCAGCACGGAAACAGCCTGGAAAATTAAAATCTCATCTGAGAGGACAGAAAACATCACTATGTATTGGCTGTCTCAGGTGAAATTAGTGTCTATTGGATGCTTTAAATAGTGGTGTCATCATATCTCCATGCTATGGAAATGACTTTTAATTTTATGAGAGATGGATCTTATCTCCATGAGAACTTCCCATAGTCCATGTACTCCTCCTAAGTAGACTCTCTGCTCAAGATTTCTTTGAGATTTTAGACCCTTGCTAGGAGTGCCTGGCTGGCTCCAAACTCTCTGATGCGTATCACCTTGAAGTGAGACTTTGTTAATTATTTGACTCTTCTGGCCCCACATCTGGGGTCAGTTTGGATTGTCCTCCTCTCTGGAATGATTTGCCCTCCTTCTGGAATCTGTTTATTGTGCTTGATACCATACATATACATGTAAGCAATTTATCATGAATGTATCTACTGTTTTAGTATTGATAACTTTGTTTCACCAATAGTAGGTTTGTAGTAAACTGTACTGTTTATTATGTATACTTGTTGCAGCTATCGAGTGCTGATAGTATTTGTGGTTGAATATTTGTAACAGCTTGAGAGATATATATATTAACTTTATTAATCATGAGTATACTGGCTAGTGTAGATTTTTTCTTGTATTTGTGGTAATCCATAATAAAGCAGAGAAACTTTTTCTTTGACTGCTCGATGTATATGTGTATTGGAAAAAATATAGATCTCGGTGTGCTTTGACACTAGCATGTCCTGGAATGTTTCTCAGCATATTATTTTTCAACACTTCAGTAACCAAAGTCATCTAAAAATTAAATTGACTCAAGGTAGGGTAGAGTTAATTTAGATTTTAGTAGGAATTAATTTAAATAATAGAAATTAATTTAAATGATAACATAGCATATTGCAGTAACTGAAATGAAATATTAATTCAATGTAATATAAATGATTTACTGTATTAAATTAATTTTAAAAGTAATGTAATGTATTTCTGAAATACTAACATAAAATCCTGCAACAAAGAGCCATCTGTGGCATTTTGACTTAAGCTGGAGTTCAAAGTATATACCATATACAAGAAAATACAGGCAATAACTCAAATCCAGCAGTAGTCAATTGAGCTTGCAGTGTTTTGGATAATGTCTTCTTCTCAATAGATACATAAATTATTTTTACTGTGGAGCTACCCTAGATTGTGTACTCATACAGGTGCATGTTGCTTTTTATGCCCCACAAATGTCTTAGAGCACTAATACCAGAAAAGTCCTTGGAATTCAAGCAGTTCAAGATGAAAATGTTTGGTTGATAAGTGTTTCGTTTTCCATTTATGCTCCCTTTTAAGGGATGGAGGTGGCATCCTACACTTTTAGGACACTTACATTGGAAAAATGTGTACTTCAAAGCCTTTCATAATATCTGAATTTATAGACATCTAATACAGATTCATTTTAACAAGATAGCTTAGTTAAATTTAAATAATATGAATTTGGAAATGACATCTTTCTATAAAAGAGAATGGAATGAAATTGGAACATACGTGCTTAGCTTCTCCAAAAGAGAGTAATTTCTCTGACCACTACAAAGTCTATTCACTTTTTCTGATGCACTCTAACATGTTTCTATGTCTAATTCACTATCCTTTCCCTTTGCTTTATTTACAAGCAAATGAAAATAGAGAGAGGCATACAACTAAAAGCTTATTGACTGTATTATTCCATCCTCTTCTGAACAAAGTCTATGTCACTCAAGGCTGTTAATCCAAGATTACAGAATCCAGGTTACAAATTTGTATTGCTCAATGCACATCTATTCTTTTTGCTTATACATATTACGAACAATTTTCATAGCATATTTTCCACTTATTCAAAAACCCCAGAACACCCTTAGTATTCAACTTGTTCTCTAATCTCAGAAATATTCTAAATCTAAAAATAAGTTGCAGATAGAGAAGAAATTTGGTGAAAATTTGAAAACTATGCTCTTTGGTCTTGACTATTTGAAATTACAATCTTTGAATAAACCAATATTTTAATAAAACAATTTTTGGATTAAAACATTTTCTTTCCATCTGAAACTCATTGTTAATGAACACATAGATTGATATTAATGCAAAACATATAAATTTTATAAGATGTACTCTGTATATCACAGCCAATTTGTGGCTATTGTGTAATACATATTTAGGGTTGTTTGAGTTGTGGTTACCTGTGTTCAAAGGCAAATAAAAATTAGAACTTCTAACTCTGGCATGCGTTGGAAAACATACTGACTCCTTCCAGTGCAAAACCATAGGAGATTTTGTTAACTATTTTTCCCACTCTTCTCAGAAGTACCATCCACCACATTTATGGGAAAGAAGCATATCAAATTCATTTAGAACTCCTTTGTGTCTAATCAAGTTCTGAAATAAAAGGCATCTATTACTGTTCCAGCCTACATGGCTAATAGTTCCGTACATGGAGTTGGTAATGCATCAGTAATTTTGACAGGTCATTTATCTTTTGAAAAATAATGTTTTGGAGTGGCTAAAATGTTGGGGGAATGCAGGCCAAACTTCCTAAGTAGTTGGAAACAAGAACGTGCCAAAACATGTCGAACTACTAAGACAAGTTAAAGAAATTTCACATTCCTAAGACCTTGCTCCCAGCCATTTCTGTGCAGCAAAGTCCTGCAGAACTCTAGTGTAAAACCAATGAGAAATCACTTTCTATAGAGGTCAATATCTATTTTAGCTTGAAGATCCACAGTCTATCATTGAATCTCAGCATCCTATCACTTTCATGATGGAACTTCTAGACCCAATGAACACGTAAAGATTGCTGTGGCAAGGTTAATCTATTAAAGCAATTGCTTTTAATAATTTGACTTGTGGTATATATTAACAAAGTAATATAAAACAGAGTATTTTCAGGTAAGTTAAAGCAGTGACAGGAAATCCAACAGAAAATGTAAGGCTGTTGGAAGTGTAATAAAGGAGAGAGGGATCTTGCAAGTGTGACTTAGGAGTCATCTGAGATAGTTTTACTCTGTGAAAGTATCATTTGCTTAGGCAAAGTGCATAGACTGAAGAGACAGTGAAATAACTAAAGAAGAATTCTGTAGATTTCTGAAGGTTTTCATAAGCATCCATTACATTCTGCAAGTTTATGTAATACAAAGACAACACAAATAGCTGTGACGTTTCTTACTTTTTTAATGCAACTTCTCTGTATGAACACCTTCATAGTTTTTATTTTTTTACTGACCCTTAGGGAATCAGAGCAGCTCTTGCATCCAGTTGCTGGTGTAGACTTAAGCTTTTGTTGTAATTGATAAAAATAAAATATTTCTTGTGATGTAAAGATAGTTCAGCATCAGTAATCAAAGAGTAAAACTCAATGTTGTGTAACTTCTCAATCGTTCTGTGTCAAGACCAATGCAGAGCAATTCATTCTGAGATTTGTAGCCTATGAAATTAAACATTTGTAAATCATTGGTACTTATTTGATAATAATTTGCAAAAAGAGAATTGAGTTCTAGAAAGCTACCTTAACTTCTTGTTGCATTTCTTGTAATGATCTCTAAAAGCCAAATCTTGATGAACTGTATTAGAGTAATAATTCAATTCCTTTCTTGGCATGCTTCATGTTTTTCAGAACAATGTGGTTTTCTTGAGAACATGAAACAAAAATGAAGATGTGACAATATCTTTGAGAAAACTATAAGAGCTGGGCAAATAGTAACTACGTTAGTGACTACATTATACAGATTATGCATGTAAGTGTGAGTATCTATATATCTTCCTCTGTTTTTTTTACTGGAAGAAGTTAATTCTAGTACTTCCCTTGAAAAATTGTTCCTCTTGTCTGTGCTTTTGATTTTTTTTTCAGGTTTATTTTACAACCTAAAGTAGAATAACATTTGTCTTGGCAAGAGTATGTGCATATTTACTTTCTTTTTACTTGAACAAACCAGCAAAAATGTTCAAAATAAAACAACAAAAAAAATCCCCAGTCCAGAATAGATGTTGTCCTTTAAATAAACAATTTGAAAATTAACCCTCATGCCATTTTTCATTGGATAGGGTTGCAAATGAATGTGATGGAAACTAGAAGGATCTGAAAAGCTTAGGTACATTGTAACCTATGGGAGAGGAAAGACATCTGAAGTGGAAGGGGGGAGGATATTTTTTGCTTTGAGAAATTGAAGTGTCTGGATACCAATTGCATATTTAAAAAATAATAAAAAAGTGGAAGCCATGTGTTGGGAATATTTTGGTTTTAAAAAGTAACATGCATCTTTTTTTAATGCATTTAAAAAAGATTTAGATGGATCTTTTTTCTGATGCATTATCTTAAATTGCTCAGATTTTACTTTTCAGTTCTCTACTTCCTCAGACCTCTGGACTAAGGCATTTTGTGTATACCTGACTTGTGCAAGGTTTTTTTTAAACAACTCGGCCTTTGTTTGAAAACAGAACGTGATAAAAAAAAGACTCATGATATCAGCTAGATGATTAAATCCCATTTTGAAATTTGGATTATGTGTGTATTTAAGATATCCTTATTATGGCTTGTTTTTGGAAAGGAGAAGAATATCTACTGTCCTTTAGAGCAATCTTTGGAAATTGAAAGTGATGGCACAACATGCTAGCCTGCAAAAGTCGAGTATGCTCCCAGTGATACAAGAATAAAACAGTCAATTTTACATTCTAAAAGCAACTAAGGCTTGCTATAAACAAAGATACATATAATCAAAGTAGTCCTTGATTTTGCATTAAAAAAAGTTTTGAAAAAAAAATATAGATGATGGAGACAGGAGATGCCATCATGTAAGATTAAGTTCATAGAGTTTGTTTTTTGATAAATGTAAATGTCGTAAGAATATTGTTTGTTATAAAGATAGGCATGTTACTATGGTGACAACTGCATAATTCAAAATTGCATATATTCTGTTACTTGAATAATCCCTGCAGTGAGTAAGCAGGATGCATGCATTTGCCATCATTTCCAAAACAAACCTCGGCAGACATGAGATTTTGCATGCTAATCAACGTTAAGGAATTTCCCGATGATGAATAAGTATTTTTAAAATCATTATTTTGGATTGATTTCTTTTCAGTTTTGTAATGTGTTAGTTTTTCAGCAGTTAAATTATAATACTGTTCTATCATGGAATCATAGAATAACAGAATGGCAGGGGATGGAAGTGACCTTTAGAGATCATCTAGTCAAAACCCCCCTACTCAAGCAGGTCCACCTAGATCAAGTCACATAGGAATGCACCCTGGTGGGTTTTGAAGACCTCCAGAGAAGGAGACTCCACACCCTCACTGGGCAGCCTGTGCCAGGGCTCTGTCATCCTCACAATTAAATAGTTTTTCCTTATGTTTAAATGTAACATTTTGTGTTCCAGCTTCTTTCCATTACCCTTTGTCCTGTCACTAGATATAACAGAAAAAAGTGATGTCCTGACATCCTGACGCCCACCATTCAGATATTTGTAAATATTGATGCTCTTCTCTAGACTAAACAGCCCCAGCTCCTGCAGCCTTTCCTCATGAGTAAGATGCTCCAGTTCTCTGATCATCTTGGTGGCCCTGCACTGGATTCTCTCCAGCAGTTCCCTGTCCCTCTTGAGCTGGGAAGCCCAGAACTGGATACAGGACTCCAGATGAGGCCTCACCAGGGCAGAGTAGAGGGGATGAGAATCACCTTCAACCTGCTGGCCACACTTTTCTTGATATGTCATTCCACTAACCTCTACATCCTACAAAACATAAATATATTTTTACTTGGTATATCTAGTGCTGCTAAACTAAAAAAAAAAAGCTTCAGAAAAAGGGAAAACTCTCTCACACCAGTATTCAAATGCCCGTAGATAATGAAAAACCTTATAGACTATCAGTCAATTTAATGATAGCATTTTAATTAAAAAAAATGTAAAAGAAACTAGTACCAGTACTAGTACTACTAGTACTAGTTTTAAATTTTTTACCATATATTTTTAAAATTGTCTAACAATAACAGTATCTGCTGGTGTTGATAAGCTGACAGTAGGATTAATACTTATTTCTGGGAGTTATTGTTTCATTTAAAACAAGTAATGCATTGCATTGCATTCCTAGGAAGATGCAAGGGACCTGTTGTCTTATGCTAAAGCCTTCTTATACTGTAACAATGCAGTCAATTTTCAGGGCAGGAAATGATTAGAATAATCCAATAGATATTCCAGGGAATAAAAATATACTAGAATATGTGGCAGCAGTTGATAACATTCTATTCAGTTTTATTACATTAAAAGATGAATCATCTTCGAGGGGAGGAGGCTCACCACAGGCTACATTTCTCTTAGGAGATAAGGCGTGTCTGAATAGACATGTAATAACAGTTATTATCTAAAGATTCTATACTGAGTCATGCAAATACCAGTTACTGATTATCACGGCAAGTAAAGGTGTCATGTCGTAAACCACCGCTGGACTGTAGTAAGCTTTTAGTAATAACCATCCAAATTCTTCTGAAGGCAACTTGGAAGCACATTAGACTCTAATTTTTATGTTGTGTTGAAGAGTGTCAAACTATTCTTCAAAATATTTTTCCACAAAATAATCCTCCAACAGTTTGTTCTGTATGTCCTGAGATCAAGACTGCCTACATTTAAGATTAGCTTAAAACGGGCTGGTGTTTATAGTGCATCAGATACTGAGTGTTATCTGATTAATAATCTGAAATGATGAAATGGACTTGAAAGATCCATGAAATACCAAGTCATAAAATACACTGTTTTCCTTCACATCTTAATATATACAGAGTTGAAATCATGCATGTTATTCTTACAGTCTGACTGTCATCACACCTATGCACCAGAAAAAGACAGTTTTGCTGAAATATTTTGATGAAATGTGTTTATGTAATTTTTTCTAATTTTTTCCTCATTGCTAGACTTCTATATTTTATGTATTCTTGCTTTCTATGCCTAAAAAGCTATATGCATGAGAGCTGTGAAGGGTGCATCATTACCTCCATTGCTATTTTCTTTTTGTTCATTGGCATAATTTAAAATATGTGACTATGGGGAGTAGAAAATAATTGCATTAGTGAGAATATTTTCATAGTTTTGTTAAAGATTAGCTGGGACTGTAAGCCTGACATAACAAGATGTAGTTACTGACATGACTCAGAACCTTTGAAGTAAGCTGTTAACTAAAATAGTCTTTACTATACTGGAAAAATTTCTGTTCCAGAGTTGAGCAAACTAAGTGTGATTTTTCTCTCAAGAAATTGTGTAAACAAAGACAAGATCTCAATAAATACTAATTTTTGTACTAATATCAGATGAGACTGAGAAAGAGACTCAAATTTGTTCGGCATGATATCAATGCACCAGTGTTTTTCAACATATTTTTTCAGTGTCTTTAGGCCCTGTTGTAAAAAATTAATATTTGCTGTGTTCAGAAGGCTGACTTTTTTCACTCATGGTAGCCACAATAAATGAAATTGCTTTCTATCCGTTTTTACTAGCTAGCATTGCTAAATCAGCATATCACCTGGGTAATGAAAACTTTAACATATGTAAATTGTTTCTGCTGATTCTTAATACAACATGTGATATCATGTTCAGTTAGTGTAAATTGAGAATCTTTAGGGTGATAAAGTATATCATGTCATGCCCATCTCTGGACATGCTCCAACACCTCCATGTCCTTCTTGTAGTGAGGAGCCCAATCCCTTTCCTACTTGGGAGGAGTGAGTAAGGGGTTGTGTGGGTGCTTGGCTGCTAGCTGGGGCCAGCCTACTGCAAGATCATAGGCTGGCATTGAATTTGCAGCTTTTTTTTTTTGTTATTGTATGCTGCTGGTGGCTCAGTTTTTACACAGATGAAAAATTCAAGTGTTCAACAGAAATGATTAAAAAAACTA
Organism: Colius striatus; assembly: GCF_028858725.1. Taxonomy (NCBI): domain Eukaryota; kingdom Metazoa; phylum Chordata; class Aves; order Coliiformes; family Coliidae; genus Colius; species Colius striatus. The sequence goes on from NC_084790.1 coordinate 24,313,394, forward strand.
TGTGTGAAAAAGAAATTGATTGAAAGATCAGTCCTTTTGAGAACTATTAAAGACAATGATACATGAGTATTGGCTCACGAAGTCCAAAAACTTCAAAGCACTGGAGTCTGTGAGAAGTAGCAATCTTCAGCCATCCACTTTTTAATGAAGAGGCTAGATGGGTCTTTGATCTGATCCAGTACAGTCATTTTAACTTTCTTATCTAGTCCAAGAAAATATGTGATTTACTCTACTGTAGACTCATCTTTACAGTAGCAGTATTAGATAGTGAAAACAAAATTACAGTATGTTAGACCAAGCATAACAGAACTAAAGGTCTCAGCCAAATATCCTCCACATTTCCCACCCCTCCCCCTCCACCTCCCTGCCCAGGCATTTTCTAATCCTTTTCTAGACATCTTTTTTCCTCTGTTCTGCAGAAATGTAACCTAGGCTCTAGAAAAATTAAGTGCAGTGGAATTCTTTGTTTAATTACCACTCCCAAGAAGGAGATTGTTTACCTCTCTGCTCTACACTATGGCCTGTACAGTCTCAACCCTTGCATTTAAGAAGGTCCTGGAGCTGCTGAGCCAACCCTTGGCAATATTGTAAAGAAAAAGGGCTGAGATCAAGACATAGCATGTGGAGCTCTTCTTTCCTGTCCTCTCCCTCCTTCAGCCACTGGCGGAGAAGCAGATCTAAGCTAGAGTGGAAAGAGGGGCAAGTAGGTGCTCTTGAAGCTACGAAGGTCTCCTTTGGGTACCAATTGATCATCCAGACTACATGCTGAGAAGTGAATTGCACAGCATTTTCTTTTGAGTGGCAACCATAAAACTGCATCATCCTACATGCTGTAGTCCTCATGTAAGTATCACGGTAGAAAGGATACTCCAATTCACAGAGTGTAATGAAAATTAAAATGTGGTTCAGCTTCAGTTAAATGCTCAGTACTGAATCTCATGATTCAGAAGAAGACACATTTTAGTTTAAAATCCTGTTGTCTTAAATATATTTCTCTATACATAGTACTGATTTGACATAAATAACAGTGTTAAAATAAATGCCAGTGTGCTGGCATTTTAGAATAATTTTAGAATTAATAATAGAATTTTATTAACTTCAGTGAGGCATCAGGTTTAATTTTGCTCTTAGATATGTTGTTCCTTGAATCACAATAGAGAAAACTTTTCCTAACCATGTGTATACATTTTACTATTTGACAATTAAGAAAGTTGATGCACTTTTGCTTAGTTAGCTAATAAAACAAAACTGCTAAATATTTATTGCATTTGGCATTGTCCTCAGCATTATGCTTTCTTTTGAATACATTACAGATGTCTATATGTGGAAATATTGTTGGTAGTTAGCATGTTATTAGGAATGTCACATGATACAAGTATGACTGGTAGATTTTTGACTAATCCCTAGCCAACTGCCTTGTTGACATGATCTGCTGGACCCGAGTTATTTATTGCTCTTGATAAGTTAAATAAATTCCTTGAAATAGATATTAATGGTCTTGTTTAAATCTAAGGCAAATTAATATCATTAAGAACAACATTGTGTTTCCATGACTACAGTGCTGTTAACACCTTTTGGAATTCTCAAAGCTAAGAGCTGATAACTGTTTTTAATAATTCAGCAACATGCTATTCGCTCTGACTGATAGAAATTACTAGAGTTGCAAGTGGTTTCTGATCCAAATAATTTATTTTTTATTTAAGACGGACCAGCAGAGTGACTTTCTAGGGTGCTGTGTAAGCAAGTAAGCTAAATCAGAGTAGCACACTGTTGTATTAATCACTAAATAGGCAAATGCTGCTGCACCCTTGTCAGACTGAAGAGAGTGGGTAGTAAGGCAATAATTTGCTGAAAGGAATTAGAAATGTTGAGTTCTTCCTTTTCAGTAGACTATAGTCTAGTGTCTAGACTGGAGCCTGAAATTGATAAGGCCAAGAGACCACAGACACTTGGAGTAAAGTCTTCAGTAATGGATTCTTACTATTCACAATATAGATTTACTCAAAGTCTCTCCTTAACAAAAATGAGTTCTGCCCTTGACTGGTGCTCGACTGCTTTGAATGTGAGGATACCCAGTTCTGGGGAGTCACACTTGAAGTAAGACATTAAGAAATTTATGTGAAAATCTGAAAGACAAATGAAATGGAAAAAATGCTGGAAAACTGTATTCATTTTTCACGGTTATATAGCAATCTAGGGGCACAAGTCAACATTTTCAGTGAATTCAATAATACTGCATTGATTTTGTTCAGTACTTTGTGATAAATCATTGGTCATCATAAGTAGACTGGTATGTTTTACAGTCTGTACAGAATTCAGTCATGGAATATGCATCCATAATGTCCTAAATTGCCTCTACTTCATCTGTTCAAGTTTGTCTTTACTTGTTTTCCTACCTTGGCTAATGATTAATACAACAATGCTGCATAACTGAGTGCATGGTATAGAGAGGACATAGTGGCCATACATACTGACAATTAGGATTATCAAGTAGTAACTGCTACTTGGCAAGGTTGACTGGGAACTGTCTGCTCTAACAAAGACATGTATGAAGCCCTGCAACTGAGTAGGGAGAGTGGGTAATTGACCTCTGTGTAGAAGATAGCCTGCTCTCTTGCAGGAACTGGGACTGTTTAGTCTAGAGAAGAGGAGACTGAGGGGAGATCTTATTAACATTTATAAATATCTAAAGTGTGGGTGTCAGGAGATTGAGGCATCCATTTTTTCTATTGTAGCTAGCAACAGGACAAGGGGTAATGGGATGAAGCTGGAACAGAAAAAGTTCCACTTAAATATAAGAAAAAGCTGTTTCACTGTGAGGGTGAGGTTGAGGGAGCCCTGGCACAGGCTGCCCAGAGGGGTTGTGGAGTCTCCTTCCTTGGAGGTCTTCAAGACCCGACAGGACATGTTCCTATGCAACCTGATCTAGGTGAACCTGCAGGGGGCTTGGACTAGATGATCTCTAAAGATCCCTTCCAGCCCCTACCATTCCGTGATTCTATGATTCTATGATCTTGACACAAGTGTAGTGTGTATTTAGTCGACTTTGAATCTGGCTGTAGCAATTATAGAAGTGTTTTAGTGTAGTTCATAAACTAGCTTTAAATTTCTAAATGGTATAAGAAATTCACTGTAGGGTAATTTCTATCCTCAACCATATGTCTTAGTGCCTCAGAAGTGGGATTAGGATGCTCCCTAGCTCTTTGAGGGATATAGTGAGTTCTGCCTGATGTCATAGTTGAGAAGAAACTATGTTACTATGTGAATTTTTGGCTCAAAAAAGAAAAAGAGATTGAGCAAAGGAACTCTCCAGAGTACTCTAGAACCTGCCAACCCACTACAGCCCCATCAGATCATCTCTTTTATTGTTTTATTATAGTGAAATGTTCCAAGTTACACATATGGAAAAATATGTCAGTTAAACCTTTTATCAATTACATCAACATACTTATGTCAAGAAAATTGATTTCTCTGTAGTAAAAACATGTGAGAGAGAAGGAAAACTTTTGTTTCTTCTTTATGTAACGTTTAAAATTATCAAGGTTAGATGTTCATGCATTTTAAAGACACCTTTTAACACTCATTTGAGCTCCTTATTAGAAAAAAATCAATAGACTATTAGAAACCTCTTTCTCCTTTTTGAAATGGAGGTTGGATCAATGCGTTTTGCACCTGGCTTTGCATCCTGAAAGAATTCTTTATTCATATTTAGTGTTATGGTTTCTACTGTTAGACATACGTAAAGTCTGTCTTGCACATTAAATTTATTGACTTGTAATGAAAGTAGTTTTCTTATTTCTTCAGGATAAATTTTATAGGTCTCATCCTTCTGCGGCTATCATATTTACATCTTGGAGGCAAACCTTCAGAATAGGAACTGAAATGAGAGATGAATCTGGATGTTCCTTATCATGATTTAGATAAAAACCTTGGTATTTTTAGGGAACATTTCTTTCTGCTGACTAGGCTTTTACCAGAGAGCTTTCACCACAGCAGCACAGTGCCACACTAGCCAAATTACCTCCTTTGTATTTACATGCAGTAGGCTAGTAGATTTTTAGACTTTTTTTTTCCTAAGGGTAAATTTTTGGAAGGGTATTTTTTTCAGCATTCTGTCAAATTCAGGGTAGGTACACATTCTAGAACATTGATTTTCCATGTATGCTGATGTCTTCATAACTTGGACAAAGCTGTAACAACAAGTCAAGATGCAATGATCTTTAATAAAAACCTGTTAAAGTCTTTAACTAGACCCTTAATGAAAACATCTTTTGGGAAATGTATAAGAAGATTTTTTATTTTTCAGATTGTTAAGTAAGTGAATATAATATATTTCTTCATTCCTTTTTTTTCTGTGAGAAAAGTAGTTTGTTTAGGAAAGTACTAAATTTGTTGTCTTTGCAGTCATGGTATGTTTTAAAAAATGTTAAGGTCAACAGATTAAAAATGGAATACATGCTCCTAAGAGCTGATTTTCTTTGCAGCTTATTGAGTTACATGCCCGAGCTGAGTTGGACATACTGATAATATGTATACAGCAAATTATTATTTTAACCAAACCACTACTGTATAAAGACAGTATACAAGTTGACATTCTACAGATTGTTTCTGTGATGTCACATTAAATCTGCTTGGAAAAGGTTAATGTTTGATTACAATAATTGGAAAGAAAATGAAACATATCCCTACATCAGAACTCTAATTTTAGGTAAAAATTACCTCTAGAATTTATAAGAGAAAAAACTCCATGTTTTTCCTGTTTATCCGAAAATTTTACACATTCTTATGTAAAAAAAATTCAAAGTTATATGGGAGATAAGATAAATTTTAACTGATGCTTTAAAAGGTAGGATTTATTTTGTGGTTTACTGTATAATTACTAAATTCATATCTGATTTTTTGGGGGGAGAGGGAAATAGTAATTGCTGTGTATTTGTTCAAGAAAAAATGTTGAAAATGAGATATACTTGACTAAAGTCCTTATCTCTGGTCAATTCTTTGCTGAAATTGCATGGGGAAAACAAATCTGATGGGTCAAAATTGCTGGCATTCACAATGAGGTGACTGGGGAGGATTTTTAACTTAACAAAACTGCAAACAGCTGCACATTCAACCCAAATGTTAACACAAGGGCAAAGCCATTGCTTGACTTGCCAAGGCATTCCTCATCCAGAGAGAAGTCACACAAGACATTTGTGTAATTTAAGGCAGGATTAATCTAACAATTTCCTAGCTTGGTTGTTACTTGTGAGAGTCAGGTATTGAATGTGGGCTTTCAAGCTCTATTTAAGCACGGTTATATTTATTGAGCATTAGAATCATATCTAAACTAAGCAGCCATAAGCTCTTGATGTTTGGTCTTATGACCAAGAACTTATCAGCACCTTTGTGGCAGTATTATGTAATTTGATATTGAAGATGATAATAGATATGAACTAGAATGTATTTTTTGTTAAGCTGTCATCCAGTCTTTTTTATACAATGCCTCCAAAGTCAGACAGCTCTTTTGCCAAGCATTTGGTGTCACTTATTCAGTAAAACAATGTTTGATTGACAGCTTGAGTGAATTGAATTGTAGAGATGTTCTCTGATGAAATGTCTGCCTTGCATTTTGTTATGTCACCAGAAGTCATAGAATCATAGAATGGTAGAGGTTGGAAGGGACCTTTAGAGATCATCTAGTCTAACTCCCCCCTGCAGAAAAGTCTTCAGTGAAATGACAGCTTTTTCACCTGGAACATTGTTGATTAGGACAAAGCTGCAACTATTGGTCTGGCAGTACAAAAGATGTGAAAGGCAAAGCAAGAAATTCCCTTACCAGATTGGTTTTGGCATTAAAATTCTTAGAAGCCTTGGATAAATGTGTATGTGTATGTTAAATGTCTACGTGTGTGTATGTGTAACATATGTATATATATATACATTTATTCACAAAAATACGAAGGAAACATAGCCTTTAAAGCAAGCAATTCTAGATACTAAATATAATAATTCTAGACACTAAATACAGTCACTATTCTTGTCTTTATTTTTAAGTAATGCTTCATCAACATGTGCCCTACAGTTTGTTGTCTTTGGCAATATTCTAAGATAAAAAATGTGGTTAACTCTGATGACCTGAGAGTTTAAACTTTGCTTTTCTTTAAAGTTGATAAAATTGTTTGAAAGTTATATGTCAATGTTGAAGAAATATCTGGGTTTTTTTTTTTTGTCTTTTTTTTTTTTTTTCTCTTTCAGAAATAACAGATTTAAAAATGAGCTGGAAAATATCCTCTGTCCCAAAGTTGAAACAAAACAGCCAATCGCTGATTGTAGCCAAGGTAATATACTGTTTGCCTTGTCATGATAATGTATGCAATGAGAGACATAGTCTTATCACTTTGTATTATTTAAAGTTGTTCTGATGAAATAACTGTTATTGTATTTCTTATGGTTTTAATTCGAAAGGTAACTAACAATAAGCCTAGCTCTGATGTTTCCTGAAGTAAGACCTATGGACATGTGTACATGTATCCTTCCAATTTTAGTCAGAAGCAAGGTTGTTGTGTGTTTAGAAAAAGAAAAGTTTATTTGCAGACTTTTACAGGAAAAGGTGAAATACTTGTTAGAATAAGCTATATGCCCACAGCCTGGGTATGTGCCCAGAACTGCAAACCAGACACATTGAAATCTGGCATCTCAAATACGCTACTGGAGTGAATGGTTAGTATGTCTGTATTAGCACCAAGATGTTTTATGGTTAAAAAGTTAAATAGTAGGGATTTTACATGATTTCCTGTAATGTTAGAATCCATGAAATACTATGCAGAGTGAGAGAAAACTCAGCCTACCGATTAGCAGCCTATGTGACATGACCATGCCAGAAAACAGTGATTTATGATCTTTGGAATCTGACAATAAATACACCCTTTTGTACACTGTACATTTTCCATCCCGTACTACCAGGAGACAGGATTATGCACTGTGTAGGTAACACAGCATACCTGTTGTGCCAGGCCTGGTTGCAAGCATCACAGGAGCACTGGAAGACCACCTTTCTGACTGTTCTTGAGTTGATTTAGCTTCAGTAGTGTTCAATAGAGTTTCATCAATTTACAGTAATTCAAGTTCTGCCTATTGTGGGTTTTTTTTACCTGGGAAAATTTCCATTGGTGTCATCAGTATTGCTGTGGATGTAAAATGTCAGATTGCCCCAATATTTTCAGAAGTATTAATATTTTTTCTGACACATGTACTCATTAAACACCGAATTAAAAGCAGATAAATGTATAAAATTCCAAAGTGCTACAAGAAGTGTATGTTAAAAAAAGTTGTCAAACAGCGACTGAGCGTGACTCGGTCATTCATATGGCTCTTCAGGAAACCTTTTTTGTCCTTTTCTACTGCTTGTACTTCAATTTCAGTGACTGAATTGTAAAGTAATTTCTTTCCTCTTTATCTGGTGTGACTATGTGCACCTATGTACATGTCTTCATAACAAATTAGCAGAGAATATTTTGTTAGTTTTAGCAGACTTCTCAAATGTTGTGCTGTTTTCTACCTTAATTTCCCTTACACTCTGTAAAATGAACACTGGCCCAGTTCATTCTTGAACTCAAGCCAATAACATAATTCAGAGCAGTTTCTTCCCTCATTCTTTCTCTACAAGTAGAGAGTTTAGAGATTTACTTTTCTGTTTTGTTGTGGTCATTCAGTTACAGGGTGAAGGATCAGGTCTGCACTTGGGAAAAGAGTCAGGTAGAAAGCTGGCAAAGTGAGAGAAAAGGAGGTATTTTGCCAGAGGTGACTCTTTAGCCATTAAATTAGAGCAGGAGACTAAGCCTCTATTTACAACACTGGTGTTGATTGCCACCCCCAGAAATATTGCTTACATATCTTTAAATGTAGGAATCACAGGACAAGCCAAGGAATTCTTCAAAGCTATGTAAAAACACAAGGGTGCCATATTAACTGCACACAGTAAACATAACAGCAGATTCTGAAAAATCAGGTTGAGTTGATGAGAAGGAAAATAGATTCCCAATTGAGAATCTAATGAGAAGGGAAATAGATTAAATGAGAAGGAAAATAGATTCCCAGAGGACTTGCCATGGGGAGAAAAGGAAGAGGTTAAAAACTTGTTGGCCAAGCTTAAGGCTCATAAGTCTATGGGTGCTGATGGGATGCATCCTGGAGTGCTGAGGGAGCTGGCTGATGTGATTGCTGAGCCTCTCTCCATCATTTTTGAACAGTCATGGAGGACAGGCAAGGTGCCTGGGGACTGGAGAAAGGCCAATGTCACGCCAGTCTTCAAAAAGGGCAGGAAGGATGACCCAGGAAACTACAGACTGGTCAACCTCACCTCCATTCATGGAAAGGTGATAGAACAACTCATCCTGAATGTTATCACTGAACATATGAAGGAAAAGATGGGTATCGGGGGGAGTCAACATGGCTTCACCAAGGGGAAGTTGTTTCACCAACTTGATAGCCTTCTATGAGTGCACAGAAGAGAGGAACCTCATGAGGTTCAACAAGGACAAGCGCAGAGTCCTGCATCTGGGAAGGAACAACCCCATGCACCAGCACAGGCTGGAGGTCAAACTGCTGAACAGCAGCTCTGCAGAGAGAGACCTGGGAGTGCTGATTGATAATAAGCTAAATATGAGACATCAGTGTGCCCTCATGGCCAAGAAGGCCAGTGGCATCCTGGGATGCATCAAGAAGAGTGTGTCCAACAGGTCAAGGGAGGTTCTTCTCCCCCTCTTCTCTGCCCTGATGGGGCCTCATCTGGAGTCCTATGTCCAGTTCTGGGCTCCTCAGCTCAAGAGGGACAGAGAACTTCTAGAGAGAGCCCAGCACAGGGTCAGCAAAATGATCAGGGGACAGGAACAGCTTTCATACGAGGAAAGGCTGTGGGAACTGGAGCTGTTTAGTTTAGATAAGAGGAGACTGAGGGGAGATCTTATTAACATTTATAAATATCTAAATGGTGGGTATCAGGAGGTTGGGACATCCCTTTTTTTTATAGTAGCTAGCAACAGGACAAGGAGTAATGGGATGAAGCTGGAACACAAAAAGTTCCACTAAAACGTAAGAAAAAACTATTTCACTGTGAGGGTGAGGGAGCAGTGGAACAGGCTGCCCAGAGGGGTTGTGGAGTCTCCTTCCTTGGAGGTCTTCAAGACCCACCTGGACACGTTCCTATGCAACCTGATCTAGGTCACTCTGCTTCTGCCGGGGGTTTGGACTAGATGACCTCTAAAGGTCCCTTCCAACCCCTACCATTCTGTGATTCTGTGACCATCCTATGATTCTGTAATTCATATGAACAGCTTTCATGCCTAAAATGAAATAGACTATAAAATCTGTGTATAGATACTAAAAAAGGGATGTCAATAGTGAAGACCAGTTTCTCCATTCAGATATCTGTCAACCTCTTGGTTTTTTTTGGAACATTTGCTGTCTTTTTGTGGTTGTTACTGCATTGTTACAACCTCTGCCTGCTGCCAGTACTGTCTCACATGCCTGTAAACAAGCTGATGGATGTATTGCTGATGTTCTTTGGCCTTTGTATAATCTTATTAAATATAGCACACAAAGAGTCTGTTATAATTTTTCAGACTGACATATTTAAATCTTTTACTTCAGAAATTGCCACAAAACCTCTTTGATCCCTCAGAATGCCTTCATTTGCACTGTCAGATTTCTGAGCAATCTCGTAGTCAGAAATGGGCCTTAGGAACCATTTACCCACATTCACGACATCCATAGCAGATGCCAAGTACAGTGAGCAGTGCACTTGTAGGATTATGTTGATAGACAGTGCATATGCACAGGAGTGCTCATTTTAGTGTTGTGACTGGCAATTCAGTGAGAAGGGTTTTAATGTTGTGCCAAACTCGTGGCCAAAAAGCTCTTTCTGCAGTGCTGATTCTTGTGGTGGACAGCGCATGCTGTTTTTACCTTGGACAGCTGATATTTCCTAAATCTACTTCCTCTTTAGCAAAGAAATTCAGCTCTGTACAGTATGACTGGTGTATGTATTCTTAGCCAAAATTCAGTGTCCTGCTTTCACTCACTGAGGGAGCAGCCTGCACAAGTGCAGCAGCAATGCCATCAGTTTATTTATGTTTTCTCCACTCCTCTTACAGCAATTTGATTGCAAGCTGTGACCAGAAAGAACTTACTATGTTTCACAATTATTGTTAATTTTTATCTGTTTTTACATTCATGTATTCATGTACATTCATTTACATTCATGTTTGGTGGAACCTGTTCCCTCACTTTAGGCCTCTAAGTACAACAGTATGTGCTCAAGTACTAGTAGCAGCTGTCAGCATTATGTCTACATTTTTAATAGCTTATTTGATTACTGTGTTAGTATGTGATCGATCAGTGGATTTAAATGCTTTGATTTCTCATTTGGAAAATGCTCAACTCTGGATGACACAGCTTATGAAATACAAAATTATGATTTACAAAATCAAACCCAAAATAATTGTGATTATATATTTACACCTGTAAATACAACAAGGGCAAGTCTTACATATGGGAAAGAATAACTCCATTTACCAGTACAGGTTGGGGAATGAACTCTTAGAGAATAGTGTAGGGGAAAGGGACTTGGGAGTCCAGCAATGTGCCCTCATGGCCAAGAAGGTCAATGGCATCCTGGGGTGTATTAGAAGGGCCGTGAGCAGTAGGTCGAGAGAGATTCTCCTCCCCCTCTACTCTGCCCTCATGAGACCACATCTGGAATATTGTGTCTAGTTCTGGGCCATTCATTGTAAGCAAAATCATTTATATCAGCTCGAGAAAGTCATTAGCTAAGTATTATACTATCCAGAGTTTCAAAACACACACACAAATATTGACGTTAATATTCTCAATATTTATATTATGATATCATTATAATAAGTAGATATCTGCAAACTACTACTAAACCATAACTCAAATGACTGTTATTACAGTTATTTTGGTGAATAGTTTGGAATGCTAATCAAGAATTTAATATTTTGTTTGAGATTTTTTTTTTTTTTTGTGTTCTTGTTTTAATATTGCAGAATAAATGTATAATATTTGCTAAGGAGAAAATTAGGTGACTTTGGGGCTGGTAGGTTTTTCTGTTTGTGTGAGGCTTTCTGATTCTAATTCCTTTTGGTTATATAACTATGGTATTTATAGTATTTGGATTATTTTTCTTGGTCACAAAATATCACTGTTCATCTGTGCATGCAATAATTTTGTAAAATTTGCCCTAATAGTAGTCTGTATTTATACTTAAAAGTTAGTTACTCAGAATGTATTAGTTTATTAATTCTCTTTTATTAGGAGATCTAATGTCTAAAATTCAGAAGTAGTGGTTTATGCTATTTCAAGCCATTTTTTTCTGTGGCAGTTTCCCCCTGGCTGTTATGTTTAAAATTAAGTATATTTCTGTACATTTCGTATTGACTGCCTCTGAGACACTGTGAATGTAATAAAGAAATTTTGAGGGACATGTTATTAATTCAGCTATTTAATTAAATTGATTTCATTACATTTAAAGTGGGGTAGGCAACAGCAAATTAAATATTTTGACTGAGTCCTGGGCTCAGAAAGGTCCTTTAGGGGTCTTTGGTTTTTTTTGTGAGCTGATGTACCTGAAGGTTCTGATTTTAATGATTTTATCATATTTTTCTTTTCCTCCTTATTTCGTGAAAGGTGACCTCTGGATGTAAGTAAGCAGGCTTTAAGAATGTACCACACTAATAGTATAATTAAGCTATTAATCTTTCTGTATCTCTAAAGGTTTGTAATGTAGCTTCCCCAGTAAAAGGCTTCATTGCTTTGTCCCAAGAGGCTTTTTGTGTGGCAGAGTTTTCCTCGGATGGCTACTTAACACAGCCTAATACAATCTTCAAACATTTGTAACCTTGGTCCTGTGCTTAGCTATAACTAATATGGAAGAGAAGAGGGGAAGCAGGAGGCACAGACAGAAGGGATCAAAATGAGTGTAAAGCTTTACACAGGTAAAACTGGACAAACAAATTCATAATTATACCCAACTATGGCAATATAAGGATACCTCAAGCTGCTGCTAGTTCTCCTGTTTTTTTTGAACAGTTCCAGGATAGTGAAGCAAGCTGTTTTCTATGGATCCAAAGGCTGCTGTGTTAGCTCTCCCTGACCACAAAACTTCTAATGACCAGAGCAGTTTGGAAGAAAATGATTCTTGATAAGAAGGGAAAATAACAATTTATACTGCAAATAATGGTTCAAACAAATGTGAAAACACACATACTTTGGAAAGTATGGTGAGAGTGCCTCAAGAATGCCTGTAATCATGAATGCTAATATCATAAAGTCATATCTAGATTCTCTTATGTTATTTGGAATAAGAACTGACTACAGTATAAGAGCTACTAATGTGTGATATTTTCAACTAATAACAAGCCTTATGTCTCTAAGATATAATTTTCTACAACAGCAGAAGGAGCTTTATGAATGGAAATGCTGTCTCTGGTGCTCTGAACAGGGTTTAGTCACCAAGTTTAATGGCACCCTCAACTGTACTGCTCTAAGCTTTGGCTTTTTTCCTGCTTGTCTTTCACTTTTTTTCTACTGGCGCTTCCTCCCTCTGGGTAGTAACAATAAATTTAAAAGCACAGAAGGATGTGGAGCAGAAATTTTCAAAACTGTAATTTTTTTGGTGAAAAACAAATGTCCTTGTTTTCAGAAATACCATTTCTATCTGTTAATTTCTGCGTTTAAATTCTGTTTAGACCTTCACAGAAATCCAGATTTAGCAGCTGGAACTTTTAACCACAAAAGTTACTTGGCATTTCATTAGGTAATGGCTTCCTTTCTGGGCTTTTCTATACTTCTCATGTTTAAAACATGTGTTGTTTTTTCTGCCCTCCTTTTCCTATCTCCCCCATTACTCCATGAAGAAGTTTGATGTACAGGCTATACCTTGTACTCTTTGTCTTTAAATGAGTCTGAATTTGAAAAAATCTTAACTAGATTAAGCTATGTATGCTAAATTTTCATGTAATGTCGTGATACGATGTAGTTGGCCAAATAGTCTTCATTATGTCTATCAGTTTTCTCTGTTCCTGAGAGATGTCACATTACGGAGTAGTAACAGTAAAAACTGTCTAAAAGAGCACAGAATAACACTTTATGCAATCTATGACTTTTTTTGTTTTTTTTTTTTTTTTGCTTTCCCCATGGAATTTAGTGGGCCCAAACTTCATGTTACCAAGTAAAATAACAAGATGATGATTACTATTTGATGTTTTACGTGTATCTAACACCTATCTTTCTTTCTTTTGTGCTAAAACATTCTATATGTTACTGGGAAAAGATGAATATTAAAAAAATGTGTGGATTATATTTGTAGAGCTTTTAGGTTCTAGTGGAAAGACTTAAAAATTAAGTGGTCTACTTAGTTCTTTTAAAACTGATGTGTGTTCACTGCTATTATTTTGTTTAGTGTCAACATTTATAATATAGATTTGAATTAACACTTGTATTTTTTAGAGATTTTAGAGATTAAAAAAGTTTTGTGATGTAAAATGCTTTTTTTTAGGGTAAAAATGAAAGCAAACTATGTGTGTCAAACTTCAAGGTGTATTATTTGCCAAGTAGCTACTCTGTTGCTGAACTGCTCTCAGGAGCAATCCCTGAGCCTATCCAACATCTGCTTCCAGTATGCTCCTCTCATGCCCAAAGTATGTCCCAAAAGCCACTCTATGACAGCAGACAGTAGTCTGCCCCCCTGACTTGAGCTGGTGGACCTGCATGCTGATGGAGACTCAGAATGCTGCTGGTGAACTTTGCACATCACGGTTACACTGCTGTAATGCTGCAGCACATCTCAGCACAAGGATGTGGCCTGTTTCTGGAGAAAAGACATTGTGTAAGCAATGGCCTCACACATTATATAACTTAGTGAAGGCTGCTGCTGCTGATGTCACATGGGGCAGGCTGGAGAGCTGTGTTCTTCCCCATCCATTGGAAACAACAGCTATGTTAGCACAGTCTTGGCCAGAGGAGCTGCTGCTGGTCTGCAGGAGGCAATGTGCTGGCTGCAGGTGGAATTCTGGAGCTGCCAACGTCTGAATGGTAAGAGCTTGGTAGCTTTATGTCTTGACATGCCCTTGTTACAGCAAAGAATATATAACGTATGCTAGTAAGTATATAAAGACACAATTTTATAACATGACACAATACAAATTACATATAATAGCATAATAAAATAGTGAGAGTAGGAGTCTGCCAAATCTGGTAAAATGTCTTGTCCGGCTTTGAATGATTTTTGCTGTGCTGGATACCAATGCTCTCTTAGCGGCTAGTTTTAGATCTGGGCTACTTTCTTACAGGCATCCCCAAAACAGCCATACCACTCTAAAAAAAATTAAATTCTACTTTCTTAAAGCTATTGATGACACAAGGAAAAGTTTCACTGTGGCATTTTGACTTGTCATAATGAAGTCTTATCAGAATTAACACCTTTTTTTGTGTTATGTAATCTATTCTAGTTTCTGATTTAACCAGGTGAATTTAAAAAAAACAGTAGCAACATTTCCAAACCTGTGTTCTTGATTCCTGTTCTCTATTTGAATAGAAAGTAGTCTTTTGGTCTTTAAAAATAACTTTGATTAGAAAATACAGATAAAAGATGAACTTTCAAAACACTAGATAGGGTACTTCCTTTTTATTCATTGCATTAAGGTTCTTGTAGAAGATGAAGGAGACTTAAGTCTTAAGATAACTCTTAAGATAGATCTGCATAACTGATATTGTGAAAAAAATAATCAGTTCTATTGTTGAAGCTGTGCTTTACATCCCTCCCCCCACCTCTTTTCTTTTTCCTTAGGGTTTTTGAAACATCAGATGACTTTGAGAGTTGTACTTTGAGAATAATAAAAAAGTTGATTAGAGTGCTTACCTTATATTTGAATTTCAACACATATTTTGTCCATACAATATGGAACAATTTTGATAGGAAGATGAAAAACTACCATTGAAAACTGTTGAATTGTGTACTGAATGGTATAGTGCATGAAATTATTGGCTTATCTGGAAAAGAAATACTACTCCTTCCACCCCAGCATCTTAGGTATGGAAAATGCATCCTATTATGAACTGGACTTTAATTTGGAAAAAGAATCAAAGACCGTTGGTATAGGAAGCTGAGGCATAATATTCATGATATCATCTTTCTTTCATGGGGTTTAACATACTCAAGGCTGGTAGTATAA
Source organism: Colius striatus (assembly GCF_028858725.1). Lineage (NCBI taxonomy): Eukaryota > Metazoa > Chordata > Aves > Coliiformes > Coliidae > Colius > Colius striatus. The sequence continues at coordinate 24,328,624 of NC_084790.1, forward strand.
ACTCTGTTTTTTGAAAATTTCTATTTTTCTTTCCACTGTTAATACTGAATGTTGAGCATCTCTGAAAAATCTATTCATTTTAACCAGTGAAAGTTGTATACCTGAACACTTACAATCAACTCAGTTGCCTCAATCTTTCTCTAACGGGGTTTGTCCTTTTTTTGGTTTTATTTCTTCTGGTATTGTTTGATGTTGGGAACTGATTTCAATTTCCCGATTGTACTGTCAGACATGTTGCAAGGTAATCTAATTGGTCAAAAAAGATTTAAATTTCTGTGTATAAGTAGCCTGACTTTTGCCTAGATTTAGTGGGCATAAAGGCAAAGAAGTTGAAAGAGAATTTGAGTTTTCTATTGCTTATTGTCAGCAATTCTGATGATGAGGGAATGCATGTTGAGATGGTAATATTTTGTTGTTTAAAATGGCAATGCCTTCCTAAAAAGAGTATTTTTCTGATGAGATATATAGCAGTAGTAATAGGTGATCATAGATTTAATAGATAGAAATAATTAAAATTACATCGGCAAATTCAGTGTATCTAGGGAGGAAGCTCTAATTAAGCCACATCTCCTTTGCATTATAGCTGTTCTGTCAATTTCAGTGTGATATGTTTTGTCATTTTTATAGACATGCAACTTCTAGTCTTTAATAGACTAAAGAGTTTACATTTTGGCAGGATTCTGAAAGACTCTGTCATTATACATTAGCAGAAATTGCCGGAAGAAGAAATTGCAAGCTAAACCTTCATGCCTTGCCTACTGTAAAACAAAACAGGAGCAGCATTGATGTGAAATGTCTTTATTAACACCAACTAGACTTTATTTATGAATGTTTTATTATTTATATACTTTGAGAAGATTACTGAGCAGATTAATTAATATGGAAGAGTGTTAAGCCTACAAATACAATGAAAGATAATACAGAACCTCTAAAACCTTCAAGAAAAGGGAAAGAGAGATTGCTATTAAAGCACTGTACAGTACATATATTTTAAGTAACCAAATTTGATGTGATATCATTTCCTTTATGCATGAGTATTATGTTACTGTGAATCTGAGTTCATGCTTTTGCTTGTTTGTTTTTATTGGGATTGGTTTCATGGAGACATCAGGAATTTGTGGAGTCTTTGTTTTGTTATGCTATGGACAAGAGGGCACGAAATCCCCTATATTTGGTGAACATTTGCTGGTGAAAAACTCAAAGAAGGAAGCCAGCAAGACTTGTGTCTTACAGAGGGAAGTATAGCATCAAGTGGGATAGAAACTAGGAGAAGAGTAAGTGAGGTGGCTGTAAACAAGTTAGGAGGAGAGAAGCTGAAGCTTTCCAGAAAGCTGATCAAGAAACAGAAAATAGTTATCAGCATAAGGATAAGAGGCCAAGAAAGAAAGTATGAAATAAAAGGAGAAATGGAGAAGGTCAAAAGGATCAATGGGAAGGGTAAACATCTACAAATATGCTGAGTAATAGTGTGGAAAAACTGTTACATAAGACTGTGATGTATTTGCCTTAATAATGGGATTGGATTTGATAAACTCAGATAGCATAACCAGTTTTGTGCTCTTAGGGTGCTTAGCAGAAAAAGGCAAAAGTTTTCAGTGAATACGTCTAAGATGTAAGCAAAAGAAGAATTGAGTATATCAGTGATGTACTTCTAGCCCTCTCAATTTGTAAGTCATTGATAGGAATCTGTAAGTTACTGAACAGTGTGTACTCTGGATCTACATCAACCAAACTTTTCTTTCACTGACCAATTTGGAAGCTATTCTGGAAGAGTTGACTAGACCATTGTCACTAAATCTTGGACTAGTTGAAATAGTTCTCTTTCTAGTGAGGATACTAATATCAAAAAGCGAAAAGGATAATGCAAGTAAGAATAGACTAGTTATTCCTGAGCATAATCAACAACAAGTAAAGGTGGAATTCCATCCAGGGATAAATTTTAAGAATTTATATATCATTAATATTAAAAATATAATATTGCAGTTTCTACTAAATATGTCTCTGAATATTACCTGCATAGGTATGATGTGTTTACAGCTATTCTCAAAAACCAGGGCAATAAGAGCAGTAATGACTTTTATCTTCAAAGCAATTTGCCTTTCAAGGAGTGTAACTGGAGAAATGAGCCCTGTATACATGCAGTGACCTGCCTGGCCCTGGTGTGTGCTGAATCCATGTAGTTTTGCTAGCTCTTTGGGGCTGTGGTGAAGATAAGGCACAGGGAAAGTCCCATGCATCCAGGCCAGTTCTAGGGCAAAAAGTGATGACTATTTGCAAGACATTAACACATGTGCATATTCACAGGTCGACAGTCCTCTAGATGCTAGTAACTTATTTTGTAACAAGAGTTAGTTAGTCATTAGAATAATATAGCTGGAAAAGGACAAACTCCCATTCACTAGACATTTTCCCCTAGGCTTTTCCACTGAGAAATTGTTTCATGAGGTTAATGAAAATAACTTTTGTCTTATTTGCAAAATTTAACAAAATATATACACAGATATCTACCAGAGATATAAATAGAACTTTACTGGGCTTTATGGTTTGTTTTCTACTCTCTTTTTGGTAAAAATTAAATTTCTTAAGAGGCATTGAACCTCAGAGTATATGAATTCTTTCTTAATTTTATTTAGCTCTTTTAAAATTTCTAAAGTTATTTGAAATTACTGTATGGCTAAACAGATAAATAAAATGAACATTAATTCAATCTAAGGGATAAAATACAGCTTGGAGAGAAAGTAATACACTAAAACAGGCAGGTATATAACAGTGATGAGTCTTGCCTGTCACCAGTGCACGTCTCTTGACAGAACAGAGATAGCTTCCACGTTTTCTTACCAGAAGGGAAGGAACCCTCTTCCCATGGAGTCACTGAGGGAGTGCCAAATCATTCTTGGGTGAAGATCTCGCATGGGCAGAGGATGAAGATTGAGCTTTTCAATTGCCAGGGCACAGGGCAGAGTGGGCTGTAGGTCACTGGGAAGACCCCAGGCAAGTAGCCTCCTCATCTGTGCCAGAGTCACAGAGTATTTCAAAGTATATTAAATACTTGGAATCCCATACTTTATGATTACCTGTGTTGTGCTTAAATAGAAGAGTCTTAACATATTAAAGTATTTTGATATCTCAATTAAAAAGCTTCACCCAGATGTAAGCCTGATCACTTTTGCAGTGTTTTGAAATACATATTGAAGTATGGGCTCTATTAACTTGACCACATGGTTGACTCCCCTTGATATTTTGCATTGCTGTATTTTCTCTTCACCATTCTTGAGAGAGCTTGGGTAAGGCTGAGAAACTGACAAATTCTGTAAAGATGAAGCTGGGAAGAGAGTGTGGTTCACTTTAGGCTTAATCCTCTTGCTTCTTTTTTCCCATAAACTCATGGAAAGAGGATAAAGCATTTCTCTGCAGCTTTTGAAGATGGAAATGGGCTGTTACCGTTCTCTTACTGGCTCAGCTCCTTCCTGTGTTGTCATTTTAGTGGTTTTGGCTCATGAATAGACCATCTGCCATACATATGTAGTCAGCATGTAATTTTTTTCCTCAATTTGATAGTTGCAGAGTCTTTCTCACTGTGGTAGGAAATTTTCCAAGCATCTTCAATCTAGAATTGGAACAAAGACCAGAAACTCTTTGATGAGACTGGGAGGAGGTACTGAAACTTTTAGCTATGCATTTGCACTAGAAGATGTGAGTAAGGACTGGAGATCCTATAGCCTTGGTAATGCATCAGGTTAACTGTGGCTTGCTCCATTTTCTCAAAGATTACTGCTCGTCAAATTCTGTTACAGAAGTCTAACATCTTTATTTACTTCATATGTGCATGAATTAAAAAAAAAATCATTCTTAAGTGTTATCTTTTAACCTACCACATAAGAAAGAATTGCCTCCTTTGAAGACTAGAAAACTCAATCTTGCCTTTCTGATATAAGTATATGCTTTAACTTGTCAGATATCAATTAACTGCTTGGTTAATATAAACATAAATTCAGATTATAATATATCTTTGTCCTGATTTTTACTGGGAATGAGTAAATTTTCTTTCTTGTAGCTGGTACAATGCAGTATTTTGTATTTAGTGTGAGAATAATGTGAACAGTACACCACTGGTTTAGTTGCTAAGTAGTGCTTATCTTTTCAGTTTCCCATGCTCTGACAGTGAGGAGGTGCACAAGAAGCTGGGAGGCAGAATGGCCAGGACCAGGAGCTGGACCAAAATAGCCAAAGGGATATTCCATACCATAGAATGCCATGTCCATTATATAAACTGTGGAGAGACGGTGGGGAGGGGTGGATCAGTGCTCTGGCATCGATCAGCGGGTGGTGGGCAGCAGCACTGGGCATCACCTGTGTTTTGTTTCTCTTTTTAATTTTTTATGTTTTTGTACTCATTTCACTTTCTAGTATTACTTTTATGCATTATTATTGTTGTTGTTGGCTTTATATTTTATTTTTGCTATTACACTGCTCTCAGTCCACAAGGATTGGTGGTTCTTTTTTCAGATTCTTCTCCCCAACCCTCTGAGGACCAGGGGAGGAGTGAATGAGAAGCAGTGTGGTGCATATCTGTCAACAACAATCTCCTAAATTAATAAAGTTTTCAATACTGTAATATTGCAATCATTTATACAAACCAGAACTGTTAATATGAAAGGTAGTAGTATTTAAATTGTAGATTTTTTTTCTTTTAAATAAACATTATTATTAATTTTAGGAGATATTTGTTATCATGAATATTTAAGAGAGAGGGAATGTTGAGATAATGGAAAGGAAACCTGAGTTATGTAAAAATATTGTTTTCTCTGAGCTGTTATACACTTAAGTTTTTCATAAGCAAAGAAGAACAAAACACACTTAAATTTTTTGAATTTATTGCATTTTATCTAAGAAGATTTGCCACTGCTAAGCTGAAGTTTACCATGATTGTATTGGAATTCACAGATGCCTGGAACTTGGAGGACTTTTCATCCTGTACTCATTAAAGTTACTAACCCTTATGTTATCAAATGACTCTAATTTATCGATTAAAATACCTTCATCAATTAATTTAAGGATTTAATAAGCTTCATTTGGTATAGTAGCTCTGTAATACAATTATACAGAACTTAGAAGCCTATCCGATGGTTACTAAATATATAATTTTTGATGCAGGAAATATTCCTATATATTTTCTAATAAAAGCCTTCTGTTTTGCAGTGAAGCATAAACATACTTTGGTTAAAAACAGTTTATTAATAAAGACATCATCTTCTAGGTTTCCACTACCACTTTGTTAGAATATTTTTCTTAATTTTCTGATCTCCATGTGTGTGTAACTATGCTCACAGTCTTTTATACACATACACACACACACAAATAAAATGTGTTTCATATGTATATTTATACAAACATTGATAAAAATTAACTTACCTCTTGTAGATCTTAAATCAGATCATAAAAGAATGAGATACATAAAACCCCATTCAAGTCCTCATGACATGATGTAGTAAAAGGACTAACATGGAATGCATACAAAGAGGTCACAGGTATCTGTCACTCTCATTCTATAACTGACTGATAAGAAAATATTCAAATCTCTCAACAATAAATGCCATAGAAGACTTCTAAAAGTCAACAAGTGAAAATATATCCATATGACCTTTGAAAACTAAGCGACTCTTATAATATTTGAAGTTCACAGCAAAATATCCTGTATGTATATTGGGAATTCTGAGCATGGCTGACATTTCATAATTACCTCCTCCACCATACTTAGATGTTGAATGAGGGGGAGGAAACATGAAGATAGGAACTTGTTTTCTTGACTGGTCCTGTTCATTTCTGTTGAAATGAATTTCTGTAAGTGACAGTATGAAACTGTAACATTCATACCAAGTACTTAAAGAAAAAGGCACTCCTATGCATGTCTGTACACATAAATATAGTTGTATGTGTGTGTATTTATATGTGCCACATTTATGTTTATATATATCTCTAGAACTTACCGGAAAATATATTAACATTAATGCAGAGCTAAATACAAAAGTATAGCTGAGGAATATCAAAAAAAGATATCTAAAGTAACAGGACTAAACAAAGTGATGTAGTTGGCTCAGGTTAGTTGTGGCTTCCTTTTTATTATAGTTTTGCAACTTTCCTTTTTTTTTCATGCATCATTTGCATTGAAGCAGAAAAGATTAAAAAAAAGGTGATGAAGTAGTCAAATATTAGTTTGCATGGTGATACAAGAACAGCTGAAGTGTGACTGTGAGCTGCTCATAATGAAATATAATTAGAGGTAATTTTTTTAATTTATAGTGCTATATTGGTTCTTATTTTTGCTTTTTTTCTCTCTACATATCACATATTTTATCTTTTAATTGGATTATAAAGAGTTTATGCATAGTTTTTTGTGCATTTACATATGCATGTATGCCAGTAATTAAACAAAAAAATGCTAGAGCAAGAACAAAGACATTGAGATGTGCCTATACACAATGCACAAGTGTATCGGCAGAAAACACATCAAACATAATTGCTCAGCAATGATACATTGAAAATAAAAAGGGATGTAAAGACAATGACCAGCAGATCTAAAGAACACAGGCAATGTTGATGAACAAATACTCACACATATGAAAGAGCCACAGTGGTGCAATGTACCCTGTTATATGTCCAACATTTTAACATTTACTAAAGCTTTGTAGATGTTAACTTCTGCTTTTTGGTTGAAGAAACTCAGTAAATAGAGCTGGAAATTCACAAATTTTATCTGGAAGGCCTGTCTGTAAACTGGACCTGTCTGGTTTTGTGAGATATAGAAGCAGGAAAGAATCATGGTTCAAACATAAATTACCTTTTCAGCTATATTTCCCGAGTCACAGCATATTTATAGGTGACTTGGTGCTGAAATAGCTACAAAGAACATATGACAAAAGAGTTCATCTTTGGACAGATTCAAATACCATATTTAATTGAAAATATAATTAAAATAATAGACATTTTATGGTTCTATGTATTATACATACACCCATTTCCCTCATAATAAAGTAAATTAATATTTGATATGTTTTCATTAATACTGCTTCACATGTTATCAATATTACTTTGTTACCATGTGGTATCATCAAAATCTTTTAATATGAATTATACATGAAAGGATATGAGCTACAAGTAGTTTATTTACCTAGGCTCTTCTAATGGCTTTTGTCCTTCAGTGTAACTTTTTAAACCCACCTCTTCACCAGGAAAAGAATCTTCTGACATTACTTTCTGTATTGACTTGATGCCTCTCTGCTTTCCAGTTCCCTATTCTACTTGCATCTATATTTCTGCTTCCTGTATTCTCTGATAGCTTATTTTCCTCTGAGCTAATCACCCATTTATCACCATATGAAGTCTTATGACAATGATTCAAGAGATACCAGAATGTTATTTACATATTTCCTATTGTAGCATACGTATATTACTATCTTCTACCTTCCTTCTCTCTTCTCTGTTGCAAGGGACAAAAAAGCAGTGGGAGGATGGAAATGAGAATTCATTTATATTCATTCCTTACAATTAAAAACTTCACTGTTTTTCTTATGAATCAATGATTACTTTCTTACACAGCATCTGCAGCTTTCCTGTTCAAATTTATTTCTTTACTATTGTCTTCTGATAGTTCCTTCTAGGACATTTTATTGTTTTGTTATCTTTTGTGTTACTTTCTCTTGAATTCATCACAACAAAGTAGATGGATAAAAAAAATGTCAGTAGAGAGAAAAAAAAATCAGCCTAGAATACTATTAAGTTGTTTTTCCACCATAATGGATTGTTGTATTTTAACCCCAGACAGGCACTAAGCATCATACAAGCTTTCACTGAAAGCACCTGCACAATGGAATAGGGAGGACAGCTGGAAAAAAAAACCCATATAACTTGTCAGCTGAGAGAAATTTACTAAGTAAACTGGAAATAAAATAAAATAATAACAACAATAGTATATAACAATAGCAATGAAAAGTAACATAACAGAGAAAGAGGGAAGTAAAGCCCAAGGGTAAAAAATCCCAAAGAGCTGAGTAAAGTCCAATGCAATTGCTCACCACCTACTCATCGATGCCTGAGCATTGATTGGCCCCTGCTGGAAAACTCCCTCCAGTTACTACACTGGGCATAATGGCCTGTGATATGGAACAGTCCTTGGGCTCACTGGGGTCAGCTCTCCTGGCCATGCTTTCTCTCTGCTTCTTGTGCACCACCAGTCCGGTCACTGTTTGTGCAGGGGAAGCAGAAAAGACCTTGACACCGTGGAAGCACTGCTCAGAAGTAATGAAACATCCTTGCGTTATCAACATTCTCGTCAATACCAACCCAAAATGTGTAAACCTACTAGGAAGAAAATTAACTCTACCCCAGATGAAACCATGACTATCAGGTATATTTTTTTTTCCAGAATTTCTAACACACTGTACTTCAGCATAAATTATTCTATTCTTTGAATGTGGCAAATGACTACCCTGAACTCCTCTATTCCTTAGAAGTGCAGAAAAGAGGATTTGTGCCTTGATATTTACATATTTCCCATCTTAGTCAACTTTCTGTTGGCCTGGAGGAAAATCTACTGCTTCTTCAGTTTTCTTGCATATCCTGATACAACTAGGTATGTGTGGTGAGGGCTTCATTCCAACATTAAAGAAACTTCAGATGACAAAATCTCCCACTCTTCTCCCAGTGGTTTCTTGTTCTCAGAGGGATAACTCATTTCATTTCTGACAGCATCTTTGCTGTCACAGTTTGCCAGAAAAATTGCATGGAAACTTCTAGAAAATGCCAGGTCTGTGAAAAATACACTGTTGTTTGGATGACTTGCATTGTGTTGCCCATTTTTACTACCATCCCACATTGCAAACTTGATGAGTGATTTTCGCTGTCTGGAAAGAAGCATACTCAGCAATTACTTCAACAGGAATGAAAAGTTTCTTGCTTCCAGTATGAAATAAAATGCACCAGAACAAATTTCTGGCTCTACCAAAATATTCATTTTCTTTGAAGTAAAGTATTTAGTCTGATAAAGGCAGAAGCATTATATTCTAGTAGTATTTCATTTTAAAGTTGCTGTGCTATTGTGAAAACTAAATATTCCATGAATTTTTCATTAATCCTTTGGATGAAACCCATATTTTCCTGAGAAATGTTTCAATTCTGTAAAAGTAGCGTTCTCTGTTGGAAAACCCTTTTTTGTGGGAGAATTTTCAAAGAGCTCAATCCAAGATGGAAATTAGTGTTGTACTGAATACTTTACTCCTCTTTCCCTTTAATGTACACACTAGATGTACAATACAAAGCTGTAACTTCTCTATCACTTTCTTGGTCATTCCTGTGAATGCAGCCACAGCTGGAATTTTACTGCTCAGGAAGGAAAGGCTCAGGCAGCTGTTGGGGGGACTCCTGGCTGAGTGATTATCTTCCTCCATACAAGCTGGTAAAAAACATGCTTATCATTTCACTGCTGCCTTAATTAGAATGCATTTTTCTTTATGTAAATGTTCACTAGAATTAACAAATTGCAGATTGTAGCAACATGTTCTTAATCTTCATAGACTGCTTGATTTCTATTTGTTTTTATTTGCAGCTGCTGCTGTATTTCATAGGTGAGAAGCCTTATATCATGAGCTACTTAAAGAAAAGGCTAATTAGCCATAGTCCTAATCCTGCTTCTGATGAAACCTAATTGAAACAGCTTTATTTATACTACAATATGTAATATTTCTTTCTACCTTTGTGAGTGTTTTTCACAGTCCTTCATATTTCTGTGATAGAAAAGTTTGCAATTATAAGGCTAGTTGTACATTTTCTACCTATTGGAGGTCTGTGAATACATGCTTTTTAGCTGTTGGGTTTGGGATCCAACTTTGCTCAGAGGGGAAATGCACAGTAATTTCCAAAATGAAACTGTTGTTTATTGATTTATTTTTTGTCACCTTGATGTTCAATTTTGGTACCTGATGTCACTGACCAAAGCTCTATTTCAAGCCAAGGCTTGAGTATCAATCATTACTTGTATTTCACGGTGTTCACTTTTTACTTTGCAATCTTTTTTTTTCTTGTTTATCTCTGTTGCAAGCACAATTACTATGCACGACCAGAGTGGCCTGAGGAACTGGAGAATGTGCTGGATCCAGCAACAGGGCAGACTCTGCCATATCCAGCTGTCATGGTTTGACATGACAGCCTTTTCTGGTAAGGGGGAAGGGGCTGTAAAGATGGCTCTTGTAAGAAGTTGCTCACAACTCTCCCCAGCTCAGAGCCAGACCCACTTCTGGGGCTGAGCCAATTAGACGCCTCCACAATCACTTTTTAAGAAGAAGCCGGAAGGGGAGGTTTCTTCCTCCATCTTCTTTTCTTCTTCTACCCCTTCTTCTTCTGGCTGGTGGTGGTGCAAGGAGTAGGAACAGCGAGAGAAACAACCATGCAGACTCCAAGGTCAGTGATGAAAGAGAGGAGGAGGTGTGCTGGAGCAGAGACTCCCCTGCATTCTATGGAGAGAACTGGTGAAGCTGAGATTTATTTTCGTTTCTTTAAAGACCCCGCATCAGCGGTAAAGACTCATTTTGATAATGAGCCCACATCAGGGGCAGAGACTCATTTTGCTAAAGCTGACCCTGGAACAGGGGCAGTGATTCACTTCATTAAAGGCCCGAGTCAGGGACAGTGACTATGGTTGGAGGAGGCCGTGTTCCGAAGGAGGGGACCTTTATCACTGTGGCCGGAGTAGGCCATGTCCCAAGGAAGGGACCCAATATCCACAGCTGTAACTGTGGGGAGGAACCCATGACAAAGCAGCTCATTAAACTTATGCCCAGAAGAGGCTTAGTCACCCTGAGCCACTTGAGGGGGAAGGAGGTAGAGATATCGGGAGCAGTGAGCTGGGCCCGGGAAGAAAGGAGGGATGGGGGAGGGAGATCTTAAAGTGCTGGTTGTCATTTTCTCATCATCCTACTCCCTTTTTGCTTTTATTCTGTTCTGTTTCTTGTAGAATAAACTTTCCTAGTTTCCACTCTAAGTCGAGTACTGGAGTCTGTTTTGCCCAGAACCGTAATTGGCAGTGAGCCCTACCTGCCCTTGTCTCAATCCACAACAACCTTGCTTATCTTTTTTCCTCCCATTTCGCTGGGGCCTCTGCCATCCTAACAAGGGCGGGGGGAAATAGGGGGCACCGAGCGAGAGACTGTTGTGGTGCTGCTGTGCTAGCTGGGCCAAACCACGACACCAGCCTAAAGAAGATACATGTGGCAGCCAGAAAGCTGGAAATTAGCAGGAGATGAAGCAAAGTGCTGCAGACAGATTGTGTTGATTGTGAGTCACAGAGGAGTTTGTTATCTTGTGCTACAGAGGAATATCTTAGAAGAGAGCTCGATGTACAGAGAAAACTCTGTACGTGATCCTTGGGCATCATGTCATCACCGAGGAATGGCAAGACAAACTGGAATTTGGAGCTAAGTAATGATTAATCTGCTGTGAGGATCCCAAGAAGGAAAGAGTGGACTGCAGAGTTGCTAACCCTGATGGTTCAGCATGGCACGCAAAAAGGAACACAGAAGACATTGTAGGCTGTTAATACTTGTAGTAAAGGATTTTTGTATGTAAAGGTTGGGATAAGAAATCAAAACAGTGAGTGTTCTTAGTCATCATATACAATGAGTAAGACTTTTAAGAAAAGACTTTTAAGATTTTAAGATTTTAAGAAAAAAATAGTTGCCCTATTAAAATTAATATTTATTTAATCTACAGCATTCTAATGGCTATGTTCTTAGGAGGCAATGAAGAATATTGAATTTTTCAGGTAACAGTTCACTTCTCCTAATGAAGGAAAAATGTACAAAAAAGATTTCTTGTATTAGGATTTTTGTTGTGTTTTCAAAGCAAAATATATTTATTGCCAGCAACTTGCAGATCCCAATGGGATTGCTAAAGAGTTAGAAATTTGTCATGTTTGGAAAGAGCCAAATTTCAGGACAGGTCTAGGACTATAATTTATGTCCCTTCATCTACTTCCTTGGGAATTGAATTCGTTTTACATTTTACAATTAAAAGTTGAAGACTGGCTTACTATCAGAAGTTTTTTTGCAAACAAATTCTCCCTGTAAGTGATAATTCCCTGAACTTCTGGCTCTTGAAACACAGACAGCCAGCAACTAAGTACCACGTTTACATCTTCCAACCCCACTCGAATCAGGGGAAAAAAATAAGTTGAGATAAAAGAATGAGTAGAGATAAGAACTGTTGAATAACTAAAAAGAAATAAAATATAATAATAAAATAAATAGTATAGAATAGATTATTAATAAGAGCAATAATATAAAAATAACATTACTAATAAGAAGTGTAATCATAATAATAATGAAAAGAAACATAATAGCAAGAGAGAAATAAAACCCAAAGGGAAGAAAAAGCTCTAAATCTAAGTGGTGCACAATGCAAGTGCATACCACCTGCCTGAGCAGTGAGCCAGCTCTCCCAGTCAACTACCCCCCACGGTGTGACCTCCTATGATATGGAATGGCCCTTGGGCTAGTTGAGGTCAGCTCTCTTGGCCATGTTCCCTCCTAGCTCATTGTGCACCCCAGCATACTTGCTGTCAGCGCAGGGAGAGAAGCAGAAAAGGTCTTGATGCTGTGAAGCACTGCTCAGCAATAACCAGAAAATCTGTGTGTTATCAGCATTCATTTCAGCAGATACCCTGACCACAGTCCTAAATTTAACTCAGCTGAAACCAGAACATTTACAGACTCCTTTTGTATGAGCAATGCTATCATGCTGAGTCATGAATTCGTGCCATGTCTTTTGAAGGTAATGGAATGTTTTAATGTTACTTTTTAAAAAAATGTAAACAACTGTGAGGTGAAAGACATTTATGTTGGGCTATTGCATGATTCAAAATCCATGATAAATAGAAAGAATGTATTAGCACAAAGTGTTTTAAGACTAGGATTGAAAAATCAGGTAGATTAAGAACATTTCTGTTACTATTGTTGAGTGCACATTCTGAGTATACAGTATATATTCTGTCATATAGTAACATCTGTCCAGCTCACAGCAAACCTAGTGGTCAGATCTTCATTCCCTAGCCTACATACAAAATACTGTTGATGAGATGCTCCAACATGGCTCATGATAAGGAGTTGCTCTCAAAGAGAGAACCAGGAATAGTCTGCCTACAACACATGCGTTTGCTCAGTTTATTCTACATAGGTATGTGAGAGTTGAGAACTGTTTAATAGTCAGTCACCTGGTGATCCACAGTATTCATATATCAAATAGGTTTTTCCTGAAGACTATACCCTTGTGAGTTCTCAGTATTAAGTTGATGTCAGACTGCCAGTATGACAGATGCCAAATGCCTGATTATGGAAAAAGGTTAGTGGAGTCTATCAAGGTCATGCAAAGAATGTGTACATATCTTAGCAAAATCATGCCTTACTTTAGTTGGAATTTGGGTAGATAGATTTAGAAAAAAACACTGACTGAGTGAGTATGGTAGCTCAGCCTTTTCCCTGTCTCAGCCTTGGGCTGAAGGACTTGTCCTCATTAATGGGCAAGAAAATGGATGGCCTTGATAGAGATTCTAATAGTTGTCTTGTGATACTATTTATGAGCATTAGAATTCACATAAACTCAGAAAGTAAAATCATGAAGCTTTATTTACAAGATTTTCAGTTGTTATATGGTAATAATCTTCAAACAAGAAGCACAGTATGCACACAATCAACTTTGTATTTGCCTTGCTCATTAACATTAGTGGAGTTCACAGACTTAAACATTAGTTGACTACATCAGGCAAATGAATTTAATGAGCATTTGCAAACTGATACTTCTCAATTTAGAACATTTAGTTAGACAGTGGTAAAATTACAGGACTAAAATTGGCTGTGATTGTTTTAAGTGTTGCAATTAAGATTCAGTTCTTCAACTAACAATATTTTAAGAAATAAGTTGAGATTTGTCTACTCAGAAGTAATACATGCAGAGAACAATAAATATGTATTGGTCAGCCAGAATGAGGGCTAAGAATTAGGTGGAAAGCTCTACAGCTGCTTGAACAATTGTTTTCTAGCTCTCAGAACAAATGAAAACACAAGTTACTATGAAATACATTCTTATGGGAACACAAGGTACTAGGAACTTGAGAGAATTCATGAGTAGCAGCAATATGCTAACATCTAACCTAAAGTACATAACCAGGTGGATAGGTGGTGGTAGTGTATTGCATGTGGTTTATCTGAATTTTCCTTGCAGCAAAACTGAGAAAGTGTGGGCTGGATGTTCAGGTAGTGAGGTGGACTGTTAACTGGTTGAAGGGAAGAAGATAGAGAGTTTTGATCAGTGGGGCAGGGTCTAGTTGAAGACCTGTGTCTAGTGGAGTCCTTCAGGGGTTGGTTCTGGGACCAGTACTGTTTAATATATTCATTAATGACCTTGATGAGGGAGAAAAAAAGATAATCAAGGCTGTTGTGGATTGAGACAAGGACAGGGAGGGCTCACTGCCAAAAACAGACTCCACTACTTGACTTAGAGAGAAAAGTAAGGAAAGTTTATTCTACTACCTGCAAGAAACAGAATAGAACAAAAAGCAAAAAGAGAGTAGGAAGATTGAGAAAATTACAATCAGTACTTTAAGATCTCCCTCCTCCATCCCACCTTTCCTCCTGAGCTCAGCTCACTGCTCTCGATATCTCTACCTCCTCCCTCCTCTATGGCTCAGAGGGGAAGGGAATGGGGGATGTGGTCAGTCTCTCCTGTTGGGCAGCAGGATGACCATGAGCCAGCAACATGCCCTCGTGGCATCCTGGGGTGTATTAGAAGGGCTGTGTGCAGTAGATCGAGAGAGGTTCTCCTCCCCCTCTCTTCTGCACTCGTGAGACCACATCTGGAATATTATGTCTTGTTCTGGGCCCCTCAGTTCAAGAAGAACAGGGAGCTGCTGGAGAGAGTTCAGTGCAGGGATACAAAGATGATGGAGTGTAGCATCTCCCTTATGATGAAATGCTGAGGGAGCTGGGACTCTTTAGCTTGGAGGAGACTGAGGAGACACCTCATTAATGTTAACAACACCATAAAGGGTCGGTGTCAGGAGACTGGAGCCGGACTGTTCTCAATGATGTCTAATGTTAGGACAAGGAGTAACAGGTACAAGCTAAAACAAAAGAGGTTCCAAAGAAACACAAGGAAGAATTTCTTCACTGTGAGCGTGATGGAGCACTGGAAGAGGTTGCCCTGATGGATTGTGCAGTCTCATTCTCTGGAGACATTCAAAACTCAACTGGATGAATTCCTGTGTGATCTACTCTAGGTGATCCTTCTCTGTCACTGACGTTGGACTAGACAATCTTTCGAGGTCTTGTCCACCCTTAAGATTCTGTGATTCCGTGTTTCTGAGTTTCTGGGATTCTGGGATTCTGGCTAGTGAAACACAGACTGAAGTTGCTGGTTTTTGGTGGGGTTTTTTTTGTTGTTTTTTTAAGTAAATATAAAAATTAATTTACTTCAAATGAAAGGTAATCTGCGATTCCTTTTCAAAAGGTATTCTTCAGTTTTATGGCATATTCTAGCTTAATAGCACACTTGTTCAGTACATGAACAGATGTTGCGTATTGTTTAGGCCATGCTCCTTTCAGTGTTAGGATGTATTTATGCAGCCCAGTAGAAGACGAAGCATAAAGCTCTCAGGCTCATTCACCACTGGAAGCCAAGTATTTAGTTGTCACAGTGCAGCACAGACTCCGGAGATTCCTCTAATCAGTGCAAGGGGTGGCAAGACACCAGTAAGCAAAAACAGGATTCATGGCTGTGATTTCTTCTCTAGTGTTAGATGTCTAAGACCTCTTTCGAAGCAGCCAAGTAGCTGGAACATTTGCTTGAGACACAGGAATATAGTAAACAAAATTAAACTAGTGAAGGAGTATATGACAGCTCAGTAAACAGACTTACATGATGGAGAAGAAATGATTTTCAGCTACAGCATTTAGCCCAGCTGGAGACGACGTGTCATTTGAGAGCTTTCTAAGTATTGTGGGCTTAAAGTACATCCCTGAAAGCACCTCTCAAACAGGATGAGTCTTCAAATAAATTTGTCCAGCTCACAGTGATAAAATGATCCTTGTACATGCTAGAAAAAAATGGCACAGACACTTGGCATGGTGGAGACCTACTTGAAAGCATTGTTAACTGAGACCTGAACCCTACTTGCTCTGTTTTAAAGGTTTAGGTATGGCAGGGAAAGAAATTTTTAGCAACTTTACATCTTTGTAACACATTTGAGACAGGAGACCAGAAGGCCGTAATAACTGAGATGTAACTGTTAATTGGCTTCAGATATGTAGAAAGTCAAAGAGACTGCCCTGGGTCTAGGAGGCTGGTTGTGACTTATGGGTTAGAAAGCGAGAAATAGTGAAAATAACAGTAACAAGGGATGCCCAGGTGGAATGTATCTACGAATGTTCAGCACCTCACAGGAGGCAGAACCTGAGGTGAAAGTGGTGCAAGGAAGCCACCTGCCAGCTTGAACTGGAGAAAGGTGTTTGGTGGCTGCCCCTTCTGTGCTGTGTGCCTGTGGTGCTGTCATGAGCTAGCCCTGGGATGGGGGCCATGGCTGGCACAAGCACGTCTGCATAGACCATGCAAAGCTCAAAGAACAGAAACTATGAGCTACCCGTTGTGCCCATCCTGCTTAGCAAAGCAACCTCAGGTTTTCTCTTGGAGCGGTGTGGTCCCGCTCCCATGCCTGCCTCTGCTTAGAGTGCTAGTGGGCAGGCCCCTGGGTGTGTAGCACTGTTCCACTGCTGCTAACTAAAGTGAATTAGTTATTTTTCTAAAAGAAAAATGATCTCGCTCTAATCTTACATTTTTGGGAAACAAACAGCATTCAAGATATATTTTTTTAAGGTTCAGTAGGTCCTTTTTTACATACATGCCTATCTTTTGTGATATTTTAGATACACAGATCATAAAGTAAACTTACCACCTCTGGCCTAGCATTAGCTTTTGTATTTACTTTCCCTTGCTCTTTTCTTTGCCTTTTTCCCATAGGAGCATTCTGAATTAAACAAAAACATATAACTTGGAAGACCCACATTTAGTCCAAGTGTGGTCACCTTTCATTTGCCATTGTAATAGGAAGACAATAGTACTCCACAACAGATGAGTTATGAAGCAATTCAAATTTGTTAAAGCAATATGTCATTTAAGATTTTCTTAAGAGACAATTTACAAACGAACACATGCGTATATCCTTGCATACTTGCATTTTATTTTGAAAGTTTAACCTAAAAGTCACTCTTAAAGGGTAAATATCTAGTATTACAATACTATCTATGGATAAAGACTAAATTCACTGTTCTGTAGCAGAAAATATTTGTTTTTTCTTCCACAGAACTCCAATCAGAAACAAGATTATTGCTATAGGGCTATTTTGAAATAGTTGCTGTTATGTCATTGTCTAAGGTAACTTAACTTTCCATTTTTTTTCTTCCTATTTAAGGTGGAAGTCACAGTACATGACTCAATATTTGATTTACCATTTCGCAATATGGGCTTTAACAAAGCTGAGAGGATTGTATTCTGATGAGGTTGAACTACTGCAGTATTATAAAAAAATTGCCTTGTGCATTGACAATAAAATATATGTATTATGGCATGTGTGATAACCTACTGAATGTTTAAAATTGTTTATAGACTTACATTTGAATACTAAGGATTGGCTTCCATTTCCTGTTCTGTCCATTGAGAAGACATGCTGATATGTGTTTGATTAGGATACTACCATACTATTCTGTCCAGGGACATTTTAAAGTTTCAATAAACAAAATAAAACAAATCTATCTCTAGGGTGTGTGTGCCAGGCATCAGGCACACCTGCAAGCTCTATTCATTGTTACTTTTTTGTAGATGTAAGTTTTACATCAGCATAAAGGCATTGAGTTTCCTTCAGCTGAAACTGTGAGACTGAACACACAGGTGAAGCACCAGGCACTTAAGGCACTTTAACATTTCAGTTAGCAAGAGATTATGTAATTTTTAATGGTAACTACATGTTATGTAACAAAGATAAGTACTTTACATTTTGATCTGAAAGTGCTGAAATATGTTAAATCCTTACTTATTTGGACTTTGTTAATCCAAATATCATGTAATTTGTGCACAAAAACCAATCGCCTCTCTTTACATCTCTGCAGAGTCTTAAAGGAAGAAATATGTAATTTAAGGTCATTGCACATCACTGTTATCAGCACTGTCTTACATTACATTTGTTACTACAGTTTGAAATTTTTTTATAACCAATGAAACTAAAACTTGCTTGCCCCTAACAGATGACGCAGATAAGATGCAATTGTGTGTCTCATTACATTCTTTCTTTTAAAAAATTAAACAATTTTCAGTAGTTTTCACAGTCTTTGCAGTAATAAGTGAGAATACTGGTAGAATCTCCCTGGTACTGTGCTTACTGCTGGAGAAAGAGGGTTTGTCAGGGAGCCAGTTACGGCAAATTTCAGGAGGTAGTTAGAGCAGACAGAGTACTCCTTCTGACAAATGAAGACTGGACTCTGAATTTGCTGTGTAGGGGTATAGCTTCAGTTTAATATCTCCCACATTGCACCCCTTGGAGCTAACAAATTATCTTTACAACATACTGCTTGCAAACTGTGTTGCCTTATTTTTTTCCATTTGCCCATTTCAGTGTCTTTGACACTCATCATTCTGAAGACCTAATTTCTTTCTTAAATAAGACTGGAAATTAACAACAACAAAAAAGCCTGGCTTTCTAATTAACCACAGGGGGTCTATGCAGGCATGTGGGAGCTGATTACAAATAACTAATCTTCACAGGCAATTTCTGTAATAGAACTTAGGCACTTAGCATTTGGATAATGCAATGCAAAGAAGAGCAGACTAAAGGAAATGTGATGCAATAAATTTTCACGAACAATGGATCTTAATTTCTGAAATGCTGTCCTTGAACTAATTCTGAGTGTCTGGATACAAATTCTGTTGCTTTGTGGGTGGGAGTTTTTTATTTTATCAGGCTTTGCAGGTAGGGAACACTATGGTAGAAATAATTGCTCTTAAGATTATTAAACTCATGACTGCAGTGATGGAAAAAAAAAATTGAGGGAACATTATCTTATGTATACTTTGACCAATGTTTTTTAACTGACTAAAAAAAAAAAATCAATTCACTTATGCAGAGTTTAAATCAGTTTAAATACTGTTCAATAACTTTTTTTTTACTGCCACTAGAATATATAATTTTGTTTTCCGGACATGGACATCTAAACACACTATGGTTAAAGCACACAATTTATGTAGTCTAAGCGTCCTACTTTCTATAAGGTTAAGTATGACTCATTGGAAACATCTAAATCCTTAATGATGATTCACCACAGGGGTGAATTAGTGCTTTTGAGTATCCAGTGGCCAAGGTAGGTCATCAAATATAAGGACAAAAAAGAACAAACAGATTACTCATGGCATTGACAGAATGACACAAAAATCATTCAGAGCTTCGTGATCAGTTTAACAATCATTCTTGTGAGAAAACAAAATAGAGCTTTGATGTCATATTGTCTTTTCTTTGCTTCAATTGTAGCAGTATCTAAAGGCTTAAATAAAGTTTTAGTCCCCATTGAATGAGCATATAGGTAGACAATATTGCTCCAGGATCTTAAGTCTCATTTTAACTAGGCAGTGACAAATGAGTGAAGTACATCATAGGAAAGGATGATAGAATTATAGAATAGTAGAGGTTGGAAGAGATTTTTAGAGATCATCTAGTTCAACTTCCCTGCCAAAGCAGGTCCACCTAGATCAGGTCACACAGGAATGTGTCAAGTGGGTTTTCAAGACCTCCAGAGAAGGAGACTTCACTACACAGCCTGTGCCAGGGCTCTGTCACTCTCACAGTGAAACAGTTTTTTCTTATGTTTAAATGGAACATTTTGTGTTCCAGCTTCATCCCTTTACCCCTTGTCTCGTCACTAGACACAACAGAGAAAAGTGATGTCCCAACCTTCTGACATCCACCAATTAGATATTTGTAAATATTAATGAGATCCTCCTGCAGTCTCCCCTTATCCACACTAAACAGCTCCAGTTCCCACCTTTCCTCATAAGGAAGATGCTCTAGTCCTCTGATCATCTTGGTGGCCCTGCGCTGGACTCTCTCCAGAAGTTCTCAGTTGCTATCTGGCTGGGGAGCCCAGAACTAGACACAGGACTCCACATGAGGCCTCAGCAGTGCAGAGGAGAAGGGGAGCAGAACCTCCTTTGACCTACTGGTCACAATCTTCTTAATGCATCCCAGGATGCCATTGGCCTTCTTGGCCACAAAGGCACACTGCTGGCTCATGTTCAGTTTATTATCAACCAGGATTCCTAAGTCCCTCTCTGCAGGGCTGCTCTCCAGCAGGTTTGTCTCCAGCCTGTACTGGTACATAGGGTTGTTCCTCCTGAGGTGCAGGACTCTGCATTTGTCCTTGGAGGAATGGAACATTAAGTCAGCAAAATGATATAAGAAACTATATGAACCTAAACAAATGAATGAGAAACATCTTTCTTACAGCTAAGTAAAAATAAACGTGTCTTAGCTACCTCTATATGTAACAATAGATTTTTATAAACAGCACAGCAGAAGGTAGTTTTTTGTCACTGAGAGGAGGAAGTGTTGACTGAGGACATCAGTTTGTAGAAATATTGGTGGTTGTTGGGAGTATGCCATAAGGCTGAGAAATGCTTTTTGAGAACATCCCAGTAAGAGCCTGTGAAAGCTGGTGTTACTGGAGCAGATAAAGGACAATGCCTGATCTGACACCATTCTAAAAATAGATCAAGCAGAGCTGGAGGTACATCATCGGAGAAGAGAGAAATCCAGAATAACTGTGAGAAATGGAAGATGATAAAATAGAGGAATGAGTTAAAAAAAAAAAAAAAAGAAAAGAAAAAGCAAGCAGATGATCTTGGCAACTGCAATGGTGTTATCAAAACCAGAATAGTTTATATGTGACATGTAAATCTAAAGGCTTGTATTTTTTGTGTTTTTCTGAGATGATGGACTTTACAACAAAACTAGTAATATCTCTGGAAGATGCTTCTTGAAAAAAAACTTCTGGGAAAAGATTTTCATTCCAGTTCTGTGTTGTTTATGATAAGCCATGAATTGCTTCCTTCATGGGAATTATTAAATTCCAATCACCTGAATTTTATGTTCCTAAACGCTCTCTATATTTTTAAATTAGTTTGAATTGTTGAAACTCTTGCTACAAGTCAGGCTTATCTCTGAAGGTTGAGGTGAAAGACAATTATCTTAGCACTTTATATATAAAAAATACCAATGCTACTCTTAGGCCAAAGTCAGATCTCCTGTCTTTAAATATCTGAATTGCTACAGAACAGGGAGTGAATGTCTAAATAATAGCCCTTGGCCTCCACAAATGTCTGTGCAGATGCCTGTAAATGTTTCAGAACTCATACCTGGCACTTGATCTCTGCTCCCCTGGAAAAATTAGTTAAACAGAAGTATCTGAATGTGAATGTGACCCAATATTTGCAGATGGTCAAAGGTCAAGACTTTTAGTACTCTATTCAGTGCTTTGATAATGTAAGAAGGACTCAAGACCTGAATTCAGGGTTATTCTTGTCTTGAACAGGTAAAGACAATGTCAATGAGATCCTGTCCTGATATCTTTATAGGGTTAAGCAAATGTCCACTGTGAATGTGAAGTAAAGGGTGAGATCTTAGTGTGGAAATGGACTCAATCAGTGCAGCTAGGATTTCTATGCAAATGTGGTGTCATGTAATTAGTAACTTGCTAATTGCATATCAGTTATGATTATTAGTGCAATCTAAATACTTTTTAGCATAAAACATTAATATTTATTTCTGACTATAAACACATGGGACATTGAGAAAAGGAACAACTTTCAAACTGGCAGCAAATAACCATGTTTTATTTAAAGGTATTGATACAGCAGTGTTTAATTACATTTAAACATACTGGAGTTTTTTTACTGCTTACAGTATAAAAAACAGTTATGGAAGGCTTTTAATTGATGCTCTAAGTAAAAGGTTCTGAAAATTCATTCAGATAGAGAAAGAAGAGAGTTTTAAAATCAATTAAGAATACCTTTTATTAGTAAATTCCAAAAGTACTTAATTTTATTCTCTTTTTGCTACAAATGAAGTCAGGCAGTCTGATTGATTGCAAAATAAGATTAATCAACATACCAGCCAGTACAAAGATAAAATGTAATAGAAAATTGCAGATATCATTGTTTTTCATGTGATCAGATTTTCAACAGAGTTGACAAAATTGGGGGAGAATTTTTGGTTTATGAGCAGAAATACTGTATTAAAATGGTATAGATTGTCTCTCTGCAATTGCAAGAGATGCAGGTTTGAATGAACTGTGGTGGAAAGCGTTTATTTTTAGGCTAAAATAATTTTGGCTACTCATGTACATTGGTGAGTAGAGTGGGGAAGCTCAAAGATATTTTACGTTGTGGTTAGTTTGCTAGAACTGTGTGCACTAGATGAGGATGCTACTGTGGAGTGTAGTGAGTGCCCTTATCACTCTGGCAGGGGGCTGGACTAGATGATCTTTCAAGGTCCCTTCCAGTCAATGAGATTCTGTGATTTGTGTTGGAGCAATCATCCACTGCAAGGCAGCTGGTAAGACTCAGGGGTGTTGCCTCTGACCTTGCATCTTACAGAGTTTTCTTTCCAGCTTCTTTATGGTGTCCATAACTTCTTTTGTTTTGGTGTTAGGAACTCCTTGCAACTGTCATCTAGTTGAGGTAGTTAACTTTTTTTTTTTTTTTTTAAAAAAGGAAGATTCTAAGTTTTTTTTATGTGTAATTAAAATATAGTTATAGAATTTCAATATTTTCTCCATGAGATCAACTTGGAATCAGCACAAGAAGCAAAGGTGAAAGTTCTTGTTCCTAAGATTCTGTTGTCTAAGGAATTGAAATGATCTTGTTTTTTAAAGTTTATTTGGCAAATTAATTTTTAATCGTACAAAACTACTTTTACACAGTTTTTTACTAAGCCTGTTTCAGATGTATTTTGTCATCTTATTTGTATTTTATAACAGGCATTAGCTAAATCATACAGTGATCATTGAGGACTGTAGTAAAGATCAGAAAAATCACCATTATGGTTATTCTATGCTTGCCTTTTGCAAAAGTAGTCAAGAAACAGATAATAAAAATATAAAAACCTGGAAGAAACGTAGCTGTAATTGGACCATTTAGCACATAACATCTGTTTACAATGTGTTGCTAAAGATCAGAATGGGCAGAGGGATGCAGTCAATGCTGTATCTTTGCACAGGGGTCAGCCATTTGAGTTACCCTGCAGCCAAGAGGGATGATAACCTGCTGAATTGGGCTGGTTAGGAGGACTGTGCTGTTGTATATGAAGACTGTGATGCCAGTGCTTCTGAGGACAAAACAAAGACTTTGGCTGCAGGGCCTCTAGATAGGGTCTCCAATTTAACACTATTCTTTTGATTTTCAAATGTGCTGGTTAAAGATACAGAAGCGGAAATTGCTCTGTGCTAGATTAAATTTTTCATCCATGAAAATCAATATCTCCTGTTTTAATTTGCAAAGCAAAGAGCAATCCCTTTTCCTGTATCTCAGCTGTAACCAAATGTGTCTGCATCATCCTGAAGATGGTTTATATAGAAATGGTTTAAACTTGATTCCCATGACTCAATACTATGACTAGAGAGCTATGGGGATGTGTGCCATCTTGTGTTGTTTTCTATGCAGCCTTATCCTTGAGAAGTGTCCTTCCTCACAGTACCTTTGTATTTGTGTATTTATACAGAACTGTTTACACCTACACACTCATACATGGAAGGAGAAGAGCATATTTATATGAATATAATAGATACTGTGCCATAAGCATGTGCACATTCCACTATGCAGGAAATGTGTGATTTATTTAAGTGTGTGACATTTTAAAAACCACCTACAGTCCATTTAAAATGCTGTTTGCATTAGGACATGTGCAGAAAATGAACTTCAATTAAGAGGTCTGTACAGATAAAATTTAAAAAAATGTCAAAGTCTGTTGAGTTGACCCTGGCTGGGTTCCCGGTGCCCACCAAGGCTCTATCACATTCCCTCTTCAGTTGGACAGGAGAGAGAAAATATTATGAAAGGCTCGTGGGTTGAGATAACGACAGGGAGATCACTCAGTGGTTACCATCACAGGAAAACCAGACTTGAGAAAATTAGTTTATTACAAATCCAAATGGGGTAGGAAAACAAGAAATAAAATCTGAATCTTGAAACATCTTAACCCACCCCTCCCTTCTTCCCAGGTTTCTACCTCCTCCCCTGCAGAGGTCCAGGGAGACAGTGAATGGGGGTTAAGTTCGGTTCATAGCAGATAGACTTTGCTACTGCTTCCTCTTGGGGGAGGTCTCTTCAAACTTTCTCTGCTCCAGTGAGGGATCCCTCCCACAGGAGACAGTTCTCCACAAACTGCTCCAGCATGGATCCCTCACAGGGTCACTGGTCTTGACATCAAACCTGATCTGACATGTTTTCCTCTATCCACAGGTCCTGCCAGGAGCCTGCTGCAGCATGTATTTCCCATAGAGTCACAGCCTCCTTCAGGAATATACCCACTCCAGTGTGATGTCCTCCACAGGCTGCAGGTGGATCTCTGCTCCACCATTAACCTCCATGGGCTGCAGTTGGATATCTGTTCCACCATGGACTTCCATTGCCCCACCATGGAACAAGGATGAGCCTCACTGGATACAGTATTAGTAACAAATTAGCTTTTCAGTTACACTTTTCAACAAGATGAACTACACTTTTCAGCAAGATGAGCATTGTCTATAGCATACTTCAAAAGGCTAAAACCTTCTTTCTAAAAACATTTCATGTTTTTAACTGGCAAGGGTTCTTATAATTTTGTAAAAATTTCAAACTGACATTCCTAAGTAAAATGAGCATGTATGTTTTCATTCAAGTAATTTGTGTTGAAAAGGGATATGATTTTTTATTTTGTAGACTAATTTGGATATTAGCACAACTCTCTGGAAGTGAACAAAGTCAAAGTGCTGTGAAACCATGACGGAGAATAGAATTACATGGTTTAATAATAATAAAAAAAAAAGACTGGAGAATGTTACTGCCTCTCACTTTCTCCCCTTGTACTATCTGTAAAGATAATATGTAGAATTGGGTAATTTTCAGCTGTGGATTTTTATAATATTTACAATATTGAGCTTCGTAACAATATTTACAAATATCTAAATGGTGGATGTCAAGAGGCTGAGGCATCCCTTTTTTCTATTGTATCTAGCAACAGGATAAGGGGTAATGGGATGAGCTGGAACACAAAAAGTTCCATTTAAATAGAAGAAAAAACTATTTCACTGTTCAGGTGACGGAGCAGTGGAACAGGCTGCCCAGAGCAGTTGTAGAGTCTCCTTCCTTGGAGGTCTTCAAGAACCGCCTGGACATGTTCCTATGCAACCTGATCTAGGTGACCCTGTTTCTGCAAGGGAGTTGGACTAGATGATCTCTAAAGGTCCCTTCCAACCCTGCCATTCTATGATTCTATGATTCTATGATTCTTTAGGTTTTGATGTTGTATAATATGAAAATTATTTAGAAACAGTTCACACAAATTATATTAGAAAATTTTGAAAAGTCCTACAACATTCACATTTTTAAAGATCTTTGCATCATATTTTCTTTCTCTTCCTATTTCCAAGGTAATTGTTTGAACAGGAAGGCAAGTGATATTTGCAAACACTGAAAGTCAATTCCTCTCTTGCTTTCCTAGCGTTAAAAGTTGTGCAAAATACCCTGAGCTATTAGGCTTATTCACTCTTTTCACTGACATTGTTCCTCTGGATGTTGAGTTGGAAACATCTCTAGAACTGAAAAATTCTAAATTACCCTAGAGTGGAATGCTATGCACATTTAAAAATCTATTAAGCATGACCTTTTACAATCCTGACCTTAACTATGCCGCGTTGAGCTCAGGAGCTGTGCAGGCATGTTTTACCTCAGGTCAAATAAGGAGACACATAAATAAAGGCTGCCAGGAGCTCCCAGGCTTTTTATTTATTTATTTAAATAGATTTATTTAAATTTAAAAAAACTACACACTACAACAGTTAGCATCATTACAGAACTCAGAGAAGATTACAACTGCGGTATTTACAGAAACACCCGAGGTGTTTTTTGGTGAGATGCAGCTAAGTACTACAGCCAGCTAGCACTCTGTTGCCTGTTTTAGGGCAATTCATGTAACATGCTTTGTGTGAGCACAGAGTAAAATCTCTATCCTGTCCACCTCCATTCCTGCAACATGGTGCCTGTAGGCTGTGCCAAAGCTGGGTCTCTTAATTGCAAATTTCTCACTGTCTGTATAATGGTGTATAGCATTCCAACGCAGCACTGTTTTTCAAATGTAGGCATTCGGACTTTTCCCCTGCAAGAGCTATCTTGCTGAGTCAGCCTTACCTTTCTCTTGTCAGTTCACACCTCAGGAGAATTTAGAGCTGAAACTGATTAGGATCGATGAACCTTGGTTGCACAATAACCCAAAGGTTATTAGTACCTTTCAGATGATGAGTATAAAACGTCACATGATTTCCTTTCTGCAATCTTTTATTGTTTTGCAGACACATGTGAAAAGGGCAGTTTTCACTGTTGTGACTCATTCTGACCAGATGATATGAAACAATTAATAATTTTTGAATATTTGTGTCAACTACCTATTGATTAGCTTTCATTAAATCAAATTAAAGATTAAATTAATTTAAACAAAGGTTGTTTCTGATGCTTAGGCATTTTTCTTCTTGAGATTTCAGATGACTACTGGGGCTTCAAACCTTTCATATACTACAAAGAAGAAAGATCAGACATAGTAACAAAAAGGATAAAGGACTACATTTAATGCTTCTCTTTGTCAAAGTCGGATTCTTGAGAGTATGTAGGTTATTATCTTTCCTAATAAAGAGGATTCTCATTTTTTAAGCTACTAACTCTTTGTAATGTTTCCTAGGATGGTCGATGAAGTTTCTTTGGTCCCAAAGATCAACAATTTCAGTCTACTTATTGGATTGCTATAGATGAATAATTCCTGGTTTTTAATCTTAACATATTTTGACAAAGGTTGTAATAAAAGTAGTAAAATAGAACAATAAGGTCATGATCAAACTGTAAGAGTATAACTTCTGTGTTTGCAGCCATTAGTAAGGGAAGAAGAGTAGTCACAAACTGAGAACAAGTCAAACTTATGGGCTGGATCTTTGGCTACATAGTTGAGACTGCTAAGAAAAACATGAAGACCTATGTTGCAGCACAACCACGTCCAATAACACATTTTTCTTCCTTTATTTCTTAACTTCTACAATGTAAGGTTTTGTTTGGAAATTAGTTAAATTCCAATAGCTGTTAGCAGTTAAAGCAATTTCAGAGAACGAATATTATATATTTCTCTATGGATACAGGAAAGCAAGTCATATGAAAAACATTTCCTAATAAATTGTTTCAGTTGGAGTAAGCAAATACATTTACTGGATTTAAATCAAGTCAACACTGCCATAATTGTGTTGCAGCAATTAAATTAAAAAGTCATTTGTATCATCATAGGATATTAGTTTTGATGGAACTATGTTTTCTTACAGATCAAGAGATGATTAATTTTACTATTTTATTGTTCATAATTATGAAGTTTATTATCTGCAATTTGGGTCTTGCCATACCATGTTGATTTACCTGTTGTCCATGTTTTCTTATATTGAGTCCTACTAGAGGTCAGCCATGCCTTTGTTGGGAACACATTCTTGTCTGAGCTTTTTAATTTTAAGGGTTTTGCTTTGCTTGCTTCTGCAAACACAATATTCCTCATGCAGGATGTGGTCCTTAACGAACTTCTCTGTTGTGGGTTCTTCCCAACAGTTACAGCTTCTGCGAATACGGGGTCCCTCCCATGGGACACCACCTCTTCTGGGCATAGTCACTGCCCCTGGTATGGGGTCTTTTATGAAGTGTAAAAAAATCTCAGCTCCACCAGTCCTCTTTGTAGGATGCAAGGGAGTCTGTGCTCTAGCACACCTCCTCTTCTGTTTCCTCACTGACCTTGGGGTCTGCATGGTCAATTCTTTCTCTCTTCCAACTCCTTGCACCACCACCAGCCATAAAAGAAGGAAAACTAGAACAACAAGGAACAGGAAGAACTCTCCTCTTCCAGCTTCTTCTTAAAAAATGAAGCACCTAATTGTCTCAGCCCCAGAAGTGGATCTGACTCAGAGTTGGGGAGAGTTTTGAGCAACTTCTTACAGGTGCCATCTTTGCAGCCCCTTCCCCATTACAGAAAATGGCTCTACACAATGATATCTTAAATTGTTTAGCTGTCACTGGCACAAAATTCACAATGATGTTATTAATATTTTGCCTAGGTAAGGAGTGATTAAGAAGCACAATGTTTGGCCTTTTTAAAAAAATCTCTTTGATGGGGCTCTTACAGTGTTATAATTTGATGCTACTTTTTGTGTTATAAGACACTCCACAAAGTACTTGGATTAAAGGCAATATAAACTAAAATGATATTCACCTAAAACATCCAAACACTTACTTCAGTGTAATGTTCCAAAACATAGTGCACTCAAAGAAGTAACGGCAAATCTAAAGTTGACAGATACCTATTCAGTGTGCCACTTTAAGGATTGCTGTTATGCAGCCTCAGAAATGTAATTCCCCATCTAGTGGAATTATTTCTTATTATTCCTTGCAAGGTATAATATTTTCTGTACCTAAGCCAGTTCTTTCAGTGACGTGAGGAAGTACTTTGATGCATAGGTCACACTAGATCAAGGCCATCCTCTATGCACTCAGGTTGTCTATTTCTATTGACCGATTGGACTGATGTACCAGACCAACTTCATGTTACCTTCTCACTATCCATAACAGTGAGGCTGGAATAACACAGGACGTGGAAAACAGCTTGACTAGATATCTATAGGATGCTTGGGAGAGAATGTTGTGGATGTCTGATACGGAGAAGAACTTTGACTTGTTGCCACAAAGCTCCAAAACTGCCTGTGAAGGGCTGTCTACATCAACCAGGACCTCTGGAGGGTGAAGATGGCAGAGGTGGTGGCTACATGCTTACCCATCTCTTCAGAGCCTCCTGCAGCATTCTACTTCTAAAGACCAACTTCTCTGCACTGGTCTACCCAGTAGCATCTTGTCTCAAGTTCTCTCTCCTCTACCTCACCTTTGTCAGGGGAAATAAAATATTTTCTGTAACTACTTGAGCTTCATTGTGTCCCCCAAGGAACTAACTCTTTTGAATCTTGTCATTTTGATTACTGTCTTTTTTAGCTCTTCCTGTTCATAGTCTTCTAATTCCACATCTGCAAGTGTTTTTCCCCTTCTCTGCAGGCAACATGACATAAAATTTTCCCATTTAGTCTCACTTCCAGACTCTTGTTTTCTGTTAACTACTTGTGTATTCCCATTTCTGATGCTGATGTCTCCCTCCTTTCTTAGCCTCTGAATCTCGTTTTAAAATCCTGCTTCTCAATGGAAATTCTTTGCACTGAACTCTGACTTCTTTGGAGATCTTGTCTGCCCACAGAACAGACAGTTTTGAATTGGGAAGATCCATAGAATGTGTAACTATTTTCTCTTATGGTCTTCTCTCTTTTGGCAGTGTTTGGTATCACTGAACCACATAGGTAGATGGCTTGTCACAGAAATGTACTTTCTTTTGTAATATGCAATGTTTGAAAAATTAATCACATGAACAGGTACAGAAGTCAAGTTAGTAGTCACTAACGTGAAAAAGAAGACAGTGTATGTAGCCATTGAAAGAGGCTGCAATTGTCAGAAGGGAAAACTAGTCACATAACTTCCCCATTATTATAAGAAACCCAGTTCAATTTGTATTCTGAAATTATTAGCATTGTTCACACATCATTGGACATACTAGGATTAAAAGGGCCTTTCATGCCTTTTGTGGCTGGCTTAAAGCCTTTTTTCTTTTCATTCTCTCTGATTATATCAACAGCAAAATGCATCTTTGTTAATTGTGGAAATTCTTGATGATTTCTCTCTGCTACCATTAACTTTGTCTTATTTTAATGCATTCTTACTCAAATTATGGTGTTCCTGAGCCCCCTCCTCTGCATTTACCAAAAGGGTATATTTTGTTTCCTAAATAATGTGCTAGCATCTGTCTGAAAAATGATATAATGTGCTGTTCAAGGTAGTTAAACTATTAAGCTACATGCTGGACAGTGCTGGTATTTTGGAAAATATGTGAATCTTTAGCATCTGATATTAAAATGACATTTTTGGACTGTAGCATTTGGGAATTCTATACGGGGAAGATAATGTGTAATTCAAGAATCAGTAAAAGCTTGCAAAAGTGACATTTGAATAGTCAAACCTTCCTTATAATTTATAATATATTCTAAGATCCCAAATGTACCTGTGTCTTCATTCAAAGTTTTTGTCTACTGTTTTTTTTTTGTAGCCTGTATGTGTTAAGTTTTATGTTTATTATAATTTATTTATTTTTCAGTCATGTAACAAGTATTTTAGTAGATATTCTGCTCTAAATTGTCTCCATTAATAAATTTGATGAACTGATGGGAAATGGCAAGATGTGACACAACAACGGAGTTCCTCTTTTCAACTGCATTGCACTGAACATTTCATATTTTTTTCAATATTTTGTCTTTGATCAAAAAAGTTTTCAAAATACTACATTAGGATTCATATGAACTCTACATTTTTCTGCCTAAGCAAATGTGATCATTCTCTTAGCATCAAAGTGAAATCTAATTGTTGACATTATTGTTTAATTACATGGAATAGTACTTCTTCTGTATCTTTCCATTATGTTTAATGTATTGTTGAATTACATTCTGAAATATCTTCTATTACAGGAAAAGAAAATACAAGTATGGAATAGAAATCATATAATTAGAGAAGACTGTTTAAATGTAATCTTCAGACACCATGTAGAATGATTTGAATACAATTATATTATTTATCAATATTAATCATGACCAATGATAATAAAACATGTATGATTATCATGGAGATTCACCACGTCCCTGTGGAATAAAATTAAACTACGAGGAGAGAAAATCCTGTGAAACTGTACCCATATTCATCTGATCAGTTTTTAACCAACAGTACAAGATGTTAGAATTTAAGGATATATTTGGAAGAGTTGTTTAAGGAAAGTTTGAAAGAGGCACTATGAAAGGTCATATTTTATCAGCCTGACCTTTCAGATCTAAAACTGCAAGCTAAAGGTGCACTGACATGAGACAATCCTGCCTTACATTAAACAATAAGTCTTCTGTGTCTCTGATATGGCTAGTTACTCTGCTGGTGAAAGCTGTAGCATCCGGCTAAAACAAAAGTACATTTGAGGCCTCAGCTATTAGATGACTCCATGGTTATACAGGAAACACTTTACTGCTCTATAGAAGACTATGCTGGAAGCCAGCAGCATCTGAGGACTGTGATGGTGAAGAAAGACATAAAGAATATATTTATTATATTCCTATAATAAAGACCCTGAAGGTGCTTCCTAACTGCCTGGAGAAAGCATAGGTAAATGCAGCAGAAAATACACCAGGAAGCTGACTTATTCTAGGCAATAAAATTAAGGAGGAAAAAGTAAAGAGGTTCTGAGAGATTAAAGAGTGCCAGGTCTCCTCCATTTACAAACAATGGAGAAATCATCAAAGAACGTTATCTTTGAATGAAGGTAAGAAAAAGGAGAGAAAATGCAATCTGAAAGGC
The DNA here is from genome assembly GCF_028858725.1 of Colius striatus. Lineage (NCBI taxonomy): Eukaryota > Metazoa > Chordata > Aves > Coliiformes > Coliidae > Colius > Colius striatus. Next base: position 24,360,454 of record NC_084790.1, read on the forward strand.
CACTAGACAGGTCATAATGGCTTCCTTCTATTACTAATGGCATAGAAACCAACTTGAGTTTATCTTAGCCTGAGGAAGATAACTCTGGAAACATCATGTTATGAGAGGCAGATTTTTGTCACAGAATTTCTGATTTTGACAAAATGTAGTTTACATCTCTGAGTGTTTATTTGTGTGTCCACACTATTTGTGTGTTATGTGATTAATTTATTTTCTGTTACTTGTCTCTCCTTTGTTATAACCTGTCTTTCCCTAGTGTCATATATGATCTCTTAAAAGATTAAGGAAAATTATATTGAGGTACATATTAGCCCAACAGTAAATCTTACACACTTATATACTGTAGTAAAAAGATCTTAGATAAGGTACTATAGTTGTAAGATGTTTTCATATTAGTCTCAGTATAATATCAATGCGATAAGACAAATGTCAAAGTTATAGGTGATTTGTCTAATATTTAGAATTTAGACTGAATTAATAAACCCAAATTTGAATTGTTGTCTAAACTTTCACTCACTAAGGCTGAAAATATTAAGAAAAGAGATTCCCTTATGGAATTATTTTCCCATCAAAAGTGGAATCTCATGTTTAAAAAAATCTTTTTTTTTTTGCTTCCTGCTTGTGTGCCACCATAACTCTCTGTGGTAGTACCTTTCTTTGTGGCCTTACTTAATGGGGCTTCCAACCACACCGATTAGAGATTTGCTTTTAAGAGGTCTCTTTCTTCCTAGCACTAAAATTCCACAGGGCCAGGCATGGGATCCTGCAGAATTAGCATAGCTCTGCACACACACACACACATTGGAGTCTTTCTGAAATGATCATTTTATTAATTTCCCAACAAACGACTGGAACTGACTGCAATTAAAGCTTCAAGCTAAGGGGTTAATATTATACCAATTATATCAGTTCTTGTCTTTTTCACTGTTAGAGTATAAGTAAAGTTTGGACATTTTTTATTCTTACCTCTAAATATTAGTACCACTTTTTGGCTGCATGCTACCATGTTGGTACACTGATACACTTCCTACTTAGTTATGGAATAAATGGACAGCTCCATAAGTGCTTATGCTCTCTGTATTTAGATTGGAAATGTTTGCTTCAAAATGTGAAATTCTAAAGTTAACAAAGTCCAGCAAGACAGAATAACAGTGTGAAAATCAAATCCTGAGAACTGCTTGCTCTGGTGCTAGAAAATTAACTGTGTTACATTCAGTCAGTCAAAGCAAGTGAGTGATAAAAGGGGAGAGAGTTCTATGGTGGTAGTGTGATTTAAACCCAGATGGCAACAAAACATCATGCAGCTGCTCACTCACTCCTTCCTCCCACTGAAGATTAGGGAAGAGAAAAGACAACCAAGGGCCTTATGAGTCGAGATAAGGATGGGAAGGGATCACTCATGAATTCTGATCTGGTGTCATGTTTTTTGTGGAGCCGTTTCTGGTAATGGGGAAGAGGCTGTAAAGATGGCTCCTGTAAGAAGTTCAAATCTGTCCATCTGTAAGTCAGACCCACTTCTGGGGCTAAGACAATTATGGTCTTCATTTTTAAGAAGAAGTTGGAAGAGGAGGATTCTTCCTGTTCCTTCTTGCTTTGTTCTTCTTTCTTTGGCTGGTGGTGGTGCAAGCAGTTGGAGGAGAGAAAGAATTGACCATGTAGACTCCAAGGTCAGTGAGGGAAGAGAAGAGGAGGTGTGCTGGAGCAGAGATTTCCCTGCATCCTGTGGAGAGGACTGGTGAAGGAGAGACTTGTTTGCACTTTGTAAAAGACTTCACATCAGAGTCAGTGAATATGCCCAGAGGAGTCTGTGTCCTATGGGAGGGACTCCATATTTGCGAAAGTTGTAACTGTTGGGAAGAACCCAAGCCAGAGAAGTTCATTAAGGACTGTTTCCCATGGGAAGGACTCTGTTTTGGAGAAGGGGAAGAATGCAAGGAGTCATTCTCCTCTGAGAAGTAGCAGAGGCCATCTGTGAGAGGCTGACCACATCCCCCATTGCCTACCCCCCGGGCTTTTGGGAAGGGAGTAGGTAGAGATATCGGGAACAGTGGGCTGAGCCTCGGAAGAAAGGAGGGATGGAGGAGGGAGAACTTAGAGTGCTGGTTGTAATTCTCTCATCATCCTGTTATCTTTTTGCTTTTTTTTCTGTTCTGTTTCTTTTAGATAGTAGAATAAACTTTACTTACTTTCCTCTCTGAGTATTGGAGTCTGTTTTACCTGGAACTGTAATTGTCAGAGAGCCCTACCTGCCCTTATCTTAATCCATAACATCCTTGGTTTCCTTTTTGCCTTCTGTCTCCTTGGGCCCTCCCCCATCCTAAGGAGGGTGTGGATGGATAGGGGGGAATGAGCAAGAGACTGCCATGGTGGACAAAACCACCATAGCCGGGCAAAACAGACTCAATTTGGGGAAAAATCCTATCAAATTAGTTTGCTGCCAATCAAAAAAAAAAAGAGGTAGGTTGATGAGAAATATGACAAGATCTTAAAAACACCTTTTCTCCATCCCTTCCTTCTCCCCTGCCCTGCTCCCAATTTCTCTACTACTTCCCTACCAGATGGGAGGTTGTAGTGGGATAGAGGTCAGTCTCTTGTCCTAAGTAACGAATGATAGCACTATATGAAATGATCTCAAGTTGTGCTAGAGGAAGTTTAGATTAGAGATTAGGAAGAACTTTTTCACCAAGAGGGTTGTTAAGCACTGGAACAGGCTTCCCAGGGAGGTGTTGGTGTTACTATCTCTAGAGATACTGAAAGGCATATAGATGAGGAGTTGAGGGATGTAGTTTAGTGATTGACTTGGCAGTGTTAGTATAGTGGTTGGACTTGATAATCTTAGAGGTCTTTTCTGACCAAATGATTCCATGATACTATGATTCTATGATTTATCTGGCTATTGGTACTGATAGCAGCATATATAATCATCAGATATTTTCCTTGAAAAAAGGATGAAATTAAATGAACCCATTCTTGGAGTCTGACATTCTTCACTGAAAGAGAGTATTAGCTATAGATTCAAAGTGATGTACTGCAAATGACATAAGTTTCTTGGATGCTTCTTTGAAAGAAAAATTAAGACAGGTGAATATTCCAGGAGTCTATAAAAAAGACATAAACTTCGAAAGTGTCTGAAGTGCTGACAAAGGTAGCATATACCATTTTTATCCTAGCACTAGGTAGGAAGGCTTTTGCACTGTGAAATAGCCTATATTTTTAACTATAATTTCTTATTTGTCATAGGTAAAGTACCAAGCTTTCCCCCTCCTGGCTTCATGATAGTTCTTATGTTTCTCAAAGAAATCTCAAATTCTTTTTTTCTGAAAGTGTGAAGGGTACAGCCTTAATGAAAAAGAAGAAGAAAAAAAAAAAGAAAAAAGGCAGAAGTTTTAGAATTCAGATTTAATTCATAAACCTGTATTAATAAAGCCAGTGGGATTTTAGGTGTTCGACTGCCTTTCATTTTACTGGAATTTAGAAGAAGATGCTATTGAAATTGTGTGCTTCATGTGTTTTAGTGTTTATGAAAATGAATAATATTGAATTTTTATGGGTGATCTGCCATGGATTATTCATGTCAAGTCATTACCCATAGTGTGACAAAAACCAGTAGTCTGCCTGAGGGTTTTACAGGAAGCTGGAGGCACAACAATAGTCCTAAACTTCTGCATCTTTTACTGAGAAACACTGTCGCAGCATGAAAACACATTACAAATCAGGCAAAAGATTAAAGTATGAGAAAATACATAAGATGGTAGAACATTTGAAGCAGCGTTTTGCCAGAAATCTCTAGATCTTTTGGACTGGTACTTTCCTTTCTGTCTATGAGATATAGTTCTGCCTTTTTCATTGACCCTAAATGTGTTCTTTGGACGTTCGTTTTTTTAAAAGTTCTTTTGGACTAGTCACTAGTTAAATGACTTACATTTATTACTTATTGACCATATTTTTTTTTCCCTGCTATATCCTTATCTCTTAATATGATAAAAGTAGTTGTCATTCTGAGAGCTTTCTGTATCACAGCAGGCCCAGAATCCACAGTATGGGAATTTTCCTCCAAAAGCATATTGCAAGTAAATTCTGCACTGTGCAGAACTTGAAATATCAGAAATAATGATACTTTTTATCAGGCCAAGGATAAATCTTAGCTGTTCTGAGGTAGCTGGACTGCTTCTGCTTTTGTTGTATCTTTCATAAGACTTTAGATTTCCTAGTGTGATTACTTGATCCTTTTCCCTAGTATTTAAAAGGTAAAGGAAAGTTACTGGAGTCCAAAATGCAAGAACTGCGCCTATTCTGTAAGTCCCAAGAACATTTGTGGTATCAGGCATAGGAGTAGTAAAAACTGCAGATGCCTTTCTTCTGGAGCAAAACAATACTCAGAATACCAATAGCCGGTTTTACTGTCTCCCTGGTGACAAGTTAGAGAGCAGGAAGAATTAGTCATTGTCATATTTAAGGGATCTTGGCCAGAAAACCTTGGAAAGCCTTCACTATTATGTCACTGTTGCTGTTACAGCCCTGAACAGGGTCCTACAAAAAACCTGAAAGGGAGAATGTTCACATTTTCTTTAGAGAGAATTATTTCTGTATTCTGTCCATAGTTCTTTGCTTTTCTATGACTCTGTTGTCCAAGAGGCTTGTGAAACAGTGGTTGTTATCTGTTAACTGGAGACATCTATTTTTTCCATTTTAGCGCACCACTTTATGTCACAAACATGTATGCTATTACCCCCTCACACAGCTGCCACAACAGGGTGAACAGCAGCTGCTCATCTGCAGCCAGACCAATTCCAATTTAAACCGTAGCTTTACTTTCTGTCCTGGTGTTGGAGAAGGCTGCCTTCTTCAGAACTGGGGAAATATCCTGAGACAAAAGTATACAGCATATGCCTGCTAGAGACAGTTGAGCTGGACCTTCCCCACACTCTTTCTGTCACTAGGCTCATATATTGTATGCCACTCATGTTCAATTTATTCTGCTTCTGTAGTAAATTCTCAAGAGATAATTTAGTTTCAATTTAGAGAAGACTTATTTCTTGCTCCTGATCCTGGCTAAGGTGCATCTGATGCTGACATCATACGTAGTTTAGCAGTTTTTACCCTTAATTAATAATCTCACTTGTTTCCCTGTACCATCATAAGATTTTTAACAAATCATATTTCTTTGCTATCTTAGGTGAAGACACAAAGATCAAGACTTTAATGAATTGCTGATTTCATTTAAAAATAGATGTTGGAAAGGGCTCAAAGTCAGTTTTTTCCACTTGGATGCTATTTACTCACAGCTATCAGCTACATGTTTTATGTCCTTTTCCAGTTACTTTCACTTTCAGTAAAAAAAGAAATAGTATTTTATACAACTGACTTAAGGAAATGGCAGATCATGATCTCAAATGATTTACATTCTGAAAGCTTAATAGTTTTCAGAAGGAAAATTATTACATTTTAAAAGGAATTAGATGTTTTTTCCTAAATTTGAGAATGCACTTCATACTTCCATGTATGGCATACACCATGACAACTATTATGTATTAATAGAATGACAGAATATTTGAGGTTGCCACAGACCTCTGGTATTCACCTGGTCTGCCTAAGCAGGATCACTTAGATCAGATTTCCCAGAATCACGTCCAGACAGCTTTTGACCACTTCATAGGAGGTGAACTCCATCACCTCACTGGACAACTTCTGTCAGTGCTTCGTCACACAGTGAAAGTGTTTCTTAATATTCAGGGTGAACCTCCTGTGTTTGTGCCCATTATCTTTGGTCCTCTCACTGGTCACTACTCAAAAAGATCTGGCTTTGTCCTCCTTGCACCCTCCCTGCAGGCATTTATATATGTTGATGAGTTTTCCCCTGAGCCCTGTTCTCCAGGCTGAACAATTCCAGCTCTCTCAGCCTTTCGTCCTAGGTAGTTCTCTAGTCATTTCATCCTCTTAGTGTCTCTTCACTGGACTCTGTGCAGTATATTCATGTCTCTCTTACTGAGGACACAGTACTTGAGGTTTGGCCTCACCAGCACTGAATAATGCCGAAGGATCACTGCTCCAAGCTGCTGTCAAAACTTTGTCTAATACAGCTTAATGTACAATTAACCTTCTTTATCTTAAGGGCACTTTGAGGGCTCATGTTCAGCTTTCTCTCCCCATGTCCTTGCTTTCCATCTGGGTAGCCCACAGCATACACTGGTCCCTGTGGGGTGTTCCTTCCCAGCTGCAGGAATTTGCACTTGCACTTGTTGAACTTTACAACGTTCCTGTCATATAATTTCTCCAGCCTATCCAGGTCTCTCTGTCTGTAACAACCCTCTGGTGTATCAGCCACTCCTAGTTTTGTGCAAACTTGCTGAGAGCACACATTATCCCATCATCCAGATCATTAATGAAGACATTAAACAGGACTGGACACAGTATCGACCTCTGGATTACAATGCTATTTACTAGGATGGTGATTCACAGCACACAACATGTATTTACACTGGTTAGTAAATGTGTGAGTTAGCTTGTTTCCATGATATATAGATATCTTCATAGTATACATGGATGCTGTTGAACAAAATAACAGTTTGCCAAGGGTTACAAATTTTCAAAGCTTTAGTTTGAAGTGTTGATGATGGGTTCTATTTAAAGACATACATCTCTTCAGGCTAATAGACAAACTTAGTAAAATTAAATCTCCTTACCTTACAGCTAAGATTGTTCCACCTAAAATGAACTTTGAATTACATGACTTTCCTTATTCTTCCATCTACACAATAATGGCCTTCTAATCCATGGTCTCTATAAAGACAAAATGAATAAGCATGAAAACATGGTCTGTTTCATCTTGAATTAAATTCTGACAAAGTATATTCAATTCATGATAAAAACTTGCTCCATCTTGAAATATCTAGACTGATCTTTAAACAGAGGTATATTGAGACTATCAATCAAACCTGTATCAGCTTTGTCTGTATAACAGATGCCCTGAACAGGAAGCTTTGTTCTCTCTCCGCTTAACCAGAAAATCTAATCCATCTGGTTATAAAACCCCAGCAGAATACCATACCATGTATTTCTCAGATAAATATGAGTCATTGAGTCAATGTTTAAAAAGATTTAAAGATCAAGTAATTAGCATGTAAAAGTTCCAAATTTCATGATTACTGAATATTTGTCTGAAATTTGCAAGATGGTGGAAATTTCACCAAATGTATATAGTCGAGATATTTGAATATAAATTTCCTATGGTAATGTTTTTAAAACAGCTATCATTATTTGAACACTTGAAGTATCTGATCTTAAAAAGTCCAACATTAAGAAATTCCTGATTTGAGACACTGTACGAGTTGGTTTCTAAGTATTAATTGAATTGAGAAAAAAAAAATTAAGGTTTTGGATGTAGTTTCTAAGAAATCTGTGTGAGCTATATTTTTGTAAAAAAGAAACAGAATTGCTATTCGAGTAAACCTACTTTTGACTGCCTTCTGAACCAGAAAACTCTTGAGTTGTTCATTTGACTAATTAGCTCTTCTCTTGTCCTCAGGTTTACAGTTATAATTTCAGAGTCTGGTGATCTTCTGTCTTGGAAAAATGGGAGATTAAGTCAATAAACTCCTCCAAGATATTTTGTTTCAGATAGTATTTATAAAAAATTTGTTCAGACGAAATCTACAATAAAATATAGGGAAGGAGAAACCTCAGGTTCTGAGTATCAGTTATTATATAACTCTGAGAGATAATGTAATTTTTTTAACTGTATGCTGTGATTCAAATTGTTTCCCCAAAAACATTTTCTAAGAAAGTCCACATACGACGTCCCAAAATCCAACATAGTTATGGAGATTCCTTATAAATCTTTACTATTGATTATAAATGTCTTTAAAAAGTAATCTTGGCATGCAAATTTTTTGTTTTGTTTATGGGGATGTTTCATAGCCAACAGAAGTTAACAACCTCAGACTTCCAAGGTAACCCATTGCCTTGCCTAGCTACTAATCTTCAAGAAATATCAAATACCCCAGTGTTAGTTATTATTTCTATAAAATTTACATATCAAGAAGCAGCAGTATGTTATTATGAAGCCAGTGTATTATGAGACAGAACTAACAAGAGGTATAAATTTACAAAAATCTTGAAGTAATGCAGTACATTACAGGTGATAAATCATCTGGAATATAAAAAATGAATGAAAGACAGCAATTTAATGAATAAAAAATATGGTGAAAACCACATGCAGACAAAACGAGACGGAATGATTCATCTATTATCACTTAGATAAAGTAAAAAAAATAGTGATGGAAATTAAAAATACATGCATAGGTGGAATCACTGCAAGAAGTTTAATTTTGTTATTCAATTTGAGCAGATCCCAGAGGAGTATGACAATTTGCATGTCTTATAGATTTACTGTATCAGAATATGTTATTAATTTTTTAACCCTAAACATGATTTTTCCCAGGTTCTACTTCAGATTAAAAAATTCTGTAACCTAACTTTTGTGAATACTGTAAAGTTATCAAATATATTTTTATCCAATTAGTAGAAATGTTTCTGTTTCTAAGAACTTTCATTTTTTCACCAAAAGAAGCTTGATTTTCTGCTTTTCAGAGTATACTTATGCCTCATAATAGGCAGATGAGTTTCGTATTTTAACTCTGTTGTATGTCACACTTGAAGCCCTCACCTATTGTTAAACAAAGACAGTATTTATTGAAGAAAGTTATTATTTCTGTTGATGCATGTTCTAAGTTGTGCAGTCATTTGCTGTTCTGTGAAAAACTATTTAGAGGCTGCTGTTATGGATATCCAAACCATATTCTTTGGTAAAGAAGATTTACCTAACCATAGTCAACTACTGTTATTTCATTGATTCATAATATTAACTTAGTCCTGGAGGTTCTTACAGCTTTCAGGTTAGTACCGCTCTCTTTTAACTGCGTTTAACCTAAAGGAAAATCTATGGGACAAAAGTTATAGAAGAGGACTCTGTCGTGGTTTAGGCCCATCAGGGAACAAAGACCACGATTAGCCACGAGTACCGAAGTGGCTGAGAATTGCTCAAGGGCAGGGAGAGCTTAATTGCCACTTAAGGATCAGGACAAAACAGACCAGGCCACTCGGTTTGGGGAAGAAAACAGAAAAACAATTTAATGCAACATCAACTAAAACTTACCCCAAAAACCCAAAACATAACCAAAATGAAAAAACACAGAGTAATACATCAATGAAGAGTCCAACCAGCCTTTTTAAGAACACCTTCTTGCCACACCTCCCCTCTTCCCCGGCTCAGAGCCCTGATCCCGGGGTTTTTACCCTGTCCCCCCCTGAACGGTTCGGGGGGGCAGGCAGTGGGGGTTTCAGTTAGTCTATTCCCCATAGCTTCTGCCGTTTGTCCCTCCTCAGGACGGGTGAACTCCACGCCAGTCCTCCCTGCGAGTCCGTGGGGTAACTCACACACACGGCAGCCCTGCACGGGCTGCTCCGACGCGCACTTATTCCAAAGGCTGCAGCTCCTCTCTGCCTCTCATGTGGGGCTGCTCTGCGGCGTGCAGGCTCTCCAACATGGCCTGGGCCATGGCCGTCTCCCCACACAGTCCCTCGCCCGTCCAGGCTCACTCACATGGAGCTGCTGGTAACTCTCAGCCCTGCCATGGATCTCCATAGGTTGCAGGGGCACAGCTTGCATTCTCGCCACGGCTTGCAGAGGGGTCTCTGGTCTATTGCTTCTCCTTCCTTCCTCCTTCTCTGGCTGAAGGGTCCGCGTGGTCGCCCCCATCTTGTATCACTCATACACTTCTTGACTCGCATTCCGAATTCCTGTCCCCTAAATAGTGATGGCAGAGGCGCCAGATTGGCCCAGCCGGGCCGGAGGTGGGTGTGAACCCAGGAGCCGGGGGAGAGTCCGCAAACTCTTTACCGGGTCTTCACTGCAACCTGCTCCCCCTGTCACTAAGCCAAAAGCTGCTCCTTGCTAAACCAGAACAGACTCAAATCCTGTGTTTCAACAAAACATGACCATAAACTTAATCACAGTTTTTCCTTAGAGTACAGGGTTTTTTTTTGCAGCAATTTTCTAAATGTTGCACTTGTGTGAACACTGGTATAGCACATTAAACCTTAAAATTTTCAAGAATGTAGAACTGATGACATGCTTTATTAGAACTCTATAGTTCTATTATTCTTACATTTAATAATTTCTATATGACTCCCGTCTCTTACATGAAAAGCTCAGCATTGAACAATGGACAATCTGTGTTGCTGAAATTCTTATGTAGCTTAATCAGAGAAAGTCAGGGACAGACTGCGTGCTATCTGCCATGTATTTCAGAGATCGAGAGATTTATATCCCATAGTCTTTACATATGATAATCACAGAATCAGAGTATCTTAAGGGTTGAAAGGACCTCAATTGATCATCTAGCCCAACTCCCCCTGCCAGAACAGAACCACCTAGAGTAGGTCACGTGATTTTCTGTTTTCAAAGAACTGTCTCAAATAATGTCATCATAAGACAGAAATATAACACTAGGATTCTTAACAACATTAAGAATTTATGTTTATTTTTTAAAGTTCTTTCATATGATTCTAAGAATATAAAATGATACTTTTTCCTTCTTTATCTCTGTTTCTCCCTGAAAGTATTTTGCTCTTTACATCCCTATACACACTTTTTTTCTGTCATAGTTCATCATTTTTATCAATCTATCTGTTCTACTCTATAAACTCTTTTTTCCGCATGTGTCATGTTGTAAAACTCAAAGTAGGAAGGAAAGGCTTGTAGGACTGGGCAAACAACACAGGGAAAGATTTGATGTTTGAGTGTATTGTGGTTTAAGGCCAGCCACCAATCAAGTACCATGCAGTCATATTCTCACTTCACTCCTCCTCTCCACCCCTGTGGTGAGAGAGGTAGGAGAATAAAAAAAAGGAGTAAAATTTGTGAGTTAAGAACAGTGTAATAATGACAATAAAATATAATAACAATAGAAATATAATAATAGTAATGTAAAGGAATACAACAAAAAGAGAAAAAGAAGCACACCCTAAGAAACACAGGTGGTTCGCAGTGCATTTGCTCACCACTCACTGATAAATGCCCAGACCATTCCAAGAAGAGATCCACCCCTTCCAGTCAACTACCCTGAGCATGATGTCCTATGGTACAGATAATCACTTTGGCTGGTCCAGGTCAGCTCTCCTGGCTAAGCTACCTCACAACTTTGTGTGCATGTCCTTGCTGAAAATGACAAGTCCTTCACTTAAGGCAAGAGCTACTTACCAATAACTAGCTTATCAGTATGTTCTTAACATTATTCTCATACTAAATCCAAAACACAGCACTCTACTAGGAAGAAATTTATCTCAGTCAAAAACAGGACAGAGTGGCATTTTCCACATATTTGGAAATATTGTACCTACTCTTATGGTAGGTCATAATAATCCTGAAACTAATTGCAGACAGAGTTGCTTATACTTCTTTCCTTGTAAGTGAGAGAAAGGAAGGTAGTCAGTATATTTTAATACAATTGAAGTTTGTTAATTTAAAGATCTACTTTTAGACATTGCTGGTACACCACAATATCTTGTGGTTACAAGCTTTCCTCGGGTAGTTTTAGCTGTCTGTTAGATAACAAACACTCCCACTGTATGAGGAAAGGCCCAAAGTCTTACTCTACCTTCAACAGTTTTTTTACAGAAACTTTAAGGGCTACCTTCCTCTAGTTCTCTTGTAGCAGCTGGTAGGGGAGCAAGATCTTACACACCAGAAATCAGCATCTCCCTCCAGGATGGCAGGCAACCTGTTTGCTCCCATGTGTGCATGTGTTGAAAGCAAGTAGGAGGAAGATTTGTAAAAATCTTTACTAAATTTCCAGGTAAAGTGTAATGCCTCCTCTAGGTTCACATCTAGCTCACTGTTGAATAATTTCAGTACTGGACTGACAATTTTATGACAGGAAGTTCTCAAGGTCTTGCATGGTGTGGCTCCTCTTCATCGGCCTTCTTCACACTGCAAGCCTTGATACTCCTTTCTGTGACTGCCTCTGGAAGTGGTATCAGATTCAGCTTTAACTGAGGAAATCTGAAATGTCAGTGAAAATTATATATAAATTATCTTCATGTGTGTGTACCATATTTGCTACATCTTTAACATATTCCTCACCCCTAAAAATAGCAGGTTTTTTTCAGCATGGAAAAATTAAGGTTGAGTAATATTTACCTTTCCCTTTTCCTGATAGTCCTTTACTTCTAGAGAGGAAAAGGATGTCTAAGATCTGTCATTTTTTATAGATATTTATTCAATTCATAGCAAATATTTCCAGGAAATGCTCTATTATAAAAAATTTGAGGCTCAACTGGAAATTTAGCAAAGGAAATGAATTCAGAACTGTTTCTTAAATTAAGATCACTGCAGTGATCGGTTAACACACAACAGGTTTGCAGACATTATCTCATTACTTCTTATCTTATGGAGACTGGCAGAAAGATTACAGAAGGAGAATAACTTTGGTAGTAAAGCTCAGAGACAATTTTAAGGCTCAAAAATAAAATCGATGTATACAGAATTCATATATCCCCATGTATGTTTATATACAATGTGTCAGGACTACCTAGCCCTTTAAAAAAAAAAAATCTGGGTTTGATGACACAGAAACTTTAAAAGTTTCTCAGTTGATTACAGAGTTTTAGAGTACCTCTGTATAGGTCAGACCTTCAAAAGCAATTCAAGTTGGCACCACAATGTGTATCCCCATTTTTGTGTGGAAAAAAATGACCTTTGGTTGGCAGTGTTGAATGACCAAACACTGTCTGCAAGAAATATAAGGTGCTTCCTGATTTATTTAAATTGCTTTTAATCATACTATTCCAAACTGTTCCCTACCTTGCAAGTTGTTGGAACAGCTGTCCCACTGGTGTGTATGGCCTAGCTTTTCTGTTAAAACACTGTCCGATGCTCCTGTTTTGAACTGCCCTCTGAGGAAGCTCCTAGCTTCATTGGCACAACCAGTACGTGATTTCAGAGGAGTAATTCTCATTTAGAAAAGGATGATAATTTACTTCTTCCTTTATAGAAAGTATTGGTAGAAGAGATGCATCCAGTTTGGGCTAAGTCATCTGGAAGGAATGTGAAGCAAAGGTAAAGTGTTCTGGTAAATTATTAGCCCGTGAATGTTTTCCTCTGAAGTAAAATCTCAGTTTTTTATGAAGTTCGTTGCAATTGTTTAAATGTGGAGGACTTTGTGTGCTGTTGCACTGCTTTAAAAAGTTAGAAAAGATAGTCTGATTTGGTTTTGGCTTGCCTAAAGACAGATCATCTTGGAAATGTAGTTTGTCTGGCAATTGGTTCAGTTAAGCCACAAACATGATGAAAGTTGGGATGATTTGGACAGGTATTCATTGGATTTATCATCTTATTTTTCTGAAGTTATTAGATCTAAAGGCTGCATGACATTAGAATTCTGTGTTGGATAATAGTAAGGACTGCAAATGTTATAAAACTGTTTTTTAATTTTCATATGCAGGTTTATAATTTTTTTTTTTTTTTAGAAAACTTTGAACAAACAGAAAAATCCCATAAAAAATTAATAAAAGATGAATGCATATAAATAACTGCACTTTTATCCACATAACTGTGAGAAGACATCCAGAGAATTTATAGTTTTTGGATAAATGTTGACATTATTTTTTAATTTATAAAAAATAAAATTTTGAAGCAGCTTTCAACCTAAGAAATTATTTCCAGATTTACTATTGGTGCAGTGTTTTACAAATAAGTTTTCAAAGTTATTACCGTCATAGACTAATAAAGAAAATACTTCATTATTTTTTTCGCCGATTTTTCATATGTGTCTTTTTTGATAGTTTGTATTTTAGAAGAAAAAATTAATATAATTTTCTGTTGTGGTTTGGCCCAGCTAGCACAGCAGCACCATGACAGTCTCTCACTCGGTGCCCCCTATTTCCCCCCGCCCTTGTTAGGATGGCAGAGGCCCCAGCGAAATGGGGGAAAAAAGATAAGCAAGGTTGTTGTGGATTGAGACAAGGGCAGGGAGGGCTCACTGCCAATTACGGTTCTGGGCAAAACAGACTCCAGTACTCGACTTAGAGAGGAAAGTAGGAAAGTTTATTCTACAAGAAACAGAATGGAATAAAAGCAAAAGGGAGTAGGATGATGAGAAAATGACAACCAGCACTTTAAGATCTCCCTACCCCATCCCTCCTTTCTTCCCGGGCCCAGCTCACTGCTCCCGACATCTCTACCTCCTCCCACCTCATTGGCTCGGGGGGTAGGGAATGGGGGATGTGGTCAGTCTCTCACAGATGGACTCTGCCACTTCTCTCTTCTCACATAAGGATGACTCCTGGCATTCTTCTCCTGCTCCGATACTGGGTCACTCCCACGAGACACAGTCTTAATGAACTTCCCTGGTGTGGGTTCTTCCCCATAGTAGCAGCTTCTGCTGATACAAGGTCCCTTCCTCAGGACATGGCCTCTTCTAGCATAAGTTTAATGAGCTGCTTTGTCATGGGTTCCTCCCCACAGTTACAACTTCTGTCCCCTTCCACGGACACGGCCACTTCCAGTCATAATTTTAATGAAGAAAATTGCTGATCCTGGCTCGGGGTCTGTAGTGAAGTGATTGAGTCCCTCCCACGGGACATGGCCTCCTCCAGCCATAGTCACTGCCCCTGACTTGGGGTTCCTAGCAAAATGAGTCTCTGCCCCTGATATGGGGTCATTATCAAAATAAGTCTCTACTGCTGATGTGGGGTCTTTAAAGAAATGCAAACAAATTACTGCTTCATCAGTCCTTTCCATAGAATGCAGGGGAGTCTCTGCTCCAGCACACCTCCTCCTCTCTTTCATCACTGACCTTGGAGTCTGCTTGGCTGTTCCTTTCTCTTCCTTCTCCTTGCACCACCACCACGCGGAAAAGAACAAGGGACAGAAGAAGGAAGGAACAGGAAGAATCTTCCTCTTCCGGCTTCTTCTTAAAAAGTGATTGTGGAGGTGTCCAATTGTCTCAGCCCCAGAAGTGGATCTGGCTCAGAGCTGGGGAGAGTTGCAAGCGACTTCTTACAGGAGCCATCTTTACAGTCCCTTCCCCTTTACCAGAAAAGGCTGTCATGTCAAACCATGACATTTTCTTACACACTAGACAAGATAAGAAAATCTAAAACAGTGTCAAGAATCCTATTGATTAAATATCACACTTGTAGTCTTTTTTTGTACAGATAGGTTTGGTTTATATAGAACTGAAAGAGTTGATGACTTGGAAGAAATCTCATCCATCTTCATATGAAAAATTTGACTTCTATTTTCCCACTGGTATTGACTTTCAGCTTTATTACTACAGAAAAGAAAAATGATTTTCATGAGAACTGGTTGTGTAATCTTTATGTAGCAATGCATTTCCATGTAATCTTTTATTCAGTCTCTTAATTCTTTTTCGCTTGAATTTCTCTGTTGTGGTTCTGACAGCACTGCTCACTTAATTTTAATGACCTGTCTTCCATTTGACTCCATAGATGGCTGCTACTCATCTATTTTTTCTACTTTATTTCCTATATACTCAATATCATAATATAGGAGTATATCCTTAACACTGTTTTTTGCCAACAGCTATCAAAGGCCGTGCAGGCATATGGAGCGCTTTCAGGTGGAGCAACAGAATATTTTGGTATATTGCTGATCAAAAAAATAAAAAAAAGCTTTCATTTAGAGAAGATACTGTACAATGAGGTTTTATTTAAGTAGGTTAGGCTATGAATAAGAAACATTTAGATGGCTATTTGTTGCCTGTAATGATAACAAGATATTTTGAAGCCTTGCCCAGCCTCTCATGGTGAGATTTGTAAATGCAAACACACAAACAACAGTCAGAGAAGAGGAAGAGACTACTCCCAATTAGAAGAGCCAAAATTACATGTTTTAGGCTTAGGAAAGGGGGAAATCTGGCTGCTCTGATTCCTTGGTAAGTTTTGATATGAAAGACTACCATAATTTCATTCTTTTGGTCTGATCTTCCACAGCATTATTGCTGTCAATTCTCAGCAGTGAGGTCCAGACTGTGTTGATGAGTGTATCCTCATTCAGCTGCTCTTGCAATCAGTTTCTGTTTCCAGATTCACTTTAACAGTTTACTATGGCTCTGTAAAAGATAATTAGCCCAGAGAACAAAAAAATGTAGGACAGTCGTCTCTTTTGAATTAGTGTGAATACTTGAGGATTTGAGAAAAATTATTATATTAATCTGGCAGGTTCTGTGTCCATTATACCCTTTTCAATGTAAGTTAAATGCACATCTGAAAGAAAAAGTTGTAATGTTTAGCAAAACTGTAGAGTTTTAAAACTTAAACAAGTCAAAGAAAGAAATGATGCTGCAAGTATCCATGCTTTGGATAATGATACTTCTGTTTTGCATATCACACCTTAAAAACATTCTGTTCTAGCAATCCAGTAAGCTCTCTAGCTATTTGGTCTGCTTCATTCTCAGTGTTCATATAGACAGGTCTCTAGCATCTGTGGACTAGCCCATTTTTTTCTTTCTAGTAGCTGTTGCAAATATATATGCTTATAGATATTCAAATTAGTTTGCCTAACACTGGAGAATGCAGATGCATTTCAGATTACTTTCTTTTCCCATTCAAAAAGATGATTAAAGAAGCTCTTTGTGAAAACATTTATGAGTACTTTATCTTCCTCTGGATTCTCAGACAAGGTATTTGAATCCCATGGGCATTAGATTCTTGACTAGATGTCATGGTTTTGCCCAGTCAGCAATGAAGGTGCATGACAGTCTCTTGCTCGGTGTCCCCCATTCACTCCCACCCTACTTAGGATGGTGGAGGCCTCAGCAAAATGAGAAGAACGAAAGATAATCAAGGATGCTCTGGATTGAGACAAGGGCAGGGAGGGCTCACTGCCAGTTACAGTTCCAGGTAAAACAGACACCACTACACTACTTGACTTGGTGAAGAAAGTAAGGAAAGTTTATTCTACTACCTACAAGAAACAGAACAGAAAGCAAAAACAGAGCAGGATGATGAAAAAAGTACAACCGTACTTTAAGATCTCCCTCCCCCATCCCTCCTTTCTTCCTGGACTCAGCTCATTGCTCTTGATATCTCTACCTTCTTCCACCTCAATGACTCGGGGGTGGGGGTTAATGGGGGATGTGGTCAGTCTCTCACAGATGGTCTCTGCCTCTTCTCAGAGAAGGATGACTCCTCACATTCTTCCCCTGCTCTGATACGATGGCCCTCCCACAGGACACAGTCCTTAATGAACATCTCTGGTGTGGGTTATTCCCATAAATTGCAGCTTCTGCAAATACAGGGTCCCTCCCTTGGGACTCGGCCTAATCTGGGCATAATTATTGGCCCTGATGTGGGGTCTTTAATCGAGTCATTGACCCTGATGTGGGTTCTTTAGAAAAGCACAAACAAATCACTGCTTCACCAGTCCTCTCTGCAGGATGCAGTGGAGTGTCTACTTCAGCACACCTCCTCCTCTTCCTTTCTGACCTTTGGGTCCACATGGTCGCTTATCTCTTTCTCCCAACTCCTTGCACCACCACCAGCCTGAAAAGAAGGAAGAAGAAGAGCAAGAAAGAACAGGAAGGGCCCTCCTCTTCCGGCTTCTTCTTAAAAAGTGATTGTGGAGCTGCCTAATTGGCTCAGCCCTAGAAATGGGTTTGGCTCAGAGCTGGGAAGAGTTTCGAGCAGCTTCTGACAGAAGCCATCTTTACAGCCCCTTCCACATTATCAAAAATGGCTTCATGTCAAACCATGACACCTTTAGAGGGGCTCTGACTTGCCTTATTAAAACATTTTGTCACCAAGAGGAGAAATATTACTATGTAGGACTGTATACCACTCTGTGATGCTAATTGCTATACAGTACATTGAAGTCAGTACTGAATGTGCTTAAAAATGTTCTCTATTCTCAATATTATTTTTTGATTAGATCTGTTTATTTATTATGTTTTAACTGTGTTTTACTTGTGAAAGCATCCCTTCTTGTTTACTCATCCTTAGGTTTTTACAAAGGATTAGGTTTGTAAAAAATCATTTATTATCAATATAAACATAAAATATAAACACACATGTAAATAAAATTTGTGTGTGAATTGTCTCTATAAGCTATAGGGTTGTGTGAATAAATAGGATGCTTTTTTTTTTTTGGTGATATTTGATTGCTTAATTGAGAAATGCTTCATTTCCTCAAGGCACAAAATCATCATATGCCAGAACAATCCTTATCTTTCACTGTAGATGCTGTGGGTATTACTACATTCATTGTTATGCTGATACCATGACTTCCAGCATCCTCCTCTCAGGGAGTGCAAACCAATGTCTCCTACAACCAGAGGAAGTTCATAACACAGTGAATAACAATGTGTTCATGAAAATGGCTGTAATTTTCTTTTCTTAACTTGATCCTACCTGATATAAAATCCTAATTTATTTATTAGAGCTGGGACTGAAACTGTGACTCTGTGAAAATGTTGTAACCATCAGATTTTGCAGCAATTTTATCTCTCCATGCCCCATTAACCACTGCTATTTTTTTATTTTAAATACTAACAGATATTTACTTTTAGGTGAGTGAACAGAGTCAAAGATTCTGCCTATCATAGAATCATAGAATGGTAGGGGTTGGAAGGGACCTTTAGAGATCACCTGGTCCAAACCCTCCTGCAGAAGCAAGTTCACCTAGATCAGGTCACATAGGAACATGTCCAGGAGGGTCTTGAAGACCTCCAAGGAAGGAGACTCCACAACCCCTCAGGGCAGCCTGTTCCACTGCTCCGTCATCCTCACAATGAAATAGTTTTTTCTTATGTTTAAGTGGAACTTTTTCTGTTCCAGCTTCATCCCATTACCCCTTGTCCTGTTGCTAGCTACTATAGAAAAAATGTCCCAACCTCCTGACACCCATCATTTAGATATTTATAAATGTTAATAAGATCTCCCCTCAATCTCCTCCAGACTAAGCAGCCCCAGTTCCCACAGCCTTTCCTCATGTGAAAGATCTTTCATTCCCCTGATCATCTTGGTGGCCCTGCGCTGGACTTTCTCCAGCACTCTCTGTTCCTCTTGAGCTGAGGAGCCCAGAACTGGACACAGGACTCCAGATGAGGCCCCATCAGGGCAGAGTAGAGAGGGAGAAGAACCTCCCTTGACCTGCTGGCCACACTCTTCTTAATGCATCCCAGGATGCCATTGGCCTTCTTGGCCATGAGGGCACACTGCTGGCTTATGTTCAGATTATTATCAATCAGCTCTCCCAGGTCTCTCTCTGCAGAGCTGCTCTCCAGCAGTTCAACCTCCAGCCTGTACTGGTGCATGGGGTTGTTCCTTCCCAGATGCAGGACTCTGCACTTGTCCTTGTTGAACCTCAGGAGGTTCCTCTCTGCCCAGCTCTCAAGCCGGTTGAGATCCCACTGAATGGCAGCACAGCCTTCTGGGGAATCAGCCAGTCCTCCCAGTTTGGTGTCATCAGGGAACTTGCTGAGGGTACACTCTGTCCCCTCTGGCCTCATCATCCAGGTTGATGATGAAGACGTTAAACAAGACTGACCCCAGAACTGATCCCTGTGGAACTGCACTGGCCACAGGCCTCCAACTCGATTTTGGGCCATTGATCACCACCCTCTGGACTCTGTAATTCAGCCAGCTCTCGATCCACCTCACTGTCCACTCATCCAAGCCATACTGCTTGAGCTTTCTGATGAGGATGTTATGGGAGACAGTGTCAAAAGCCTTGCTGAAGTCAAGGTAGATGACATCTGCTGCTCTCCCCTCATCTAGCCAGTCGATTATGCCCTCATAGAAGGATATTAGGTTGGTCAAACAGGATTTCCCCTTGATGAATCCATGTTGACTCCCCTTGATAACCATCTTATCCTTCATATGTTTAGTGATAACATTCAGGATGAGTTCTTCCATCACTTTTCCAGAGATGGAGGTGAGGCTGAGCAGCCTGTAGTTTCCTGGGTCATTCTTCTTGCCCTTTTTGAAGACTGGCGTGACATTGGCCTTTCTTTGCCTTTCATTGCCTGCTTCATGAAAGGTTGTTATTTCTAAATCTGTCTTTAGCTGTGGTTTTGGTACTGTGGAAATGAAAGCTGATTTGATCCAAAATATTTCTCTCTCATGTACTGTGTAGAAAATATTTTGAGCTATGTATTTAATTAAAAATAATGAAAAGTATATCAAGTTGTAAATGGGAAGGTCTTTAGAACATCTTGTATCCTCAGATTGACTCTAGCATCTGGTTGAAATTGACTAAAGAGATAAATAGAAGCCTTTCTGATATGGCATGTATGAGCTGCATGATACATAATGCTTCTTGATTTGTAAATTAAAACAATAATTTTCTTTGTCTTTCTCAAACAAGTGTCAGAGGATGAAAAAAGATAAAAGAATAAAAGGAAAGGAACTTAGGTAAATCTTAATACTTTGCATGTACAATGATCAGTGGAAAAAGGTATTTACACTGCCAGTGAACAAGAGAAGCAATAACCCTGGTCTGTAAATCTGTTTGATGGGAGATCTCAGTCTTTTATCTCTTTTCCTCCATCTCCTCTGTATGTCTCTTTTAAACATTTTTATCTTAGTAATAATGTGAAAAATTTTTGAGATAGATAAGAGGTATTTTGGGACCCAAGTCTTTAATGTCAATTGGCAAACCAATCTGTAACCTTACTGAAATATTGGTTTATTTATCATACAGCAACACAAGCTAGTAGGAGACACTTGAGTACTTCACCACTCACATTCTAACGTGATGAAAATTATCTTTGGCTTAAAATGTGTCAAATGCAACCTGACAATAAAAAAGGTACAACATAGCTGGCTTATTTTTCTATAAACTGGCATCTTCACCTGCTGTAAGAAATACGCCCGCAGTACTTGGGTGCAACGTTAAGTCTTGCTTGCAGATATAGTGGCATCGATTTTTACTCTGTCTGGTACTTCCTTTATGCAGAAATCACTAAAAATTGATTTCAGAGAAAACATACATAATATTAGTAAAATAATATTAATGCTAGAAAGCCAGCTAAATCCATTACTTATGGTGCTCTGGATCTATATACCACATTAAGATTTTACCTCTTGAAACAATGCTAGATCGAGCCATCTTTCTTAGGAGAAAACAAAGTTCCTTTTTGGACTCTCTTTCCTGTACAAACAAATTTGCATTCACTGCTGGTTGTGACACATGGACAATGGAAATCAAATCCCTAAATATCTAAAGACTATTTGGACAGTCTCAATCCATTCCCTCAAATTTTATGATATTTACAGAAAAAGAAATGTGTAGAGTTTATTTTTTTAAATTATTTTCTTAAATTTCACAGTTGATTAGAGAGATGTATTGAGGGGTGTGAAAGCAGTAAAATGGATACATATATACACACATGTATAAAACCCCTATTTTAAAAAAAAGTTGAAGTGACAGTTAAGTAACAGCACACAAGTTCCAACACTAATCTTATTGTATTGTTATTATGGTTTAAATAGAATCGATAGTGAAGCACAGAACAGCCCCTCACTCCTCCTCCCCACCTTTTCCCTTGCCCCTTAGTGGGATGGAGAGGACAACCAAGGGCTCTATGAATCAGGACAAGGACAGGGAGGGCACACTTGCAGATCATAGTCCCAGATAAACTTGACTACCTGACTTCAGGAAGAGAATGCTATCAGTTTAATTCACTACAAACTAGAAACAGAGCAGATAAACCCTAAAATATAGTAGAATGATAAAAAAAATTACCCTCTTTCCCTCATCCCTTCTCTCTTCCCAGGCTCACCTCGCTGCTCCCAGTATCTCTACCTCCTCAGCAAAGCAGGAAGGTAGGAGATAGGGATTGTGGTCAGTCCCTCAGAGATGTTCTCTGCTGATCCTTTCTTCTCCTTAGAGAAGGGTGCCTCACATTTTTCCCCTGCTCCAACACCGTCTCCCCACAGTCACAGCCCCTCTCTGCTGTAGGGACCTCAATGAGCCACCACCAGCCACCACCAGATGTCAGCTCCACCATTATCCTCCATGAGTTCCAGGGGGACAGCTGTCATCTTACCATGGGATTTAGAGGAGTCTCTGCTCCAGCGTATGTCCTCCTCTCCTCCCTCCCTGTCCTTGGAGTCTGAATATTCATTTCTCTCTCATTTCGTTCCTTCAATCACCTCCACCCTTTGCTACTGGTTTCTCCTCTTTAAAAAGTGATCACAGAAGTACTCAATTGGCTTAGCCCCAGAAGCGGGTCTAAATCAGAGCTAGGTAAAGTTTTGAGCAACTTGTTACAGGGTCCCTGTTACCAAAATTGGCTCTGCGCTGACGCTAACACATTTGTCTATACAAATATCATCACTTGACTCTAGGGTACTTCCTGAAGTAAGTCATTTTAAACTGAATTAAGAAAAAACTATGCCCAGGCCTTAAGATCTGCTTAATTTTGTTAGGATGATTGTCTAAGGCTGCAGTTTGCTTTGGCTTGTTACTTTATAGATCCAGAAACAAAGGAAACTATGATGTGATAGTTGAACCTGGGTCAAGCCTTGGGCCACTGTTAAATTGACAAATAAAAGTCATACTCTGAAATCTTCATATCCAAAAGTGGATAAAATTTGCTCTTGTTAACAGTCTGCCCAACTGTTTCCAATAGCCACCAGAAAATTAATTGGATATTAAAAATCTGGATGGTAGGAGTGCTTATAAAAGCTTATAAAACCAAGAAATATTTAATGAGAAGAAAAAATGTTCACAGATTTTACTTGAGTATATTACATTGATAAGAAAGGAAAAAAAGAACTCATGTAAGCGTAATAAAATAATTAAATTTTACCAACAGAATTGCAATTACTCATAAAATCGTAATATGCAATTACTGATAGAATTGTACTAAAGATTTAAGTCACTACTAGCAGAATGTTGTCTTTCCCAGTGAATAAACCAGTTATAACTAGTTTCTAAATAGCTGGTATATCTTAAAGACCAAGAAATGCCAGGTAACTCCAATACGTTATGAAAGTACATATGCACAAAATAAAACTGAAAATGATATATTCTTCAATCTGTTCATAAGGACCATAACATTGTTTTTTCTGGTTGTCATCATTTATAAAGCTCAAGAAAGCCTTTTCAGAAAACTTAGAAGGAAACTATATGGAAAGAAAGGAATAAGTGAAGTTTAAGATAGGAAGACAGACAGGACAAGATGATATATGATACATTGCAATAGAGTTTCAAAAAAATTATATTTCTTAACTTGAAAAGAGAATTGGTCATCTAGTCAACCATGGTTGTTAAGATTAGAGAGAAAAAAAAATTCTGAATTATAAACATGATCTTCCTATTCTACCATGGAAAATCTCACAAAGCATACCAGTGTACAGACTCAGTTTTCTTGACATCTACCTAAATAAAAATCAGCCATGATGAGATATAGTGTTTATAAGAATTTAGAATGTTCCCAACAAAGAGGTTGGTCTCGTGGAAAGATTGGTAAAACCCCTTAGCCTCAAAACTATCAGAGTAGAAAAGCATCAGTTGCCTGATGGGAATAGTTGTTGAGACATTTAACTCCCAATTAATGCTCAGAAGTTATTTTGTGCTGTACTAGCTGTCACAACCAAAAATATATTAGGGACTGCTCAAACATTGATGAAAATTGTATTCTAGCACTTGGAAATGTTCTTGGACATTGTTTAATTTCCTACTATAGATTTAACACTAGGTGCTTTTGCTCCATGAGGCTTCAATAGTGCAACTCTTTATAGGAGGTTGTAGATAAATTGACTGTTTTCAGGCAATTGATACTATTGTTGAGAGGATAAAGAATGTGTAGATTAAAATAAAGTTAAACAATGTTCTATGTTCACAAAAGTAAGATAAATATTCCATAATTTTCTACTTTAAAGACAGAAGAAATTATTTTGGATTGAAACAAGTGAAATGGACTAGTATGGCCTGTTATTTGTATATGTAATCTTCCAAATCTTGCTTTCTACAGAGACAGAAAAATGAATTTGTAAATACTTGAGTAAAGGATTCTTCTACATCAGCAGGACCAACATAGCACCTTTCTTTCCATCTTCACACCGTGTTTAAATTTCAAAAGTATGTGTAGACGTTTTAGTTTTAAGAAGAAAAAAACGAAAGAAAGGTAAGACGGGGAAATTGTGAACCTCTGACAAGTGTAAAACACAAACATTTTCTTTTCACAAAAACTGCATCTTGTACAAGTATATGAACTGTGTATATAGGGATAAAAGTTGAATATTCTAATTGGCTGTGATTTCTTTCTTTCACCATGGTGTGAAATTGTCCCTGCAGCGCAAACTGAGTGACAGGAGGTGGGTGAATGTTAACAAGTGCTGCCTAAAATCTGTAGAATTCAACTAATCTATCAGATATTAGGCAGGAAATGATTTCACACAAAGCTAAAGCCTTACGGCTTCAGAATAAGTGTTCACCTGAGTCAAGTAATAAATCAGCTGTTATAGGAATCAATGTGGGCTGCTTTTTGAAGGAGTTGACCAACTAGCTCTTAGATAGCAAGTGTTGCAGCTAATTTATTGCAGTCAGAATCAGGTCATGGAATCTGTACCTGATGGAGACTATTTAGAAGCCTGTGAAGTATTAAGCCATTACTTCTCCTGTACGTGGAATAAAACTAATTTGAATTATTTTTCTATTCCTTAATAAAAGTTCAGAAATGTTGACTGGAATTTTTTCCTCTTTGATCTTCTTTTCATCTGGTTTCTGAATACTGTTACAACGTACAAGATTTCAGGGTACATATCCATAAAAACAAATGTTGAGTTTTAAATCCAAGGAGTTTGGTATATTCACATTGTGAGAAGTGTTCAGGTAGAACAGGCAGAGAGGAACAGTGTGTGTGTTTCTACTTTTGAAATCTTGAGATCTCAGGGAACTACTCTCACTCTCTGATCAGTTTCAAAGTTACTGAACTCATCATAATGCTGTATTTTACTTATTCAAGCAAGTATAAATGCTTAAGTGCAGAATGATTTAAGCGCTTGTGGCTTAAAAATTGTGGCCCAGGCTACTACCAGGAAATTTTAGGGACAAAAAGCAGAAACTATCCCTGGGTAAATTCTTTAAATACTAAGGAATAAGTCAATGCCCCACTAACTGGACATTCTGATAGTCTCAGCAGTTTTTTTTACAGCACCTGATTCTGTCTACTATAGTTATTCTATGAAAGTCCATTTATATTCTGAGTTTCATTTCAGGAAAATGCAATCTGGGTCTTGCACAGTTACCCAAGAGCCAAAGACAGTTTGTGATTTTTATATGAGTAGCTCCACTATTATGAACATGAGGCAGTAAATCAGACACAAGGATGAGACCTCTTGTTTCTAATGAGATTAAAGTATGAATCCTCTGGCAGTTTAATATTGGTGCATTTCCAATTGCTTTTCTTCTAACAAAAGATTCTAATTTGGGCAAATGCATCAGACCTAACATTGAAGTGAAAAGTACCTTTAGAATAAAAAGAGATAAAATTGTTCACTTTGCTGAAACTCAATTAATATAGTTTGAGATTTCCTTCTTTGGATTGCATCTGTGTCTGTAAACTATTAGAAAACAGCTTTTTATAACTATAACAATAAATATTTATTTTATACAAATATGGGAGATGATATCCTTTCCTTGATTTTTTTGGTCATCCTTCGAATGCAGATACGTACTTACTACAACTAAGATATTAAAAGTCTGAACTGGCCTTTGGTGTCAACGAGAGGTTGATATATTTTCTTCTGGCACCTCTGAGCATCCCCAATACATTCACTTGAGTCTCCAGGTGCCTAATAATTTTGAAAATTTGAACGGGTTTATATTCTTTGCAGGAACAGAATCTTTTCAATGCCATAGTGTCACGGTTTGACATGACAGCCTTTTCTGGTAAGGGGGAAGGGGCTGTAAACATGGCTCTTGTAAGAAGTTGCTTGCAACTCTCCCCAGCTCTGAGCCAGACCCACTTCTGGGGCTGAGCCAATTAGACGCCTCCACGATCATTTTTTAAGAAGAAGCAGGAAGAGGAGGTTTCTTCCTCCATCTTCTTTCCTTCTTCTGCCCCTTTCTCTTCTTCTGGCTGGTGATGGTGCAAGGAGTAGGAACAGTGAGAGAAACAACCATGCAGACTCCAAGGTCAGTGATGAAAGAGAAGAGGAGGTGTGCTGGAGCAGAGACTCCCCTGCATTCTATGGAGAGAACTGGTGAAGCTGAGATTTATTTTCATTTCTTTAAAGACCCCACATCAGCGGGAGAGACTCATTTTAATAATGAGCCCGCATCAGGGGTAGAGACTCATTTTGCTACAGCTGGCCCCGGAACAGGGGCAGCAATTCACTTCATTAAAGGCCCTGAGCCAGGGACAGTGACTATGACAGTAAGACGCCGTGTACCATGGGAGGGACCCTTTATCACTATGGCTGGAGCAGGCTGTGTCCCAAGGAAGGGACCCAATATCCACAGCTGTAACTGTGGGGAAGAACCCACGACAAAACAGCTCATTAAACTTATGCCCAGAAGAGGCCTTGTCCTGAGAGAGGGACCCTGTAACTGCAGAAACTGCAACTGTGGTGAAGAATGCACACCAGAGATTTTCAGCAAGGACTGCGTCCCATGTGAGGGACCCTGTATCGGCAGAAGCCGCAGCTGTTGGGAACAACCCACACCAGAGAAGTTCATTAAGGACTGTGTTCCGGGGGAGGAACCCCGTGTTGGAGCAGGGGAAGAATGCCAGGAGTCATCCCCATCTGAGCAGAGAGAAACAGCAGAGCCCATCTGTGAGAGACTGACCACATCCCCCACTCCCTGCCCCCCTGAGCCTTTGAGGGGGAAGGAGGTAGAGATGTCAGGAGCAGTGAGCTGGGCCTGGAAAGAAAGAAAGGACAGGGGAGGGAGATCTTAAAGTGCTGGTTGCAATTTTCTCATCATCCTACTCCCTTTTTGCTTTTATTCCGTTCTGTTTCTTGTAGAATAAACTTTCCTACTTTCCTCTCTAAGTCGAGTACTGGAGTCTGTTTTGCCCAGAACCGTAATTGGCAGTGAGCCCTCCCTGCCCTTGTCTCAGTCCACAACAACCTTGCTTATCTTTTTCCTCCCGTTTCGCTGGGACCTCTGCCATCCTAACAAGGGTGGGGGTGAGTGGGGGCACTGAGCGAGAGACTGTCGTGGTGCTGCTATGCTAGCTGGGCCAAGCCACAACACATAGCTATTTTAGAGCTTTTGTGTTTGCTTTATTTGTTTTGTGTTGGAGTGATTTCTTTGCTAAAGTATTAGTTTGTTTCTTTACTGAAACTTAGAAGCGTCCTCACCCTTCCAAAGAAGAAAATTTTACATGGCTTTGTGTTTGTAGCAGTATTTTTTATAAATAGCTCAGGTCATTGTGAATTTCTTATGTTTCTATTATCTTACTGCCAGTGTTTGAGTTTTTACGCAATTTGGTTCTATTATAAATGATTTTCAGATTCTTTTTGAAAACACTATATTTTTTTATATGATAATTTCATATATACCCTTTTCATCTGCAGTAATGCACAAACAACCTCAGTCTGTTACTGTGGCTGAAATAAATTAAATTGACCCACACTTGTGATTTTTTCAGAATTTATTTCCTTCCTGTTACAGTCTGGTGGCTTTTTAAAGCCCCTCTGTTTCTGTACTATAACAAATTCTTCCAGGAGAATGTGAAGGCATTTGACTCATCAGCAAAGTTTCTTCACTAATACTGGTTTTTGGAGTGATAGTTCAGAGTACTTCATTCAGGTTCTGTTTTGCCCGCTTTTTCATTTTATTTCCCTTTTTTTTTTTTTAATAGATTTGTACCGTGTATTATCATGTTGACTTTACACACATTGTTTCATTTTTATGGTTCCATAGAGTTTTGTTAAATTTGAGATTTAGTCCAGCTAAATTTTCAAACATTGCAAACTAACATGATGATATTCAGACATATATAATTAAATTTCAATATTTAATTGCACCTTCTAGGATACAGGCATAGTTTTTGTCCTCACTGTAAACGTTATTGTTAGCTATGGTTCTTATCAGTCCAAATCATACAGAATAACACAATACTGTTATCAGGACATATTTTGCTGAAATGATTTACTGTGCAAGACCATTAATTTTCCAAGGTAGGTTAAGATAAAAGTAGCAGCTTCAGTTTTAAATTAATTTCATAGATGTAGACATAGATCTATTCTTCCCAAAATAATGTCACAATTTGCAGGATCTTTTCAATATCACTTCCTTCTGAAGAACATGTCCTTATTCTGCAACACTAGTACTGTTTTATACATAATACTGTTACTAAAAAGAAGATGTAATGGTGTTAATTTTGCACAGAATTTCTTATATGCTTATTTTATGGATGTTAAAAGTACTGCCTGTGTTTAAACATAAGTGCATGGAAGATTTAGAGGAGACCTGCAATTAAAAAATGGAAATGGAAAAAGATTATTTCAAATCAGTGCAGAAGGTCATGTGGTAAGTGTTGAAACTGTTCAACAGGATTAAAAAAAAAAAAATCACTTTTACTTGGAAACTCTTAATTTTGGGTGTTTGCACTCAGAAGAGAATGTTTTCATCTTCAATACCTAAAAACCTTTTCCTTTACTAAATTTGTTTTAACTGTAATTTTTAAAAGGCCAATTATAGTATATAGTATATATACTGCTGCAGAAGGCTTATTTGTAACAACCAGTCTGTTACTTGAAAAAACAAATTACATCACTTCACTTGCACACCATAGTAATTATCATTGTTGTGGCTCATTTGCTACAAGTCTCTAGGCACTTTTTAGCCCATTCATTGTGATCATATACAGTATTTCAATGTCTATATGCACTGCAAGCTATTTTTGTAGTGTACTTCACAACAAGCTTTACATTAATCCACTATCTTTTTTCCCTTGTGATCATTTAAATTCTTCAAAATCAATAATCAAAATTTGTTGCAGTAAACTTACTTCGTCTCATTTCAGAAAATTTCAATACTTACAAAATAGGTTTGGATAAATAAAATGTTAAATACATCTTAACTGGATGATAATAAAATTCTTTAGTGACAATCCAGAGTTTTGGTTTTTGTCCAAAGTACACATCCTGAAAGAACAACTTAAAGAGAAGTAATTCTACAAACAATAATTTAAGGAGTTAGATGATCTAACTTAGATATTTTTTGAGACTTAAAGCTCATCTATTATTTCTTAAATGCTTTTAATGTATGGACTAGGATAAAGAAAACCATTAGGAGAATTGGATCAATGAAAACTTCAAAACATCTTTCAGTGGAAACAATAACTAAAGTTGTGATAAAGCTGAAGAAAGAAATATATTTGTTTAGACTATCTTCAGCAATTGAAATAGGTTGTTGTGACATAATTACTCAAGTGGCCTGGAAATTAAAACCTACATTAAAATTCATATTAAAAATATAGCGCTGTTCACCAATTAAGGAAAGGTATAAAATCAAGTAAGCTTAAATGGTGCATACAGTTGCTGCTGGTATGTGAGGAATCCACAGCACAACAATGGCCTGAAAAATATCACAGAGTGTGGAGCAGAGTGGAGACTCTGCAGTCAGACTCTATCATTAGATACGGGAATGAGATGGTTCTCTAGAACTGAGAAGCAGCACTTTTGATACCCCGAGCCAATAGTTTGCCAAATCTTGACAAAATGCTGTCCTTTTTGTGAACACTCTCCATCCCAAAGGCTACCCACCTCCAAGGTGCCCTGAATTTTTTGTAAGCTCTACCTTTAAATGCGAGGCATGAGAATTTTATACCAATCGCAGTAAAGGTATTTATGATTAGAGTCACTCAAATTCTACCTTGAAGGTAAAAGAAGGTATAAAAATGGCTAAAGAAATGGGCGATATTGGACAAGACATCACTGTGAACCAGTTGAGTGAAATGCCATTGCAGACTGCCTCTGAGTCCTGGGATCAACCACTGTATGAGCTGCTCTTCCACTCCCGCTCCTGGATGTCTTGGGTGAGACTTAAACTAAGCTCTTCTTTGTGAAACTCAGAAGTCTCTCTAGAGAGTTACTTGTTAACTTTTTATAGTCAGGCTGTATTGTCTGTAACTTTGTGCACTGTATCACTTATATATGTATTTTTTGCACATGTTTTTTGTGGACAGTCATTATCACTGGCAATTCATAAGAATTTGTACATCTGTTGCATACTGTTTAAGTAGCTGGTCATCACAGTTTCTCACTGAATGCAACCAAACCCTAGAGTGTGGCCATGCTAGTTCATGAGCATGACTAGACTGAAGCTGTTGCCCACTATCAGTGTATCCAGAATTGTGGTAGTTGACAGAAGGTGGACGTGACTGCACTGATTATGGCAAATTAGGCATCACTCAGAATGTACACCTAGTCACACCTGACCTCCCACCTCCATGAGGAGAGATAGAAGGCAAGGGGGTTTATTTTCTTCCAGACCACTATGTCCCCTTTTAGTGCGATAGTTGTCTTCAATCTGATCTAAATCACACAAAATAGGAAGGTAGAGATAATTTTAGACTGTCCACACACATGAACCTCTATTAATAGTTTAAAATTTCAAAATGAGTGCTTTGGCCGAAATTGTTCCACTATATATATATAAATTGAATGAAAGGGTATTTTTTTTTTTTTGTTATTATCCAGTGCAAATGGCAAATTTGAACACAACAGCAAGGACAAGTGTATGGACAGTGATTAACATTTAAAGTTCTTTGAGGGTTTCCGAGCACCACAGTTATAGTCATATTTCAGTTATGAAACTCAACAATAAATAATGAACATGCCATTTTCCTGGGCCTAATGATTTTATTTTTTTCCTCTATTACTATGGCTACTGTAAAGTTTACCATATTACTATGGTACTTCAGCTATAAAGACTGATTGCCCGGTATTCCTGAGTAATAACCACATCTATTTAGCATGAAGGATACAGATTGCTGTAAAATCACAGGTTTCCTCAGTTAACATTAAAGGACATAATCTAAGAGCTGTTAAAACTAGATGTTCTTTTAGCTTTGTGGGCACATACAGGTCATAATAATCACCAGCACTTTGTCATGGTTAAACCATCCCAGCAGGAGACAGCTGTGCAAACCATATGCAAACACACACAAAGAGACCAGATTATTAAACAGAAGTATTCTGTGGTGAAGCTTATGTTTTACTGATTCTTTTTCTTTCTATAGATCAGTATTTTGATGACAATTTGAAAGCTCTCCGGAGGAAAGTAAGAAATAGTCTAATGATAAGAAAAGTACCTTTTGCATAGCATTTGAGTGGATTAAATGCTGTTGAAAGCTTTTACAGTCAATTACATTGTCCAAATTTTATGAGGAATCGGGGCTGTTTCTGAACTGAGTTTCAAATTGGTCTCTATAGAGTAGGCAAACAAATTTGCTAGGAGAACACAAAAATAGAGAGAAAGGAAGACTACACATGTTGTACTGCTGTACAGTATGTACTATCTTTTCTCTCCTTGCTTAAGAACCTTTTGACCCCAATGACCAGTTTCAACTGAGTTTGACTCTCTGAGTCTCATGAAGTTCCTACAGTTTGTGAAAGTAGAGAGTCCGGAAGAGAGACGATTATGTTGTTGCCCTTTATAAAAGAAAATATGCAGTAGCACTGGTGTTTTTATTAAATCCACATGAGAGAGAGAACCATCTTAATGCAAAGCAGACAATAATAGCTCATATAGAACTTACTCTATTTACGGTTACAAATGCTACCAAATAATCTAGATGAAAGTATAGGCCTCAGTTCTCTCTCAGTTTTACAATTTTTATGTTTAGCTAACAACTTTGACTCCAGTATATATTCACTACATTCATAAAAGGGGAATCTACTGTCATTACTTTAACCTACACACTTTACAGCTAAAGAAGAATACAGTGATTATTTTTATTACATTTTGAAGGAACAGACAGATTTTAAAAACAGTGACTTCTAAAAATTGGATCATGAGAAAATCCTGATTTCAGAGTTAGTCTCATTTTGTCAATGCCACTGAAGCATCTCTGTGCTATTCCTCATACTGAGAAATCTTTAGACCTAATGGTTGTAAAGCACATTAAGTATACTTTTGAGACCATATTGGTGAAATTTCCCTCATGCTCAGCCATTTCATGCCTTCTCACCATATGATAGGTACTCCAAGTATCCTCTTAGTAAAAAAACCCTCCTTTTCACTTACTTTCTCACTAAGGATGAAGCCACAATGCAAGGTTTTCTTTCCAAATCAATTTCCTTTGCAGGAAAAAGTATAGAGTGGAATGGTGCTGAACACCTCTGCAATCTTATAATTACTTGGAAAAAGTTGTCCTCCCC
Organism: Colius striatus; assembly: GCF_028858725.1. Taxonomy (NCBI): domain Eukaryota; kingdom Metazoa; phylum Chordata; class Aves; order Coliiformes; family Coliidae; genus Colius; species Colius striatus. Next base: position 24,392,824 of record NC_084790.1, read on the forward strand.
TCCCCTCCCCTCCCCTCCCTCCCCTGGTTAGGTGAAAATGAAGAGGAACTAGAAGGTTATACCTGCACAGAAAAGGGCTTTCTTGATGAGTTGATGTTCTTCTGGAACCCAGTTTTCCTATTCAAAGTTCGGACAGTTATACATTAACAACTGTCAATGTATTTTCATTTTTTTCATTTAAGAGAGGAGCTGATTCTCTGTGAATGTTGTTAAATATGCAGTAAATTGCAAAGAAACTACAGATTTTATTACATTCTAGGTGATAGATTGCTTGCCAAGATAACATAGGTCCTTTTTAAAATGTATAAAGCTGTACTTTCTCCCAGCTTAGGTGACACAACATTTTATGTTTTATCTCCTCTATATGGACTCCAGGTATCATGTGCAAGGAAGCTGGAATGGTACAGTTTCTTACTCTAAGAAGAAACATGTTTCCCTCATATTTCAAAGCATAACACATTTCTTGCAAGTTAAGCATTTAAGAATTCTTGTCTTTTAGAAAGAAAAACGTTTCACTAGCTTCTACTTAAGTGTACAAGGGCATTTTTCTCTAATACAATCACCCTTGTTCAATTCTACCCTCCTATGCTAGCTGCCAGTTTAGTCTCCACCCCATTTCTAATACATCACCCAGACAACTGTCTTGTCATCTGACACATGGAGATGGTGAATCACCAGTTCTGGTACCACAGTAGGAAAAAGATCACAGGCTCCATTAGGAACTTCTATCAAGTCTAAGGTAGATCGAAAAATAATCTGCTCAGATGGCAAGTCTTCCTGGAGACAGAGTCTGCAGGCAAGAACACAGCAGGAAAGAATGGAGAATAGATTTCTTTTTGAGAAGAAAGGAAGTTACATGTGTAATAAAAATAGCAGAGAAAATTACAGGTTATTTTGAGTTTGGACTCCAACTGTCTTTTTGGAGCAGAATCCTGAGGAGATTTTGATAATACCCAGGTCATAGGTTTGATGATGATTGTTGCATTTACAGAAATGGTCAATTTTCTGTTCTATAAATGTTTATATTGAATAATTTTGTGTCCTGGAGTCACTTTGAAGAAACATTGATTATACTGAAAGATACATTTTCCTCTCCTCCATTTGTAATCTTTCTGTTCTAAAGAAATGAGACAAAATGGAATACAATATTACTTGTTTTAACATAGTAAAACTAGTCTTGATAAAGGGCCTTTTAAATCAAAGTTATATGCCATTTAGTTCTGTAACTTAAGTTTATAGACTCAAATTCTAAGTAAATGCCTAAATAATTCTATAACAGTTTGCTTTTTTGTAGCTTCAAGTAGTCTGGTTTATAGTATGGTCTTGACTTAGAAAAGCATCTCTGATATGAAGAGTAGCTGAAAATCAAACTAAGATTTCAAAATCATGTACATGCAACAAAACTGTAAGTTAAAAATTTTCTCTTGTGTGATGTGAAAGTCAAGATCCTTGATCCTGAGAAATTTTGATTTGTTTAAATTTGTATTCTTTAGAACAAGTGAATATTGTAGTTTGTTTTGTTTTTTTAGCAAAGGTTTAATTAGGAAAAAATATATTGTAGTAACCAGAAACATAATAATATTTTTTTCTTTAGTTTATCTAGTTATACTTTGCTATGCCAAAGCCATAAAATATATTCAAGGGAAAGAATTTAGGGAAACAGTTTTGTATTGAACTGATTATTTACTTCAAAAGTATAGAAAGAATTTTCATTGAATGTTTCAAATAACTGACATTGTAGAAAGAGAAATGGAACTTAGGTTAAGAACTTCTTCAATGGTGTATTAGTTTTGTGGAATATTTAGATTTCAACATCATTCAAGTTTAAGAAGATGTTTTGATAGACTGGTAGAAAGATATAAATATAAAAAATAGTATGATTTTTAAAATTTTCCTGAAAAATTTGTGATGGTAAACTGTTAAATAAATATGTTTGGGATCAAATTATCCTAACTGTAAATTGCTGAACAATATGTATGTATTAATTAATTTATATATTCATTACACATGTAAACATTTTTTATTGCTTTATAGAAGATCTATTTCAGTATTATAAAGACAAGGAAGATTTCACTGTATTTACTGATGATATAAAATAAAAATCAGCCCTGATCTTAAGAGCTAGGAATATAAATAACAACAATATGAGAGAAAAATCCCCTGTGGCAATGAATAGGAAGAGAATTATGAAGGTTGATATGGATCACAGATTAATAAGAACTAGCTTGATTGAAAGGAGGAATATTCAGTCTTGTGTTGTTTGTTCAAGACTTATATAGAGAATAGTCAGTAACCACATTTAATTTTCTTATTGTTGAACTGCAAAGAGCAAGATTGAGAAGCAATAGCTTCTACTAAAATGGCAAATGTGTTCTTGAATGACAGTATAGACAATGTCTTGATTCTTTCTCAATTGGAACTTGACGTTTGAAGTGAAGCTAACTAAAAGTAAAGATAAATTTATGAGTAAGACTTTGTTCTTTCATTGTCTTTATAGATCAAAGAAGCTAAGCAGTAGAAAAAATGGCAGTACATATCTGTATTATTCTTTGGAGAGGATGAATATTTAAAAATTCTGCTAACAAAGCTATGTATACCGCTACTGAAGTATGCAGATGTTATGTATTTATAAATCATCTGTTAACAGATAAAGTGCCTTCAGAAAGCTTTATCTTATAAAAACAGCACAATTAATCAGGGAGGCCCACTGTAAAATACTGACTGACATTGTATGTAGTGCTAAGTACTTTCTTTTCCCTTAGGTATAGAGGTTACTTTACAGACAGAGATATAACTCCCTCCATTGCTGTTATTGTTACATGTGGTATAGAATCATAGGTATTAGGTGAAGAAAAGGAAACATGGGATCATATTGCCCTTTTAAAAACATTAAAAATATTTTCATGTTCATTTTCTGAAGTTTATCCTCGTAAGTTTTGAATTGTAAGTGCAGTTAAAATAGCGTTCTTTTCTTTTTCACATTACTGAAGTAATTTCTCATGGAATAATGTGACATATCAATGGATGCTGAATATATTTAAATGACATTCTAAAATGAGTTATTTGGTTTCTCCTAGCTTGCTGGTACCACTTTACTTTCTACATTGCTGACTTTAAAAATTGCCTGAATGAAATGGTATTCAAGGAATAACATTAGACTGTCAAATGACAGCACATGAAGTTATAAAGAATCAAAAGCACATTTATGCAGGGAGTAGACTTACCTACACAACATGAGTAATTTGAAGCTCAGTTAGCACTAGTGTGAGGACCTGATGTGAACACTATGTCCAACTTCCAGGTTTTTAAATGTAATTTTTACTGTTATAAATGTCTACAACACAGTAAAAACCTCGTTATTTATCTGGCCAAAGAAACAAAGTGATGATACAATCACTCCTGGCCACCCAAAAACCCACTTGTGGTAATGTCAGAGAACCACTGGGTAGGTTGCCTTTTGTGGACTGTAGTTCAATCACAAGCTTTTCTCAGTAAAAATTCTTGGACTGTTTCTTCTTCTGACCCTTTGAAATTGTGTTTAGCACTGGCATGCCAGAAGGAGTCAGGTGGAATTTCAGTATATTCTTTTGAATTATTCTTATTTGTCAGATGTTAAATAATGATTGACGTCTTTCATTTCCCATGTTCTAAAAGGTAGGTCTGACTTTTACAAAGGTTTTAATTTGGAAAAATTTTGGACTCCAGTAAAAACTGTGGAAGGACATCTCTAACAACAGGGCTTCAGTGATTAAATTTGGGGGTTCAGAATTTACTACATAAAATACACAGCACCTTTGAAAACATGAGACTAAAAGGATGACTTTATCTTTTTGCTTTTGCAGTGCTTCCTATTTCTTACTAAGTGGTTGAAAATCAAATGAATTTTTTGTTATATTGATCCCCGTTTCCTCATAAACATGATTTTGCTTCAGCAATCCTCCTGCACAGAAGTTATTTCCTCATTGGCAGTTGGTGTGGATGTGTTGCAGGTGGACCAGCCATCACTTTAATTTGTAATTTTGTTTCTTTATGCTGTATATTGAAATAATCTGCAGATGATAAAAACAGGCGCTATTCTGTGGTCTCTAAATCCCCAAGTGAGCCTTTATATGACATGTTGATTTGTGAATTCCAACTATTAAACACTTTTCAGGCTGCTGGTGGCATGTTGTTTCTCAAGCAAAGGCATGTGAACCCAGTTCCCAAATCTACTGCCAAGCCCATAAACTTTTTCACACCTTGGCAGAAGGCTGAGGTATGTGGAGTGGCTGGAATTAGAAGAGAAAAATATATCATCTTTATGTTACTTTGTATTTTTATCACATCAATGTCAAGAGTGAATTCATAGAGACATTCACAGCAATATAGAACACAAACTGCATGAAAGGTTGATGATTGTGATGATGATGATGATGCAGCAAAATACTGTGTTGAAGAAAGGAGATACTGCTACTCATAGAATCTGCTGTGCTTAGCTGATTGCCTGCTATGAGGCTGTATGCTTGTGCATCACTGGGTGTAGCAGATGTCCTTGATGCATTCTTCTCATCTCACCTTTTGCCACAAATTCTAGGATTTTGTAGCCCTTCCTTCCAGACTGCCCATACCACTTTAGTGTGAATATATACATTTACATGAGGTTTAAACAGATAAGATTAGGTAAATGTTTGAGTACCAGCACTATAAACCCCACAGATTTATGCTTTTTTTTTGGTCAAGGTACAAATATGACAAAATATACAGCTGGACTCATTGCCTTTGTATTAGTTCTCTGCTTGTCATACTTGCTACAGACTTCTTTTGTGACTGACAATGGTTTGCAAAAAAAAAGAACCAAACAAACCCAATTCATATGTAGAGGGGAGCAGCTTCTCTTTTTGCTTGGTTGGTTTTACCTAGCAGTTTCTATTCTGCAAAAAAAGTTTGCCGAATATCCTGCCTTTAAGCTATTTTTCCTAACATCTGTCATGGTCTTTGTGGTAAGTTGCCTAGGTGTGTTGCAGCCATCATAAACCAGAAACAAATGTTTCCAGCAGATTATGTGGTTGCCAAAAGTATGTGTACTTTCTGCAATTTTACTTGGATGTGAAGATGTTTTTCCTCATTCTACACTGACATCCCTATTTCATACAGATTGTATATCCCCAATTATGTTTAACAGTAGTGCATAAAATCCAGACAACAATCTACTCAACCATATGTACACATAAAATATATTTTAAACTAAAATCTTAATTGTGATGATTTTCCATCATGCTCAGATTACTTAAGTATTTAAATAGTTTTACTTCAGTATGCATTTAAACACCCGTTAGTAATTGTACAAATAACTTTACTTTCTGAAAGGCAAGAATTAGTATATTTTTTCTGTTACAAATATTTAGAAAAAGATAGCTGCATCCTTGAAAACTTACAATGCCAGATACTTAAACTTATATACTATAAGTAGTTCCATTAGAAAAGAAACCAAACTACTCACAGGTCTTTTTGCCCTGCTGAAGTAAAACTTTAGATTAGGAACAGGAAAGGACTGAAAGAAATATTATGAGAAAGAACTAAGGAAAGGGAAGGGAATGAGTAAAATGTGATAGCTGCTATATTGTCTAACTGTGCAAAATACCTGACCATTTCAAAAACAATTCACCTGTTTCAGAGTTCTCAGTTCTCAGCAGGAATGGGATTTGACAGAATACTGTCAGGAAAAAAAAAGAGAGTTTGCTTCAGAAATTAAATCCAGCTTTATATGTTGTAAATCTTAGTACTGATTTATGTCACCTATCTTCATTAATCTTAAAAAACGTATTCAATCTGAGCTTGTGATTTAGAGTTTCTTGGCAGGTTTTGGAAAGGGAGCAGAACCTCAAAGAACAATTCTCTTTATCCTAAACTGGACATCTATGAGGAATGGGATTAATTGCCCACTAAAACTTTGTTTTTTGCTTCCATTTACTGTGAAAAATGTCTACGTGACTATCTCACATGAAATCCTTCACTTTTAGATCTATAACATTCAATGATATAAAGACAAATTGAAGTAATTAACGGCTGGCAAGAGGTGGAGCTGCTCAGAAACTTTCTACAGTGTCAAGATTACAAGCAGAGGTGTAATCCTGTGAAATATTGAGGAACTTTCATGTCTGTTGAGAATTTTCTTGGACTTTTGTGATGGGCAGAATCTAGTAATTTTTAGATTAAAAAAAATCTGTAATTTTTGAGCATTGTCACCTTTGACTATAAAATAAATATAGAAGACACTATATATATTTTTTCAAACCTCTTAGAGTCAAGTTGTGTATGCGCAATTTGGACTAGTCTTATGTATTTGAACAAAAATCTTAGTATTGTGCAGTCTTTTGCTCCCAGTATTGTTCTCATGAGGATCAAGCTTGAAACATATTGCTGATTTCAATACATATTTGAAGAACATATTTGAAGCAGTTAAAATGACCTCTGCTCATTTCAGGTTTCTGATATTGCTTCTTCTAGCAAAGTTCCTTATTGTGATATGTAGTTAAACTGATGATATACTGTGTAATGGTAAGAAGCAAAATCAGACTCTAAATGTCAACCACATGAATTCACAGTATGAAGTATTCCCCATATTGTGTTTGCAGAATCAAAAGATATAACCTACATGCTGTAGGTATTTAATTCCTACTAAATTACTAGTGATGATTCCAGAACAACTAACTGTACAGAAAAATATTTCACTAGTAACTGTGATACTTTACAAATACAGAACAAGGAAAGCAAGGAAAATCCTTGTTGTTGGTGCCTCCTAGCCTAATAAAAAACACCTGTATATTCTAATAAACTGAAAGGAAGAAATTACATTAAGAAATGTAAGCTCTTAGAAACATGCCTCCCAATTAAATCATTACCTATTAAAAGAACAGTTCAACAATCACTATTTCATATACAGTAGCATATAAAAGTAATCTTGTATCTTGATGTCAATGGTCAAAATAGACTTTTCTTATGTGGGCTGTAACTGAACTATATAATTGAGAATCTAAGAGTGGAACCAAGAAAAATAATTTTGCAATGTGGTGAAAATGACTAGCAGTAACTAGACTTAAGTGTTCAGGGGACAGATGTAGAACACCAGCCTTTTTTTTATTTGTCTGCAGCATCACTGCTCTAGAAAAAGAGAGGCACAATGAGAGAGGTCTTTGGAAATTCTTTGTTGACTGAAAGTTATCATTTTGGGTGGCTAAAACCTTATAACAGGAAGTAAAAGATTTGCTTGCCATTTGTCACTAACTCACAGGAATTTAAAGAAACACTCTTCTGTGCCTTTGTTTTCCCAGTAAAGATATTGATGCTTCTTCTCATGTATAAGCACTTTGAGACCTAATATTAGGTGAAAGCTAATGAAGTCCTTTTTCTTAGAGGGAGGTGTAGGGAGACCTTCCTGAGATTTGTTTTGGAAACTTACAGAAAGTTTTATCTTTAATGGTAAAAGAATGAAAAGAGAAATTGAAAAGATATACTCCTCTTGGATCATTTGTCCTTTCTGACACTCACTCACTATTAAAAGAACAGGACTGTTGTGGTTTTGCCCAGCTAGCAATGAGGCATCACAACAGTCTCTTGCTTGGTGCCCCTCATCCACCTCCCACTCTTGTTATGGTGGTGGAGGCCCCAGCAAAATGAGAGTAAAAAGATAATCAAGGATGTTGTAGATTGAGACAAGGGCAGGGAAGACTCGCTACCAATTATGGTTCCGGGTAAAATAGACTCCAGTACTCAACTTGGAGAGGAAAGTAAGGAAAGTTTATTGTTTTACCTACAAGAAACAGAACAGAACAAAATGCAAAAAGGGAGTAGGGTAACGAGAAAAACACAAACAGCACTTTAAGATCTCCCTCCCCTATCCCTCCTTTCTTCCCAGGCCCAGCTCACTGCTCCCAATATCTCTACGTCCTCCCTCCTCAACAACTCAGTGGGGCAGGGAATGGGGGATGTGTTCAGTCTCTCACAGATGGGCTCTGCCACTTCTCTCTTCTCAGATAAGGATGACTCCTGGCATTCTTCCTCTGCTTGGATACAGGGACCCTCCCATGGGACAAAGACTTTATTCGCTTCCACAGTATGTAGAATGTCTGATTGGGCAGGGCCAGCTCAACTGACAGATCCCTTAGAGTTGATTAACCAAATGGCCTTCACTAAATGTATATCCCAATGACTGAAAGTCACACCCCCCATTGCTCTCAGTGTGGTTTCTAACAGTCCATTGTATAGTGCAGTTTTTCTAGAGGCTTGTGCATGATAGGGGATGTGACAGACCCTACAAATGCCATGCTTTTTGGCCCAGGTGTCTATAAGGTTGTTCCAGAAATGTGTCTCATTGTCTGTCTCAATCCTTTCTGAGATACTTTGTCACCATTGGATTTTCCCTTCAAGTCCCTGGATGGTGTTCTGAGCAGTAGCATAAGGTGTGGTCATCCAGTGGTCACTTCCACCATTCTAAGCACATGGTGCTTTCCCTGGTGAGTTTATGGGAGTGTGATATAGTCAATCTGCCAGGCCTCCCCAAATTTTTATTTCAGCAATCATACTCCATACAACAGAGGCATCAATCATTTAGCTTGTTTGATGGCAGCACATTTCACATTCATAGATAACCTGTGCAATAGTGTCCAAAGTTAAGTCCACCCATCCATCACAAGCTCGTTTGTATGTTGCATCTCTTCCCTTATAGCCTGATGTGTCATGGGCCAACCAAGTTATAAATAACTCACCCTTGAGTTATCAGTCCAAATCCACTTGAGCCCCTTCAGTCTCGGCAGTCTTGTCCACTTACTGGTTATGCTGAAGTTCTTCACTGGTCCAGTTCTTGGGTACATGGGCATCTATACTTCACACCTTCACAACCAGCTTTTCCAGGTGGGAAGTAATGTCTTGCCACAATGGAGCAGCCCAGAAAGATTTGTTAGCTAACTCTCCCCAGTCACCACCAGGGGGCGTGGCCAGGCTATTCAAGTCCATATGAAGTCACGCTCAGGATATCAGTGCAGCGGCCTGGCCGTGGCAGCGCTGAGGGAGGTGTGGGAGCTGCAACTGGTGTACCGGGCTGAGCCCCGGGCTGCGGGTGGTGAGCAGTTACACTGGGCATTTCTTGCTATTCTGTGTCCCTTGGCCATTGTTGTAACTGCCTGCTCTTTGTGGTGTTCTATTAAATTCTCCTTATCTCAACCTACAAAGTCCTGTAACTCTCTCTTGATTCTCCTCCCCACCCTGCTGAGCTGGGAAGCAGTGCTTAACTGGGTGGTTTGGTTATTGTTCAGCCAGGGCTAAACCTCCACAGTCTTTTTAGCGCCCAACATGGGGCATGAAGGGTTGAGATAAGGACAGATCTGACTAAGAGTGTGTTGAGATTTGTCAAATAGTTTTCTTATATTGACTATACAAGGCAAATGCTCACAATGCTCGCTCAGCTGTTTACGTGGTGGTTTTATGTGAACTCTTACCTTCTCTATGTGATCCCTGTGGTGCTGTTTATCACCTCAGGGAAAGTAATGAAGATCACAATTTTGCTAGACTGGGTTCTTTTGGCTTATCCTATGATTATATCATTGGTTATGGGGCTTAGCTGGTATCTGTACACAGCATTGTGGTCACTCCCATACCTTGGGCTTTTCCCTTCAGAATTTGTCAGTAATCTGACCCAACCTATGGAGAAGCCGGGAGGGGGGATACTTTCTCCCACCCTTCCTCTTTCTCCTTCTGAGTAACTACAACAACATTTGGGAAATTTGGATATTCTTGGGACATTCCAGCCATCCTGCTTATAATGTTATGTCTCCTGAATGTGCTTCGTATCTTGCTTAAGGTTGTAAAGTGTGTTAAAAGTCTCACCCAAAGATCTGCCCCAAAGCTGGATAGTAATGGGTGGAATGGCATGTGGGAGAATATGGGCAGGTATCTAGAGAACTTCTCACCTCCAGTGGTCTGGAACTTCACCCTGGAATAGCTACATGACCCTGACAGAGTGATAGAGTACTTCAAAAGAAAATGCTATGGCTATTCCAGAGAGGCACAACTGACTGCACTGTGCTGGGCTAGTATCTATCAAATGATGCTCAACATTAGACAGCACTCTCAGGGGGAAGAGGAGAAAAATAGGCCAACAGATACTGCAGTTAACCCAGCCTCAATGACATGCCCTGTGGCTACTCAGACCTCAGCAAGAGGCAGCATGGCTACTCAAACCCTGGTGGCAGGCACTACAGCCAAATTGGGAAAACAACCTCTGCCATTATCAATTGTCCCTATAGAAAAGATGAAATGTTGGATACAAAAGTCAACTCATTAGAAAAGGGAGAAACTCCAATTACAAAGGGGGAGGAGAAGGAAATCGAAGTAGGACCATCACAACAAGAGGAGGAGGAGGAGGAAGAAGATGCGGAAGTTATGAACATGACAATTACCACCCGATCCCTATCCCTGAATGAGTTACGAGACATATGAAAGGACTTTGGCCATCACCCAGGGGATCTCATAGTCACCTGGCTGTTCCAATGCTGGGGCCAGTAGCTTGGAACTGGAGAGCAGGGAAGTCAAAGAACTGGGCTCCCTGTCTAGAGAAGGAGGCATTGACAAGGCAATTGGAAAAAGGACACAAGTACACAGCCTTTGAGGGCAACTTCTCTCAGGTGTAAAGGAAAGGTATCCCTTCAAGGAAGGCATCACATGTCACCCTAGCAAGTGGACAACCATGGAGAAAAGCATCCAGTACCTGAGGGAACTGGCTGTATTAGAAGTGATTTATAATGACCTGGTCAATGTGCAGTTATCCACTGATCCAGATGAGGTCTGGTGCAGAAGTTCCTCCGGAGTGCACCACCAATGTATGCCAACTCATTGACTGTCATGTCGTGGAAAGAAGACGAGGAGAAAACGGTCAAGGAGAAAACGGTCAGCCAACTCCATCAGTATGAAGGAAGCCTTTCTTCTTCTTTATGATCCTATGTCTCTGCTGTGGAGAAACTATCTTGTCAGTTCCAATAATTTAAGAAAGATATCTCCTGCTCTCCTCCTGTATGAGCCCACGTCTCGGCTATTAGGAATAAGGGTTCTTCTGATCAAGAGAGGTGATACAGAGGGTACACACACCGGGGACACCTGTGGTTTTATCTACGCAGTCAGGGAGAGGACATGAGGAGGTGGGATGGAAAATCTACTGTGGCCCTAGAGACAAGAGTGCAGGAACTACAAGCAAACACAAAAAGAGACTCCTCATGGATAAATGCTGCCCAGTTTCCAGTGAGCAACTCCCCAGAGATGTAATGCTTAATCTCTTAAACCTCTAGTTCCTTCCCACAGAAAGTTTGTGATACACATATCAGTCAATATTAGAGGGGCCCTGCCTCCAGCCAGGAGGAGGACAGGGACAATAGAATCTACTGGTCCATGTGGATCCGATGGCCTGGCACATCAGATCCACAAGAGTACAAGGCTCTCACGGCTACTGGAGCTCAATGCATTTTGTTCCCATCAAGTTTGTTAGAGGAGATGAAAGAATTTCTATTTCTGGAGTGACAGGAGGATCCCAACAGCTCAGTGTGTTGGATGCAAAAGTAGGTCTAACGGGAAATAAATGGCAGAAGCACCCCATTGTGACAGGCCCAGAAGCTCCATGCATCCTGGGAATAGATTATCTGAAGAGAGGGTATTTCAAGGATCCAAAAGAATAGTGGTGACCTTTTGGTGTGGCTGCCTTGGAGACAGAAGATACTGAACAACTGTCCAGCCTGCCTAGCCTCTCAGAGGAGCCTTCTGCTGTGGGGTTGCTGAGAGGTGAAGACCAACAAGTCACCCAGAAGAAAAATGATGTCAAACGGGAACCTGAACAACAGTAAGGCTTTCAACAGATAAACCAAGAAATTATTCAGGCAGTAGCCCTTGGGCCAGTTTGGACAGGACAAAATGTGAAAAATGTACTTTACACTACAGCAGGAGAGAATGGCTCTACCTGGAGCCTCTGGCAAAAAGGACCTGGTGACACTCAAGGCCGACCCCTCAGGTTCTGGAGTCAAGGGATACAAAGGATTTGAGGCCCAATATGATACATTCCAACTCAGAAGGAGCTATTGGCAGCATATGAAGGAGTCCAAACTGCCTTGGAAGTGATCAGGACAGAAGTATAACTCCTCTTTGCACCCTGACTGCCAGTGCTGGGCTGGATGTTCAAAGGGAGTGTCTCCTCCACACATCATGCAACTGATGCCACATGGAGTAAATGGGTTGCACTGATTACCCAACAAGCTCGTACAGGAAACCCCCGTTGCCCAGGCATCCTTGAAGTGATCACCAACTGGCCAGAGGGCAAAGACTTTGGAATATTGCCTGAAAAAGTAACATGTGCTGAAGAGGCCCCACCATACAGTAAGCTGTCAGAAAATGTCAAGCAATAAGCTTTGTTCACCGATGGGTCCTGCCGTATTGTGGGAAAACATCGAAGGTGAAAAGTGGCTGTGTGGAGACCCTACAACAAGTTGCTGAAGCTGCAGAAGGAGAAGGTCAATCAAGTCAGTTTGCAGAGGTGAAAGCCATCTAGCTGGCTTTAGACATTGCCGAACAAGAGAAATGGACAATACTGTACCTCTGTACTGACTTGTGGATGGTGGCAAATGCTTTGTGGGGATGGCTACAGCAATGGAAACAGAATAACTGGCAACTGTCTCCTATGCAGTGACAATAAAGTCCCACAGGTAGTCTTTTGGGTTCTTGAAATACCCTCTCGAGGTAATCTGTGCGCAGGATGCGTGGAACTTCTGGGCCCTTCACAGTGAGGTGCTTGAGCTACTCATTCACAGTTAGGCTCATCTCAGCTTTCAACACAGTGAGTTGTTGGGATCCCTTTGTCACTCTGGAAATGCAAGTGGGTTCTGGCTCTTTACAACTGAATAGCATCAGGGAGCATTGTGCACTGGTGTCCACTAGAGCCTTTTACTCTTGTGGGTTTGATGGGCCATCGAAACCACAGAGTCCAGTAAACCTGGTTGTCCCTCTCCTCCACTTTGCTGGAGGCAGGACCCCTACGGTACTGACCATGGCATTCATCAGTGACTTTTTTTGGAAAACAGATAGAAGTCCCTTCAAGAGGTTCAGAAGTGAGAACAACTGTTCTTATTCTGTCTAGGAAATTGGAAACTGCAGTGGCATTTTTCTAGAGAGAATTTACCTTGGTGATTTTTTTATCTTGTAACTCATGTGCCCATGTCTCTAGGACTGAGGTACATTGCCCATCCCACTTCCTCATGTCCTTTCTGCATCCATGCAGGTAAAACCACAGGCTACCCTATGGCATGTACTCTCTATTCTGAGCAAAGGACACCTACATCTAATAGCTGAGACAAGGACCAGTGCAGGAGAGGGGTGGGACATATCCTCTTTGAGTTGCTGGAACTCCTGGGAAAGTTTCTCCACAGTGAAGATACAGAACTATAAGAAGGAAGAAAGCCTGATTTCATATTGCTGGAGTTGAACAGCCACTTCATTAACTGTTTGTCCCTCATCTTCTTTCCAGTAGATGACTGTCAATGAGGTGGCATAAGATATTGAATACCTACTGGGTCAGCCACCCTGACTGTACTCCTTCCTAGTTTCTTAAAAAAGTTAACCCTATCCCAACCAAACCCAGGACAATACTAGAAGTGCAGACTGTATTTATCTTCTGACTATCAATGGGATTTAACAGTATCTTGGTCCTCTTTATTCTCTTGAACAACAAAGAAGTACATTATTTTCAACAAACATCTACAGGCTGACTGCATCAGTTTTATCTATAGTATAGTACTTCAAAAGTGGAAGGAACTTTATTATGATTACATTTATGTAGTTCTCACTGTCCAGTGAAGTGTCTGTGAAACTCCCTAGCTGAGAAATAAATGAAAAGCAATTAATCTGAATGCTTAAATTTTATGTGTCTTTGTAGGGTAAAGGACTGTCATACTGACTAATATACCAATCTTTTGTAGTTCTTGAGTAACCTGTGCTAGCAAGTGACAGTGAAATGATCTCACTAAATTGCTTCCTTGTGAAATTTCATCTTTTCATCTCTCTTTCAGATGTGGGGGAAGTATTCAGAGCACCTGATACAGTTACAGTTACAGTGTCAGAATTGAAGCAGCTGAAGGTAGTACAAATTGTTCATAGTACTCCTGAGTGTGGCTGTGTTATAATTTTTCCACCTCTAGTTAGTCACGTATACTATGGCTACAATATGGCTGCATATACCATGCAAATAGTCAGATTTGTTCATTTTCAAAACAGCCAGTGGTTGTGGCTAATGAAAATGTTCAGCCTAGTGTCTGTTGGATTAAAGAGTTTTAAACACTTGTCTGAGAGTTCACCTTTCTCAACTGCAAGAAGACATGAAGACCTGCAGTGTCCATCTGTCTGGAAACCAACAACAGTAAAAAAATGCAAGAGAAAGGGAAGGAAAAAACCAAATAGGCTAAAATAACCCCAGGGAAAGTAACGTTACATTATATATTAATGTGAAATGTTTGCGCCAAGAACGTAAGTCTCTTAGGTCAGCAGAGTTATGATTCTGAAGGTAATATGAGGGTTTGACCCATGTCAGTCCAGTTTTACTTCTAATTTGAGAAGAAAGAAATCACACAGGAGAGAACATAGTTTGTTCTGTCATATTAACTACTTCAAGGGCTACATGAGACTGTAATTACATCTCAAACCATCACCCTGAAATGAATGAAAACATTGCAAATGACAAATTCTATAGTAGAATTTCTTCTGTGTGCTTAGGCCTACTGTAATGTATTTCAGCTCCTGACCTTTAATAAGAGACACCATTTACTATTACTGACTTCGTGTTTATTATGTGTGGATAATAAACCAATGGCTGTTGAGAGGTCTTTTTTACTTTTAACAGTCAAGCTCAAATTCTGATAGTCACTTATTGTGATTTTGATATGCATTTCAGATTTCTATTTTTAGGCCAGGCTTTGGGTTTTGTCTGTGTTATTTAATAGTAATAACTCTGTGGACAGAATCTTGATATAAGCATTCTGCGGTATGCAGTTCTGCGGCTAGCTATCTCTTCCTGGATTCCCCAAGCACCTCCTAGTGCATCCAAAACTTGCACAGTATAACAGGAGACAGGCCTCAGTTTCATCACTTTTCCTAAAAAACAGCTGATTTGCTACAAATCCTACCTGTAGTCTTTACTTCTGGGAGACTATGAGCAGTACTGACTTTGTCAGCTTGTAAATGTTGTTTATTTATACCAGTAGGATGGTTGTGTCATAAGAGGAAAAAGATATTGATGACATGTGTGAATGTAAGCTGCTTGCTGCTGAATCTTACCCTTTGTGCTAACTTGGTCTTGATACCATATAATCCCCTTATGTTACTTCCTCTTGCTCTTCTTTAATATGAGTATGATTCTTCATCACAGAAGAAATAGTCCCAGAAAAAATGACCTTCTTTCCTGGATTTTTTCAATTAATAGAATATATACATATGCTAATTAACATATCTAATGTGTCATATTTAAATTATGTCTTGGCATTTCCTATTTTATAACCGATATAATTGCATCAAATTTTAAGCCTATATAAACTTAAAAGTTTACATATTTTCTTGTATGTCTTCCTTCCCTGACTTTGACAGATATCCCACAGAAATGAAACAGGAGGGAACTTTTCAATTACAGTCCCCTAATCTGAATTGTGGCTACTGCTATTATTATGTTACTCTCAAGAACAGCAGATGTCTTGCTGTAATTTGATAAAAGTAGACAGCATGCTGAGCATGAGAAACTTGATAGCAGAATCATTCTGCACAGATAAACAAATCACTTTGTGCTGAGCATATATTCAAGAAACAGTTTTATATATCGAAGCTTCCTAGTATTTTGTCAGTGGAAGGGGAATTTGCTTAATACAAGTAATTTATTATAAGTAAATACTTCAGAAACCAAGACAGTGAGCATATGAAGCCTTAAGCTCAACTGAGGAGACGTAGACTTTAGTAAGAAATTCATCCTCTTAAAATTTAATTTAGACATGTCTGTTGCAATTTTCTTCCTTTTGTTTTAATAAGTGTATTTAGGTAAGCATGAAGAAATCTGGGCTCAGATTTATCGATCCTTTTTGCACAGAAAAAATGTGAGGGTGATGGAGTGCTGGAACAAGTTGCCCGGTGAGGGTGGAGTGTCCTCTGGAGGTTTTCAAAACCTACCTTGATGCATTCCTCTGTCACCTGATATATGTGGACCTGCTTGAGCAGGGCAGTTGGACTAGATGATCTCTATAGGTTCCTTCCAACCCCTACTGTTCTATGATTGTATGATTCTAAAGATATGTGACTAAAATTGATTGAAAATTAGAGATGAGCACATAAATGGGAAAAAAAATCCCACTGAATAAATGAAATTTAATCCTTTTATTATCATCTTTAACACCTGAAGAAAGAAATATTACATTAGTTAGGAGATACTGGAGTTTCAAGATGTGTTGCTCCTTTGACAGAATTACAGGTGATATAATTAGCCTAGGAAAAATCTTCTATATCCTGCTAGCAGTTTATCAATGAAACATGAATTTTAAATGTCACATGCACAGACAGATTTCATTGTGTTAAAACAAAGCAGTGAAAGAACTAATCAATATTTAGCTAGCCATATGTCATGGTTTAGGCTCATTAGGGAACAAAAGACCACGATTAGCCTCAAGTACCAAAGACCTGAGGATTGCTAAAGGGCAGAGAGAGCTTAATTGCCACTTAAGGTCCAGGACAAAACAGACCAGGCTGCTTGGCTTGGGGAAGAAAACAGAAAATAATTTAATGCAATACCAACTAAAGTAAAACCATAAAACCCAAAAACATAACAAACACAAAACAACACAGAGTGGTATAACAATGAAGAGTCCAATCAGCCCTTTAAGACCACCTTCTCCGCACTCATCTCCTCTTCCCGGGCTCAGAGTCCTGGTCCTGGTGTTTTTACCTCCTTCCCTCCTGAACGGCCCAGGAGGGCAGGGGATGAGGGTTTCAGTCAGTCTGTTCCTGATAGCTTCTGCCATTTGTCTCTCCTCAGGGCAGGTGGGCTCCTCACCAGTCCTCCCTGCATGTCCGTGGGGTAACTCACACACACACAGCAGCCCGCATAGGATGCTCAAACGTGCATTTCTGCATCTCCCTTCTGCCTCTCGTGTGGGGCTGCTCTGTTGTGCACACGGTCTTCAGCATGGCCTGCGCCATGGCCGCCTCCTCACACAATCTCTCACCTGTCTGGGTGCACTCACATGAAGCTGCTGGTGGCTCTCAGTCCTGCCATGGCCCTGCATGGGTTGCAGGGGTACAGCCTGTGTTCTCACCACGGCTTGTAGACGGGTCTCTGGTCTGGTGCTCCTCCTTCCTTCCTCTTTCTCTGACAGTGAGGTCCACGTGGTCGCCTCCATCTTGTATCACTCTTACACCTCCTACCAGCACTTCAAATTCCCATCCCTAAATAGTGATGGCAGAGGCGCCAGATCCCGTAATAACATAAATTCAAGTTTCAATCTATTGTGGAATTTCTAGCTGATATTCTATATTTTCAGATATTAGGATTTACACAAATATTGAAAAGTGTTTACAACAAAATATGACTGGAAGCTCATGGTTAGCAACAAATGAAATGTTCAGCCTAAGCTATTTGAGGACATGTTCCTTATTGTTGTGCTAATCTACGTGTAAATCTGTTTTTATCCTACTTGTACACATCAAAAATGAAATATTTAGTATTTGTACTGCACTTTCATTCATAAATTACTGAGGATGATACCTTCTCTACAAACTACCCAGTAATCTGTTTTCCTTGATGCCTAATTATTTCCTTTTGTGCATACATTTTCTGTTAGAGCAAAATGTTTGAATAGATGGAAAATCTGAAGTCAATATGACTACACATGGGCTCATATTTTTTGCTAGATTAGAATTTAAACAAAGAAAGATGTTTGCCTCAGATCAGTACTTGGGAACGTGTTTTTGTCCTATCAAAAATAAACATACTGCAGAAGACAGAATTAAGATGTCTAGAGAGATCCTGAAATCAGAATTGCTGCTGAAAATTGGATTGTGTGTCAGGATTTAATATGACACTAACTATTGTTTTTTCATTTAATAATAAATACATTCAGAAAATGCTTACAGGGCTCTATAGCTGAAATGCATACTCACATTCATTTTTCTGCCTTTCTTGAAAATTTTAGCTACACCTGATAGTGCTAATGCAATTTACAGGACTCTAGCTCAGTTGAGTGATGCCAGTGTTAACAGGAGACAGTTGTGACAGTTTCTAGCAGCCAACTTTGCTTTGAAAAGATAGCAAGCAACTAGGCACTATAATTAGAGATGTGGAAAGTCTGGTCATCTCTATCTCATGGAAGATATCGCTGTGCTCCTGGGATATTTCTGAACTTAAAAAAAAAAAAATCTATTATTTCTTCCTTTAAATATTAAGATTCCTGAGCTTTATGTTGCAGTTTTGAGGCCACTGTAATGAGTTATTTTGGATTGCTTTCCTACACAACACTATGTGAATTTTAAGATACCAGCAATTCTAATTCTGATCCTCTTTGATTTTCATTGCCCTTTGATTATCTGAGCTGCCATAATATTTTTGAATATTTGAGGATGATTTGTGCACTTTTCTGACGTGTTTTTATTTATGTTCCCCTCAGCAGTGATGATTTGTCATGTAGTGATAACTAAATGCTGCTTTCCCCCCACCCCCCGCCTATGTTTGTTTTTAGAAAATATAGAACACCTTGTATTCTGCTCTAGTACTTAGGTTCAACAGCTACAGATTTACTTAACTTTTTCTAATGTGAATATAATGTGGTATATTATGGCTGCTGTCTCTAGCAGATCTTTCTTCTATCTATTGTGTGGGTTTGAATCAGGATTATGAAGGGTAATTTATTAGGAGGGGAACTATTTGACAATAAATATCTGCAAACCATATTTTATTTTACCTGTACAATACAAACCCTTTCCCTTGTAGCTATCACACAGATTGTTTCATTATTCCCGGTACATTGGATTAGATTCAGACCAATGTTTTGAACTGTTGGTGTTCAGTACTTTGGGAAGTGGCAAACTGTGTTGTTACATTTTATTATTATATAACAGTCAAGTACAGTTTTATTATTGTATGACTAACATTTACCATTGATAATAGTAGTAATTTACAACATGGTAAGTACTTATGGCCTTGTGTGACATTATAACCTATTAACTTAGGTGGATGGTCTTATCTCAAAGGAATTTTGTGATAAGCCCTAAATACCAGTTACACCAGGGACAGGAATGCCTCTCAGCAATATTTTTGTGTCAATTAAATTGTTCCCACTCAAAGCACATTACTCCCTTCCCATGATGAGATAACATAGCCAATGCACAAAAAGGAAGAGATCAGAAACAAAGGTCCTGATATTGCTGCTCTTATATACCCATGCCTCAAAAGTAAATGCATATTTAAAGCTTTAACCTGAAATTATTCCACCTTTGCAATACTATCTGAAGCATCAGTGGTGATATTCTAAATGCTGGTCACCAGGTTCCCACTAAGCCACTTCTTCATTCTACCTCCATCAGAAGGACAGGGGGAGAAAAAAACACGGCTTCAGCTAAGGAAAGAAGATTGCTTACCAATTACCATCATGGGCAAATCAGTCTCAAATTGTGTAAATTAATTTAATGCGTTGTCAATCACTTGTAACAGAGTAAAAGAGTGAGAAATAAAACAAAAAGTAAGCAACCTTCCCCTTGCCTCTTCATTCTTCCCAAGCTCAACATCACTTGTATCTCTTCTACTACCTCCCCTCCAAGCATGTGGAGGAATGAGGAATGGAAATAACACTTTATCTCTGCTGCTCTTTCCTTCTCACACTTTTTCCCTACTTCAATGTGGGATTCCCTCCACAGGATACAGTCCTTCATGAACTTTACCAATACAGGTCCTTCCTACAGGTTGTGAAAAGCTTTTCAACAACTGCTTTAGCGAGTGCCCTTATTCCAGAATAGAATCCTTCAGAAATCAAGGAATCACAAAATGGTAGGGGTTGGAAGGGACTTCTAGAGATCATCTAGTCCAATCCCCCTCTTCAAGCAGATTCACCTAGATCAGGTCACTCAGGAATACATCCAGGTGGGTTTTGAAAACTTCTAAAAAAGGAGACTCCACAACCTCTCTGGGCAGCCTGTGCCAGGGCTCCCTCATCCTCACAGTAAAGAAATTTTCCTTAACTTTAAATGGAACTTTTTCTATTCCAGCGTATGTCTGTTGCCCCTAGTCCTATCACTGGACACTACAGAAAAAAAGCATTGCCCCGTCCTCTTGACATACAACTTTTAAATACTTGTAAGTGTGAAAGAGATCTCCCCTCAGTCTCCTCTTCTCCAGGCTGAACAGTTCCAGGTCCCACAGCCTTTCCTCATAGGAAGATGCTCCGGTCCCCTGATCATTTTGTTGACCCCGCTCTGGACCCTGTCCAGAAGTTCCTTGTCTCTCTTGAGCTGGAGAACTCGGAACTGGACACAGGACTCCAGATGAGGCCTCACCAGGGCAGAGTAGAGGAGAAGGAGAACCTCCCTTGACCTGTTGAACACACAGAATGGTACATCTCAGAATACCATTGGTCTTCCTTTAGTTTATTACCAGGACTCCCAGATCTCTGTCTGCAGAGCTGCTCTCCAGCAGGTCAACTCCCAGCCAGGAGTCAACTCCCCTGTACTGTGGTTGTTCCTTCCGAAGTGCAGGACTCTGCACTTGCACTTAAATGGTCTCCTTCAGTGCAGTTCCCCCATGGGTCACAGCTCCTGCCAAGACTCTACTCCACTATGGGCTCTCCACTGGACCTTGCAGCTTCCTTTAGGACACATCCACCTGCTGCAATATGAGGTCTTCCTTCATGAGCTGAAGAGATCTGTTCCGCCTTAGTCATCCACGGGCTATATTGGATCAGATTGAATGACCATTATCTTATTCATAGGCTGCATGGTAATCTCTGCTCGTCTCTGGAGTACCATCCCCCTCTACGTCTTCATTGATTTTGGTGTCTTCAGGGCTACTTTTGCCACATTTTCTCACTTCTCTGCCCAAATTGGTTTAGAGCAGTTTTTTACTCTTTCCTCACTATGCTTTTGCAGATGGACTACTAATGTTGCTATTGGGTCTGTCCTGCATCTGTCTGGAACTGGTTCTGCCTCATATGGGGGCATCTTTTGGAGTCTTCTCAGAGAAACTACTCCTGCAGCGCCACTCTGCTACAAAATGTTGCCACTTAATACGAATACACTCAATGAAGCTATATTTAAGATATTTACATCAACTTGGTGCTTATTCTTCATATGTTCCATTGTGCTCCCAGTGCTTCTGGAGTTATATTATAAATCAGATGAAAATGATTATAGATCATTATTATGATCTTGCAATGGCAAACTTGTACTTCTACTGTTTCTTATTGACTTAAAAATATTTTTTTTCCTGATGATATAACTTAGTCATTTCAAACCAGTTTTACTGGGATGGACGAAATCTAGACACAGTGGCAGCATTTCCTCTTCAAAGCAAACATAATAAGCACATTTCTTCTATTTTTTCCAAAAGATTACATTGATTTTCTATTAAATAGCTTTTTGATAAGACCACTTTGCAGAAAAATGCTTGTAGTTCTGGAGCTTCATGCCTTCGTGACCTTGATATTGTCATGTTATATGTAGCGGTTTCACCTTTTTGGCAAGTGGTGTCTTATCAACTTAAGTCACGTCTTTAGAAATTTTTGATCAAATGCCTTCTGTTACTGAATTTTATGGCGAAGTGCATACTTTTGAAAGTGTTTATGCTTTTGAAGCAAGAATGTTGTTATTTATCTTAGCTTTTAGGTACTTTAGTATTTGTCTGTGCTCAGGAAGAGATGAGAGACAGGTTTCCTGAATTTCTCCAGGAGAAGAGGAATACAGTAGGAGTAATATTGTAGCAGTGGTCTGGTACCGATAATATAATGAAGGATTTTCACGTTTTCTAGAAAACTGAAGGAATGGAGACTTTGGAGTAACAGAGGGTTCTTTTGTTCCCAAAATATGTGTTGTAAAAAATGAAAGTAGGTAGTCCATTAACATTTCTAAATGTATGGAGCATGAGGTCTTTTGGAAGAAGAAAATTTCTTGAAAAGCAGCTATTTCAATCAGAGGAAAAAAAACATTCAGAGAGTCTAAAAATGGAAGACATGAACAGTGCGGACCTGTTCATCAATTCCTGTTTTCTCAAGGAAAGAAGATTGTGAGAGCTGTAGGATAAGGATTAAAGGTTTAAAGATCTGATATGAGAATCTAAGACCAAAGCATAAAGTTATTCTGAGAACAATGTGCTACAGAAGATTATTTTTCTCATTATATACTTCACAACAATGTGGAAATTTCCTTTTTTTTTAAGGTACATGGGAAACATAAAAAACCCACCTGTGAATACATCAGGACATCTTTACTCAACTGAATTTCAAAAATGACAGCAAGGGACACATGTATACTCATAGATGAGTTTAAGGAACAGTACACACATATGAGTTTAGAAGCAGCAAGTTAAGATATAACGACTTTCTGTTATTAATAAATATGAAAGGCAATGAAAACCTACTATAAGAGGAGGGAAAAGAAAATCTGAGGAAATTTAAAGTTAAGTGACTAAAAATGAAGAAAGACACATTCTTGCTGATCCAAACATACAGGAATAATAAATGCCTGCCTTTAAATTAATTTTTTTTAAATGACAAATATTAAGTACATAATTAATTAAAATAAAGGAGATGATAGTGTTTAGAGTAAGTAAAATCAAGCTCAAGAGCCTGTAGAGAAGTCAAAAGTGTTCCACTGGTGGCAGATGGAAATTCCTGTTAGGGTACTGAAGTAAGAAAGGGGTAGTATTTCAGAAAACCATTTACCAGTGCAGAGACAATAACTGAGAAGATTCTGATACAACTTACTGAAGAAGCAATTTTTAAATTTCTAGCAAGTCATTAAAAAATCTACAGACATATTGTCATAAATGGATTTCCTTAAATTCTTCTTTGACAGGAGGTTAAACAAAAAAAATTAGAAAGAGCAGCTTTGAAATAACATACAGAAGCCTATTGAAAATGACAAGGCCTAGACATGCAATACAAAGAAAATTTGTTTTTAGGGAATGATTGTGTTTTACTTGAATTGTGACTGGGAGAACTTCAAGTAGGGACCTAAGTCTGATTTAATTCCATTGGCAAGTTTGATGATAGGATGACAATTACAGTTTTATATTTTTAATTTTTAAAGTTTTCTTATTTTGCAATGGGGGAGATGTTTCAATATTTTGAAGGTAAATGAAAGGTTACAAATGAAAGATCTCAACACAGAAGCATGAAGGACCAGAATTAAATTCATTAGATACTTTTCCAAAGAGTAACAAATCAAATGCAAAAAATACTACATGCGGATATCTAAATGAACAGAATCAAAAGGCAATATAAATATATGTCAAAAGCATGAAGAAATAACAAATATTACTTTGGAGATACAATGTGAAGAATGTTATTTAAGATATAAGAGAGTTCTGCTTGAAAAGAAATATATGACTGAATATTACTTCAGAAGGTTTCAAACAAACCTGAGAGAATCTAGATGAACTTCACAAGATGATATATTTCAGTGTTTCATGTTATTTCTATACATCCCTTGTTTTTCTCTATGCAAAAATAAACTGACCTGTCTCTCCAAATACTTTCATACTCATATGACTGATGAATAGTAGTGTTAGTTTTCATAATAGAAACTAGTTTAGCCTAATTTACTTGGTATTCACATTAACAGATATCTCTTGTCACATATTTTTTCCATAAAAGGAGTGAAATCACTTGAGTTTTAATGTACTAAAAGTATGACTACCTCTGTTTAAATTGGAAGACTTCAAAGGAAACATTTACAGTTGAAGAAGACATGGCTTTCTCATTTCCCTATAGCAGATCACAATCTTAAGCTAGTTATCATATGCAGAAAAATATGCATCAGAAACAAGAAAATACAGTTCAACAGAATGTATTGCACATATTCCCATTTCAATGATGTTTTTCAGGGCATTATCCTTTGTTGCTTAGCATATCTGTCAGCCTTTTTTCCTGTCCCTTTAATCACATGCTGTTTACTCATCTGAGTCACAGATCCAGCTTTATATTGCACCACTCCTGTTCACCATGTCCCAGTCAAGCCTGTTTGGTTCAGCTGCTAAAGTGAATTCAGGTTTTGTTTTTTGTAATATGTACAGCCACCGTTAGTTAACTCTGCTCTTTCTCATCACTCTCTGAACTGCATTCTTATAGAACTTTCACAGTTCTGAAAGCATTATGAAGTCTCTTTCAGTCACCAAATAACTTCTGGACTTCTTGTGGTATCTTGGGGACCTAAGAGTCTCTACTGTGCTCAAATCTCTGGGCAATGACAAGTTAAATTACATGTCATACTCTTGTAACAGATGCTACTCATGTATTTCCTTGCACCAGTGTAGAAATACCTCCAAAGCTATCATATCACAGTTAAAACACAAACATATCTCATCTTTGTTAGTAACTATCTCACCTTTCTCACTTCTGTTGTAATTGGACTGAGTCAATGACAGCTGCTTTTGTCACTCCTAAGCTTTGTAGAATAGTAGTGTTCATCTGCCAATGAGAGCCTTGGTGTGGCTTCATACAGAATTGTTAAAAAATTTCCCCAAATGGCAGGAAGACATTATGCTAGAATAAATTCCAAACCAAATACTTGTTCTTATAATTATTAGAAGTAAGTTGCGATGTAATTGTTAAAATACCATCTTAAGGTAAAGAAAATTACGTCTTGTGACAATTTTGTTAATTAATAGATCTTTTAGTGCTTTTGGAGCCTTTTTTTTCAGAAAGAGATAAGCTCCACAATTCAATAATATGGTACTATTATCTGTAGAAGACAAATGCTGTGTTGCACACTAGAATTCAATGAAACAGTTTTCCAGCAGTCATAGAAATACTTTGTTGTTCATAATACTGTGTTGCCCAAGTTTATTCCATAATCTTTCTGGCCACAGCTATGCAATCTGATTCATTCTGAGTACTATGTGTTGGGGAAAAAAAAAATGCTAGGAATCCTTGGTATTAAACAAAACTCCCCAAGCAGACCTCTGAGAATAGATGTGAAGACAAAATTAATCTGACTGATGAATACAAACTGTTCCACAGAATAGAAGGAAAAAAGAAAAGATCTTCCACGGAGTAATAAATTGTGTGAAGAGTGCTAAGAGGCCATCAGAGGCGACCTAAAGAAATGTCTGCCTCCCCTCTATTGATAATGCTTAAAGATTGACGAATGTGCTCTTTCAATTGGAGCAGGTTAGCTCCTGCAGGCAGGCCCAGCCCCTCAGCAACCTAGTTACTGCATACATCTAAGTGCCTGTGCTGTTGCATGAGTGCACTGTTGATAGTGGCAAACACAGAAGTATGGCAGAGAGGCTCTACAAGCAATAAAGTAGAGTAAAAATAAAATAGCAACAAAACCTGCTCCTTCTATTCAAACTCATATTGTGGTAACAACTTTTCTATTTTAGATACATTTTTTATGACAAAATAAGCTTGCAGGTAACCAAAACCACTGTGATCTCTGTCAAGTGCTGCTTCAGAAAGATTTCACTGCTCTCTGGCTTGCTGAAATGTTTCATTTAAAGCTCTCTTATTAGGTATTTGCTTTTTGTGGGTAACTTCTGTCACTACAAGAAAGTAATAATACCTTGTTTTGTGGCTTTTTATGTCTGTCTTATAAACTAACGTTAATATTTTGCAACTTACTATTATGCAAATAAAAAGAATGCCAAACAGATGATGAAGTGGTTAACCGGAAATGAAATTTAAAAACCGATGTTTTATCTATTTTAAAGCCAAGTATCCACATATTTCATGGTCTATTTTTTGGGTTTATAATAACAGTTTTAAAATAAAAATGTATGTAGTCTGTGTTTATAGTGTAGCTATGGGAAAAGATAATATTGAAAGGCACTTGGAGACCCATGGACATACTAAAAATTATTACAGAATAATTTATGCCACTTAAATGACTCAGTTATGATACTTTCCCTCTATGTGCAATTTTTTGTAGATAGATATCTGATGTGGGCAAGGACACATGCATAATTTACATAATTTTGAAGCCAGTGAGTTACGCATCTCAGAATGCATACTTCCAAATATTAATACGTTGTATGCAATGCTAGCTCTTCTCTTTTATTGTTTCCAATACTATTTGTTCTAGTAATCTTCTAGGTTCATTTTTAGAAAAAAAAAAAAATCAGAACATTACTTAACTGTAAATTATTCTGAAATAGAAAGGTGAAAAAGTTTGCACTGTTGAAAACCCCATTATAGTTTTACAAGCTGCAAAAAGGTTTATAATCACAGTAGATGTGGTAGGAAAAAAAAAGAACCTTAGATTGATGGATGATATTTCTACTGATGTACTTTGTCTATGTCTTACCTCAAAAAATATTTAGCATTTCCATTAAGGTGAGACAACTACCAACATAAACCTTTAAACCATTCTGACATAAACAGTGCAACCTTTTACTGTGGTTGAACTTTGAAAGAAAGGGAACGTTTTGCACTTTAAACAGGAAATTGAAACAATGTGGAAAGAAAACATTCAATTTTCAGTTTCTTTTAGACTGATGAATGTATTGGATATATGTTGCATGCCCTTTGTATGTACTGCACACTCATCAGATTCCTCTTCTTTTGGATTCCTTCAGGCAAATTACAGTAGAAGAAAATGGGAGTCTGCAAAACAGGAAGCTGCAGTTTTTTCATTTTTTTTGTCTCTTGGTGATCTTAAAACAGATCTCATTTTTTGCTGCTAGGGTATACTTCATTTTTACATGTTTTCTCACTGTTTTTTTTTTTTTTTTTTTTTTCCTTCCAAACCAAATACTGAAAGCAACAAGGAATCTGGAAAAAACTTAAAAGACAGATTTGACAGCTGTTGTCTGGGCGAAATTCTCTCGAGTAATTTTACTGAGACCTGCGGAGTAATGTTAGGAGACCACTTGGTGATATATGTCTTACAGGTGATATTGCTGCTGTCACAGCTGTGCTGAAATTTGTTTTTATTAGCTTGACATCGAAGCTCTCACAAGCTCTTAAAAAATACAGATGGCATATTGAGTCAGAAAAAAATCGTTTTTTTCAAAAACTGAGCATGCCAAGATGTTAGTGTTGTGATAAATACACATAAAACCCACTAAAGTCTCAATTTAGAAGCAGATTCTGGCTTAAAAATTTGGTCAAAATATTTGGTCAAAAAGGTCTAAAATAAAAACAAAACAAAACAAAATCATGTATAATTAACATAGGTTAAGTCAGAAAATATACATACAAGGATATACCTATACAAGGAGCAATCTGAACATTAAAGAAATGCAATTAGTTTTGAGTGGTTTTGAGATATATCTATAAATCCTACTACTACAGGAAGATGTACTCTGAACAAAATCTTGACAGGGATTATGACTAGGTTGACATAAAATTAACAGTATCTAGAAATTCAAGAAACAGTTCCACTCCGACATTATGGTTTTAACTTTTACTGTGTCATAATAATATCTTAATAAAGGTTCCACTAAGTCCTGGGTCTCTCAAATTCATTTAGGAAACTGAAAATCAGAAGGAGGATTTTGTTCTTGTATTTTAC
Organism: Colius striatus; assembly: GCF_028858725.1. NCBI lineage: Eukaryota > Metazoa > Chordata > Aves > Coliiformes > Coliidae > Colius > Colius striatus. Next base: position 24,420,574 of record NC_084790.1, read on the forward strand.
ACCCTGAAGTAGCCAACAGACCAATTTGTACCCTCAAAAACCGTAGCAGAAGAGTTTCCGTAAACTTGATTAAGGGCAAATGACTTGTATTCCTTTGTACTTGAAGAAGTATCACTGTGAAAATGACAGCAGAACCTCAAGATTTTGACAATGTGTTAGGTGAAAAAAAAATGTCCTGTAACATGAAGAATAAGTGAACAACCTTGTTTTAAAAACCAAAAAAGTAGGAAATACTTATCATGTTACATTTCTTTCCCCCCATCTCCTTTATACTTGGATATTGTAGCATAATGTGTAGTCTGTAAGTTATTTAGTTTTATGGGTGTTAAGAAATTTTATTCCCATTTTGACTAATACTGTTCTAGCCTTGCCAACCACCTTTACTAAAAGCCTGGCATGTGAGGATTAGTATAAAGCAGATGTGTGGGATCTGAAACCATATCAGAAGAAGCAACGAAATGAAAACTCGCTCTTGCACAGTTACAGATTCATACAATCAGATGCTGTGATGAAGGAGAAAGGGCTAGTATAAGTGATTAAAGAAACCTTTCATTCATTAGCACTGGCATGAGCATGGCAGTTTAACTCCAGTTTATAAAGCCTGGCAAAATTCTAAACATTTTTAAAGAATTTGTTTGAAAAAAAATAACAGTAACAGCAAGAATAAAGGTCACAGCAATAAACAAATGTTTTAAAGTCAGCTTTAAGTCATCACATCCTTTTTTAACACATTTGGAGAAATCAAAAAACGTGGAAATTTGGCTATTACAGAAAGAGCCACGTTGGGCCTTATTTATTAATTTGGGATTTTTACCAAATTTGCTGAATTTCAAATGCTATGACTTAAGAATTTTGAAGATGGTCCTTTTTCTCCTCTTGATATTGATTATCTTGGAGCTTAAACTGTCTAACTTAAAGATGTGGCAATGTAATTATTGACCACTAAGACTTTCAAAGTTTCAGAAGATCAGTTTCTGCTGAACAGAAAAGTACATGGCTTTGTTTGCATCATTCACATTTCTGACAAGCACTATTTGAAGCTCCTTTTGTACTTGTTGCTAGATATATCACCACAGAAGGGCACTCTCTAATCTTGATGTGTAATTTTAGTGAAAGTAGTCTACAGTTTAACTATAAAAGATTCTGATTTTCCTCCGATATTACTCAGATTCCTGCCTTTGCTGAATGAACTTGGAAACCATTTCTTGACTGATGCAGTTAATGTCAGTAAACTCTTAAAAAACCCACTTGGCTACACTTCAGTAAGAGTAGCAAATGAGCAAAACAGAAGAGGTATACAGTGTATGGACTACATTTTGTGAATTACTTTCCAAAATATCAGTAAAGGTCATTTGCATCACTTATTCCATCAGAACTGCCAGACTATGCATCAGAAAGAAGCACCACATGCTAAACAGAATTATGTATTTTAAAGTATTAGGAAATAATTTATTTCCTATAATTTTTCCACAGTTTACATTTCTATTAAAAACAGACATTAAAATATTTTTTTACAAATCCATCCCTGAAAATATCTATAACCTCTATAGAAAAAAAATAAAAGGAAATTTAAGTTACAGATATGAAATTTCTTTTTTGAAGTAGTGAGAACAGGTCAGTTACCAAACTTTGAGTAGAAATTTTATTGTTCCTTTTTTTTTTTTTCAAGAGCTACTGTGGAAAAGGAATGATCTTTTTGAAAGACCTCTGGTTTTGGGTATCTTGTTATTGCAAAAGATTCATGTAGCTGTATCATAATTTATCTTTGTCCAGTACTTTGGCATTTAAATTTATTCTACTCACATAATTTTATTGTGAATATGTTTAAAAAACTTAGTATACTACACTGTCAACAAGTAAATAAATGAAAATATAATTTTGCACAAAATTTCAGAAAATTAAATTATTCAAGTACTTTTTATTGTTTCTTATTACGCTGACCCGTTGAAGTCTCACTCTGAACTCAAAGGCTAAATTTGGTTACTCAGGATCAAGGAGTGATCTGATGCAACAGCACTGGCATAAATATCACCATTTCTGACTTGTGATTTCTGTCTGTTAGGCCCCTTCATGTTACTGATATATGTAGTGCCTTTTTAGGAGGGAAGATACATGTGATGGGAGCATCCCTTTCTTATCATAGAAGTACAGAATCATTACGGTTGGAAAAGACTCTTAAGATCATTGAGTCCAACCACTACTCTAATATTGCCAAGTCCATCAATAAACTAAAACCATATTCCTCAGCACCTCACCTATGTGTCTTTTGAATATCTCTAGGGATGGGGAGAGGTATTCAAAATCTGGCTCCTTGGGCAGCCTGTTTCAATGCTTGACAGCCCTTTCCCCTAATACTTAATCTAAACCTTCTCTGTCTCAACCTGAACATATTTCCTTGTGTCCTATCATTCATTACTGGAGAGAAAAGATCAACCCTCACCTCCCTACAACTCCCTTTCAGGTAGCTGAAGAGAGTGATCATATTTCCTGTCAGCCTTCTCTTCTCTAGACTGAACATCCCAAGCTCCCTCAGCTGCTCCTCATAAGACTTGTTCTCTAGACCCCTCACCAGCTTTGTTGCCCATCTCTGGACACACTGCAGCACCTCAGTGTCCTTCTTTCAGTGAGTGGCACAGACTTGAACACAGTATTCAAGGTCTGGTATCACCAGTGCTGAGTACAGGGGCACTATTACTTTCCTTTTTCTGCCCAGCTTGCTTTTCAGCTCTGCTAACTGTAAAGCTGCCTGGCTGTTAGGTTTCTGCAAAGAGTTGTATGAGAGAAGACAAAAGCAGAAAAGGTAAGCATATTCTAAGCTGGAGGGAAAGCAAACATGGACATTTACCCTGAGATTTGGACCCAGGAAACAGCCACAAGCTGCTTCCATGTCTACTGAATTTGTCACGTGGTTACTTCAGTGTACCAAGAGATGGAGAATGCTGATAGAGGTTTTCAAATGTCCCTGAAATCAAAGTGCTGGTCTTGAGAGAACTAGTGTCTTGAGAGTACTTCTGTTTGCAGGTATTAAATATTCATGGCTTTTGTCTCAGCTAGAGACAACTGCAGTCACTGGAGGCTGAAAACAGATGGTATTGCAAGTTCGGCAGCTAAAAAGAGGCATGGAAAGTGAGTGAACGAATTTAAAAAAAACTAGACAGTCATGACTCATTACTTGCTATTCTTGTCAATGATGAATAAAACAGTACCCTTGAGCATGAATTGCTTTTGTATTGTTTTAAAACATCAACCCCTAATAGCAGCCTATATGTCCCTGTTTCATGAGAGAATGATTGTGTGGTACAGAAACCATTGAAAAGTGTAACTCATTTTCTGTTTGTTTCTGCTAAGCATTAAATACATTTTAAAAGAAACAAATGGAAAATGATGCCAAAGTTATTTCTGGACAGTAATCTGAAAATTAAATCATACCTCGATTGAAGTTGTCTCAGGTCTAGGAAGATAAACACTTTTTGTAACAATACATCATATCCGACAGAAATCAATTTTGCTTGCTCATGTTCATGATCCCATTGCAATATTAGAATTACATCCAAAACTTTGCTTAGAAGACCACAGAACTGATATTACTTGTCTGGGGCACTTAACTCTTCAAAGAGAAAAATATTTTTACTGTAGTACTGAGGCACACAATGATAAAAATACTTTCCAGTTCTCATTTATTTGACCTCAGTGTAACATCTAGTCATTCCATTTGTGTCATTGAATTTTTCCAAGATTACTGACAAGTCTCTGAATAAGTCAAATTTACTCAAAGAAAAAAGCTTTTCTTCTTTGTTTTCTAATCTAATTCTCAGGATGTCTATCAAAGCAAACATTAAATAATGTATTAGACTTCCTACAGGGTTACCATAGATAAAAATCAAATATCAGGATGGAGTCTTTTAAGCACTAATTCCATGAAGAGCTCTTTAGTGGCATTTAATTCTACATTTAGGTATTTGGATGTCATGATACCACTAAAAGTCAACAGTTAACTTGCAGTTAGTTGGGAAGGATATTGTTTTGATTTTGAATTCCCAGAAAATAACTGCTAGATAGAGAGATTTTGAGATTGCCAGTCAATTTTTTTTTTGTCTTTTTTTTCTTTTTCCTCAACATCAAGTAATGTGACAGGGCATGATGATTCTTTGCCATCTCAGGGTTTATTGTGTTCTTGCATATGTAGTAACTGTTGTGGTCAACTGGAAAGATGATAGATTATGGTGCAAGGTAGGATATTGGTGCAAAATGGATATTGGTAAGGATCTAATCTCTCTTCTCTCAACTGATTGAAACTACAAAGGCCTTTGATAGTCTGAACTCTAGTCTAAATTGATTTGTTCTGCCTTTGAATACTGTTTTGGTTTTTTGTTTTTTTCAAATAGAGCAAAACATCAGGAAAAAAAATGCAATGATTTGTGTCTGGGATTTATAATTTTTCTTCCCTACTTGTTGATTTTGAAGCAATCACATCAACTTTTTAACAATTATTTTCAGAATTAAGAGAATGCACATATATAGAATCATAGCTGTTTAAAATAATTTTTTCAATAAATTTAATAAAATGTATTAAATTCTTGCACTTTTATATCTATCGATTCTGTTGTATTTTGTTTGTTTTTTAAATGCCAGTAAAAATTGATAGAATCTCTCCTACCCTGGAAGTTAGATTTAAAATTGTGATCTACTTAGTTGTAGGATTTTTGGTTTTCAGAGACTGTCAGAAAACCCTCTGAATTTATCAAAGACAAGATTCTTATTGTAATGTATTGCTCCTTATTCTGAACAATTCCTGTCTTGAAGAACATACAATCAAATACATAATCAAAATAACAAATAATAATGAAAAACATTTCTTCTTATTCCTTCCAGCAGAAGTCTTGCATAAGTGAAAGCACAAACAGTGTCAAAAGAGCACAAATTTCAAAACTACATGTTTCTTTCCTAGTGACAAAATGAGAAACTATAAAAGAAGTCAAACCGGGCCAAAACAAAGATTCATTTATTCCAAGTACCTGTCTACAATAGTGACTACACAGAGATGCTATAAAAGCAGGTCAGTAAGTATCTGGGTAGTACTCTAGACCTCTACTATTTTCATTTCAAAAGATTTCCTTAGTTGAAAGTAGGTTCTGTCTATGTAATAATCAAATACAGGTTACCTTTCCAAGAGTTCGTTCAATTGCTCCTCAAGTTTATAATCTGTAATATTTTTTGACCTTGAGTTACATGGCTCTTCTGTAAAGCACAGTTGTTTTTCATTTGTTTTGAACCTGATTGCCAGATTATATGTCTTGATGCTCATAGTTATTGTGCTGACTTCTGACTGCCACTGTGACCTTAGAGATTTAAGAGGTATATTCATAATTTTATGTTCAATTGGGTTCAGCTGTAATTAAGTTGAGTCCCTACCTTTAAATGCTTTTTTGTTCTACATTTCTTTATTTTTTTTTTTTCGTAGCTAATGACAAGGTAAAAAAAACTGGTATAACCAAGCAAGCTGTGAATAGAGCTTATAACTCGCACCAGCTGTTTTTCTGACGGATTCTAGAGTCAAGTTTATAACTGGAAATAAACTCAACACAGGAAGTAGCATTTCCTCTGACATAAATTGTCCTTTCACTATAGTTGTGGACTAGGAACATTTGCTTCACGATTTCAGGTGAAGCAGTTTAAATTTAAATATGAAAAAGTCAACTCTTTCTTATAGTAGATATGTGATTTTACCACCCTATGTGCTTCCTTTTAAAAAGACTTTAGAGGTAATATCTGAGTGTTGCCAACTGAATATTGCCATCTAAGCTCTTCATCATCTTGGGCTATGTAGAGATTTTGCAAATGAAGATCTCAGCAGTTTGTTTTATAGTCTTATAAACATACGATACTTTTGACATTTCAAATTGCTGGAAAAATCTGCAATCATTTCTAAATTGCCCTGATTTAAAAGGAGCTCAGCAACTTGACTGTGCAAAGGCATGGACATTTCAGATATTATATGGGCAGTCACCAGCATCTTAGTATGCAACAAGTGTTGAATTGGGCCAAATTTTGTTTTAGTTCAATGAAAGATATGGTTCCCATTCTATGCCCTTGTATTTCCATCAGTGACTCATAGTATCTTTAACTATATAATGTTTGTATATTGTGATAATAAAGCACTATGTAGTCAATGGAGCTCTTCAATTAAATTTGGTCAAATTTTCTTTTGCTTTTTTGTTTGGGATTTTTTTTCAGGGCTTAATTGCGCACAGAACATACACAGTACCTATCCAATAGAAGACCGACACTGTAATAGTTTTTAGATCCTGGAAGAAACTTGTGAAAAGACTCTCAGTATAGTGTATTAGAAAGTCCTGTCTCTCATAAAACAGATCCTTAGTTTGGCTGCACAAAGTGTAATTTAAGTGGACACAGCGCAGTACTCCATCCTGGGACAACAGGTAGTCTTATTATTGGCTGAAGGTATATCTGGTATATCACTGAAGCAAAAAGTGGCACTTCATTTCTCTTGACCGATCCTTAAAAAATGTTGGCAAAAGTTCAGTTTTCCTGTGGGAGAGTTTAGATTGGAAATTATGTTTGACCATTAAAAAAATACATCATTAATTACTAATCAGTTCTGTTTATGTGATTATTAACAATGTAGTCATTTTTCTAATATGCTTTATTGAGGTAGCTAGTTCAGTGGAAATTATAGTGTTTCTGCTAAGGATTTCTTGTGTCTTATTGTGTTGGAATGGTCATTGATATACATTGGAATGTTCATCCTTATTTTTCACTGGACATAGCATGATGTGAATGTGAAGGGACCTTGAACATTCTTAGCAAATTACTTTGTGTTTTCAGGTTTTACAGCATATTAATCTTCTTTCTGCAACGTGTTCTACTTGATGTTTACATGATACTGCATTTTTTGCTAACAATATAAATACAGAGAAACTTGCAAATTTTTATTATTTTAGACAGTAAAGAATGTGTTCTGGGTTTTGTTTGTTTGTTGTTTCACTTTTTTTTTTTTTAAAAAAAATAACTGGTTACATTAGAACCCTTACTTTTATGAATCCAGATAAAGTTTTACCACTAGATACACACTAAGGGTGCCATTTCCACTTGTTTTGAAAATCATGCTCTAAATGTCCCATTTTGCTCAGTAGAATAGGTAATAGAAAAAACAAAATCTTAAAATATTCAGTGTTTCAGACCAGTCTAGGGAAAAACTTTCATGACTGACAGATAGTCGCAACTGTTGTATTGGCCATAAATTTTGCACCACTTCTTCTTTTCAGCAGGACACCTGAACTGGCTTTTCCCAAGAGATGTCAAAGGCAATTGAGTAAGTGGCCAAAAGAACAGCTTGTGGTCTGCATTCACACTATGAATACACATCTGAGCAATACACAGTGTTTTTATAGGTTCTTGTCTGTCTGTGACAGCTCTTTTGGGATTAGAAAGCTGATGTTACGATATAAATTCAATGACTATCTAATATTCATATGTTCCCTTAGGAGCATCCCACTGTGGATAGTGATTTTCAGTATTGGGGTTTTTTTTCAGGAGTTTGTCAGAGAGCATATCAAAGTTATCTGTGTAACAGCATGATATATAGACTGTAAGTACCTCCTCTGTAACAGAAAATGATAATAATAAATAGAAATACTCAAGGAGAGTCTGTATTTTATGGTTTCTCTGTGTTAGAAATTATATGCTCCATTTGTACTTCTGAAGAAATGAATGAGTTTAAGAATAAAATAAGGATGTCTGTGTGAGACCTTTCACTTGTTGAGCAGAATAGATACACCTGAAGCACTCACTGACAAGTTACTTTGCTCTCAACTTTGTTAACCACCTGTTTCCACAGCTTTGCAGCAGTGTGAGTCTAGATATGACAAAAACATGTCTTCTCTATAGACAGAGATTGAGCCACAAATACTCATCTCAGGCCTTATAACAATAAAGGCATATAAGATTGTATCATGCTGTTGCTCCCAAATGGAAGAAACAAAAAAGAACCCCTCTACTACCTTTATCTTCATATTTTTTTAAAGCCAACTACAAAACTGTTGAAAATGTTCTCTAATGGCCATGCTTTTGATTGATATCCTTAACTGCCATTCACAGTCCAACATACAAGCTACACACAGTCTTTATTTAAAGCCTTATTTAGTTCTCTTCCTGTATGATATTGAGTGATACCTACCCTGAGTTCAGTCTTGAAAATAAATGCATCTATACTTCGCTTCTAGTTGTTTATCATCAGCATCTACTAGAATCAATGCTTCTTTATTACTAAAACTAAGTATTTTACTTGGCTTACTGCTTTCATCTTGTATTAAGAAACTTGTTGGTAGATTTGTTTTTTTTAAATTGCATTCATACTCTGAGAATTCAGTTAGGTTGAACATGGTAGTGATTATCTTGATTATTATTTGCATCTTGTGGAATAAGAAAATGTGGTGGCTTGACCCTACTGGATCTCCAGTGCCACCAAAGCTGCTATGTCACTCCCTGTACTAAGAGGAACCAGAGAGAAAAAATGTAACAAAAGGCTCCTGGGTGGAGATAAGGACACGGAGATCACTGGTCAGTTACTGTCATGAGCAAGATAGACTCCACATCAGAAAACTAGTTTAATTTGTTACTAATCAGAATAGAGACAGGTAGTGAGAAATAAAAACTAGATGTTAAAACATCATCCCCACTCTTCCTTTCTTAGTCTCTGATTCCTCCCCTGCAGAGGTGCAGGGGAACAGAGTATAGGGGTTGTGGCCAGTCCATTACAGACTGTTGCTGCTTCCTCTCAAGTGGCGGAATCCCCATACATTTCCTCTGCTTCAGTATGGAGTCGCTCCCACTGGAGCCAATCTTCCACGAACGTTTCTGACTTGAGTCCTTTCCACAAGCTACATTTCTTCATTAACAGCTCCAGATTCCTTCCACAGGTGCAGTCCTTCAGGAACACCCTATTCCAGTATGGATTCCTCATGGGGTCACAAGTCCTAACAGGAAACATGCTCCAGCATGGGGTCTTCTCTGTCCATCATCAGTTCACAGACCCTGCCAGGAATTTGCTCTGGCATGAGCTTCCCATGGGGTCACTGACTCCTTTGGGCATCCATCCTCTTGCATGTGGGGTCCTCTCCAGGCTACAAAGTGGTTCTCAGCTCCACTGTGGCCTCTATGGCTGCAATGGCAAGGCCTCACCATGGGCTGCACCATGGGCTGCAGGTGAATCCCTGCTCTGGCACCTGGAGCACTTCCACTTCTCCTTCTTCGCTGATCTGGATGTCTGCAAGGCTGTTGCTGTCACATTCTCATTTGTCTCTTCTGCCACAGCTCATTCCTTCTCTGTAACTTTTCTCACTTTCTTAAATATGTTATCACAGTGGTGTTGTCATCATTGTTGAAAGGCTCAGCATTGGCCAGTGACAGGTCCAACTTGGAGCTGACTGGCATTGATGTTGGTTATAGGGGAAGCTTCTAGCAACTTCTCACAGAAACCGCCCCTCTAGCCCCCACTGCTACAAAAGCCTTGCCACACAAACACAGTTTATCACCATATAGTCATAAGAGTGAAATGTTTACCAGTGGATATATCAGAGGAATGACTAACATACACAATTGTTATATTTTATGCTGGTACTGTATTTTTTGCTGTTATGAGAATGGAATGTTGCAGAAGCACTTTAATCTACTAAATACTCCGAAAAAAACTCCTCATCTTAACTCTAACAAAATTGTTTAAAGTGTTAATATAAATATCTTGTAAACCTTTTGTTAATGCTCAGTCATTTGCAGAATCAGATGGTACTAAGTTCTGCATCTCATCTGAATTTCTGTAAAATCATGGCTGTACTTATATTTAAGAAATAGTGAATGTCAACTGTAACGTGTAAATAAAACAAGCCAAAACGTTCTTTGAATAGTTCAGACATGTCACTATTCTCCAGAAATATGTTCACATAAATCTTAGAGGAAAAATTATATGAGTAAAACTTATTCAATCTTATTAAAAAACCCAAATTTAAAGAGGTATAAATAACTATGTTTGGCCTAATCTTCAGTGATGACAGTAAAAACAAGAAATGAAACAAATCTCCTTCTTCTGAGGGCTTGAGAAGCTTTCAAGTCTCAGAAATTTAGAAAATTATTAAATTGTGAGAAGAAGGAAAAGAAACAAAATGGCATCCTGGGATGCATCAAGAAGAGTGTGGCCAGCAGGTCAAGGGAGGTTCTTCTCCCTCACTACTCTGCCCTGATGAGGCCATATCTGGAGTCCTGTGTCCAGTTCTGGACTCCTCAGCTCAAGAGGGACAGAGAACTTCTGGAGACAGTCCAGCGCAGGGCCACCAAGATGATCAGGGCTATGGAACATCTTTCATACGAGGAAAGGCTGCGGGAACTGGGGCTGTTAAATCTAGAGAAGCAGAAACTAAGGGGAGATCTTATTCACATTTACAAATATCTAAATGGTGGATGTCAGGAGGTTGGGGCAACACTTTTTACTATAGTAGCTAGCAACAGGACAGGGGGTAATGGGATGAAGCTGGAACACAAAAAGTTCCATTTAAATATAAGGAAAAACTATTTCACTGTGAGGGTGACGGAGCAGTGGCACAGGCTGCCCAGAGGGGTTGTGGAGTCTCCTTCCTTTGGAGGTCTTCAAGACTTGCCTGGACATGTTCCTATGCGACTTGATCTAGTTTGACCTGCTTCTGTGTCTTAGGATGCAGAGAAGGTCGAAGTACTGAATGTCTTCTTTGCTTCAGTCTTTACGGCCAAGGCCAGCCCTCAAGAAGCTCAGTCCAGCAAGGATAATAGGATGGCCAGGACAACAGAGGACTTGCACTGGGTGGAAGAGAAAGAGGTTAATGACTTGTTGGCCAAGCTTAAGGCTCATAAGTCAATGGATCCTGATGGGATGCATCCTAGAGTGCTGAGGGAGCTGGCTGATGTGATTGCTAAGTCTCTCTCTATGATTTTTGAACAATCATGAGGACAGGCAAGGTGCCTGAGTGTCGTGGTTTGGCCCAGCTAGCACAGCAGCACCACGATAGTCTCTCACTCAGTGCCGCCATTCACCCTCACCCTTGTTAGGATGGCAGAGGTCCCAGTGAAATGGGAGTAAAAAGATAAGCAAGATTGTTGCGGATTAAGACAAGGGCAGGGAGGGCTCACTGCCAATTATAGTTCTGGGCAAAACAGACTCCAGTACTCGACTTAGAGAGGAAAGTAGGAAAGTTTATTCTACAAGAAACAGAACAGAATAGAAGCAAAAAGGGAGTAGAATGATGAGAAAATTACAACCAACACTTTAAGATCTCCCTCCCCTATCCCTCCTCCCCTATCAACAGTTCAGGGGGGCAGGGAGTGGGGAATGTGGTCAGTGTCTCACAGATGGGCTCTGCTGCTTCTGTCTTCTCAGATGAGGACAACTCCTGGCATTCTTCCCCTGTTCCAACAAGGCGTACCTCCCTCGGGACACAGTCCTTAACGAACTTCTCCAGTGTGGGTTGCTCCCAACAGCTGCAGGTTCTGCTGATACAGGGTCCCTCCCACTGGACACAGTCTTTGTTGAATATCTCTGGTGAGGATTCTTTGCCACAGTTGCAGTTTCTGCAGTTACAGTGTCCCTCTCTCAGGACAAAGCCTCTTCTGGGCATAAGTTTAATGAGCTGCTTAGTCGTCGGTTCCTCCCTACAGTCACAGATGTGGACAGTGGGTCCCTTCCTCCGGACATGGCCAGCTCCAGCCCTAATGATAAAGGATCCCTGCTTCAGGACATGGCCTCCTGCTGCCATAGTCACTGTCCCTGGCTCGGGGCCTTTAATGAAGTGAATCACTGCCCTTGGTCTGGGGCCAGCTTTAGCAAAATGAGTCTCTGCCCCTGAGTCAACATGGCTTCACCAAGGGGAAATCCTGCTTTGACCAACCTGATAGCCTTCTATGAGGGCATAACCGGCTGGCTAGATGAGGGGAGAGCAGTGGATGTCATCTACCTAGACTTCAGCAAGGTAGATGACACTGTCTCCCATAACATCCTCATCAGAAAGGTCAAGCAGTGTGGTTTGGATGAGTGGATGGTGAGTGGATCGAGAGCTGGCTGAAAGACAGAGCCCAGAGGGTGGTGATCAATTACACAGAACTGAGTTGGAGGGCTGTGGCCAGTGGAGTTCCACAGGAATCTTCATTGACCACCTGGATGACGGGACAGAGTGTACCCTCAACAAGTTCACTGACGATACCAAACTGGGAGGACTGGCTGATCCCCCAGAAGGTTGTGCTGCCATTCAGTGGGATCTCAACCAACTTGAGAGTTGGGCAGAGAGGAACCTCATGAGTTTCACCAAGGCCAAGTGCAGAGTTCTGCATCTGGGAAGGAACAACCCCATGCACCAGTACAGGCTGGAGGTCGAACTGCTGAAGAGCATCTCTGCAGAGAGAGACCTGGGAGTCCTGATTGATAATAAGCTAACCATGAGCCAGCAATGTGCCCTCATGGCCAAGAAGGCCAATGTCATCCTGTGATGCATCAAGAAGAGTGTGGCCAGCAGGTCAAGGGAGGTTCTTCTCCCTCTCTACTCTGCCCTGGTGAGGCCTCATCTGGAGTCCTGTGTCCAGTTCTGGGCTCTCCAGCTCAAGAGGGACAGAGAACTTCTGGAGAAAGTCCTGCACAGGACCACCAAGATGATCAGGGGGCTGGAACATCTTTCATACGAGGAAAGGCTGTGGGAACTGGGGCTGTTTAGTCTATAAAAGAGGTGACTGAGGGGAGATTACATTTACAAATATCTAAAGGGTGGATGTCAGGAGGTTGGGACATCTCTTTTTTCTATAGTAGCTAGCAACAGGACAAGGGGTAATGGGATGAAGCTGGAACAGAAGAAGTTCCACTGTGAGGGTGATGGAGCAGTGGAACAGGCTGCCCAGAGGGGTTGTGGAGTCTCTTTCCTTGGAGGTCTTCAAGACTTGCCTGGACATGTTCCTATGTGACCTAATGTAGGTGAACCTGCTTCTGCAAGGGAGTTAGACTAGATGATCTCTAAAGTTCCCTTCCAACCCCTACCATTCTATGATTCTATGAAAATGTTGTTCATTTATAGGTTTTCAGAAAGAGATGAGAGGTGGAAACAAAAAAAAGCCAAGAGGAAGATAGAAGATTATTCTAAATCAAAATTCCTTTTGTCTCTTAAACTTTCTTTATGAAACTGGGAGGCTTATGAAAAGCAGACATTTTACATCTTTACCAAACAAAATGTGTCATGTGTCATTCACAGATTTGCTCTTCCATATAAGAAAAAAAAATCACCAGAAGGGCAATTTTATTTGAATAGTGAGATAAAATACTTTATGGTGTAGTTTTCAAAATTTAAGCTAATAGCAAGACAAATTTTACTACAAAATGTATTTGCTTCCTTAAGGAATGGAGATGTTCTAGAGGAAGCATAATTACAAGCTAGGCTTTTACATCTGTACAGCATTCATATTTTAACTCCAGATTGAAGAAAAATATCCTGTCTCCTTGTATAGGACTTTGGTGTTACATCAAGTATTTTGTTTATATTTTGGACACAGAGCAACATTGCTCTTACTCATTTTTGAGTTATTTCAAAGTGGCTGTTTCAAAGTGTCCAGTATCCAAAGCCCAAGAAAAGGATTAAAATTAGTTAAAATACAATGTGACTGATTTCTTTTATATGAAAATGTGATTTTACGCTAGATGGTAAAATCTTAACAAAAAAGAAAGTTTAAAAAGACACTTCCTTTTAAACAATATAAAGTGCATGATGCTCTTTACCAGTTTATTCTTTTGATATATGCTCAGCTCCAAGCAATGAGTCAGTAGTTACTTTCAAATCATCATGTTTCATGATGAACAACAAATCTACATTTTGTGATTTGATTCAGTCTCATCTTGCTCCTTGTTTTAATCTTGGCTTCTATGACAGCCTGTGCCAAAGAGTTCCTCAATTCATTTTCTTACTAAAATGATATTGTTAGAGAGTGGTTCAAACTGCTAAACAACACTTGTGAAAAGTTTTGGTTTTAGTTAATGTCAAATGTTCTTTAATTGGAGTGTACATAGCATAGATTATCATTTTTAGCCACGGAGAAGAAAAAAAGGAATCCCAAGTGTCAAGTACTTGTTTCAAGCTTCTGTTTCATGTTGGTTTCAGTGCTACTTGAGGTTACCACTGAGTTAGTTGTGCTCTGAAATGTATTAATGGATCGAGCTACTTCAGTTGTGAGAGTTTGTAGGTATGATATAGAGGTCAGAGATTCCAGATGTAAACAGAAATGTTCTTAGTCCTTGGATGTTTAGTACTTCTGTATCCCTTTGGACTGAAAAGGACAAAGTCAAAATCTTAGTTAGATCTGAAGCCCTGTGCTGCCACATTTTGAACACTATAGGTTAGATTTTGGATATTTACCTGTGTTTGTATACTTAATAGAAACCAATATTGACAGTATAATGTGACCTCAAAAAAATCTTCATAAAATTTTTTTTTTTAAAAGAAAATTAGGGTTTAGAAAGCAACCAAATTTAGGAAGCAGAAATCTTTAGTCCTGCATGCAGATGTTTTTCATATATGCAAATACTGAAGATTTGGGATTCAAGAAATTCTGAATGTTTGCAGACTGACCGTAGTTGGAAAAAAGGAAACTCTTCAGAAATTGTAAAATAAAATCAATGTATTCAGTGTTGTGTTCTGTTTCCAGAGGAATAAGAATTGTCCCTCAAAGAGATTCAGAGAACACACCTGTTGAAGACATATGTATTTACCATGTCAGTTAATACCTAGGCATTATACCCTGTGGTTTATATCTTGAGTTGAGATACTACAAAGAATAGCATCTGCATTTATAATCTAATTTAGTTACTTGACATTGAAAGTTGAAGATGTCACATCATGAATGTTTGTCCATATGCAGGAGGGGAGGAAATTCCAAGGTCTAAAGTTGAGAATGAAGCCTCAAATTTGTAATATACAACTATTAACTGTGTTAAATAGAAGTTTCGAGTGTAATAGTTTAGATTATTATACAGAATGATGGTATTTTAGGACATGCACTTACAAATTTATTATTTAATTTATTATTTAATTAATTTATTTATTATTTAATTTAGGACATTCTCTTTCAAATTTGTCAAAGCAAGCAGAATGTGCTTTTAGAATTTGTGTTTAGAGCTGACAGGATATAATGAAAGCCTTAATCATTTCCTTACATAACTCAGCAGGATTATCACATGGATTATTTACATTCACTTGAATCCAGGGTCACACCAGGGATTAAGCAGAAATGTGATCACCTAAATGTACACTGTAAATCCAAGTTTAAACAGTGACCTTGGTACAATATTGTCAGTGAAAGCTGTTGAAAGGTTAGCTTCAATTACTTTGTCAGATAATCAGGACTGTAAATATGCATTACTATGTGTTTCGTTGGTGGTTGCATGATCTTGTCAATAAAGCTCTCATAAGAGCTACTGGTTAGGGATTGAAGCATATATAGCATTTTAAAAATTCTTAGCAACTGATATTGCATTTTGAAGATGATGGGAAAACGTGTATGGGAGAAGTAGCCTTGCAAACTGAGTAGCATTGTGCTGCTCTATACTTAGAAAAAGGAGAGGAATACAAAGATGTATGAAGACTGTGGAGAGATCTCTGGAGGAACTCCTGGCAAACTTTACCCTGGGTTAAAGTTTCCAAAGTTGAGAGGAGATAAACATCATATAAAGTGGTGGTAGTGGGACTCTTAGAGCAGATGGACATTTTGTTTTGCTGCTGTTTCATATATGTGGGTTCAAAGAGCCTCTTGTGCTAACACTACTTGGAACGTTAAAAATGCAGTCTACTGCAGCAAGCATTCAAAATACAGTACTGTCTTTTTTTGCTGTGCACTGGTATGTTTTCTGTCGTCTCTAAATCTTTCAAATCTCATAGCTGGCCAAAGAAGTCAGGGATTTATAAAGATTTGCTGACCAGCCCTTTAGAGTGTGTTTTCCGTCTTTGATATTATAAAAAGATTTAGGAAGCATTCATGTTACAAAATCCCAAACTATATGAATTCCTATCAGACTTTCGGAGAACAGGTTGAGAAAACGGTTGTATTCTTTCCTTAACAAAGTTAGAGCTTTTCATAGACAGTTTGTCCAGTGAAGCATCTAGATGAAGTGAGTTTTTGGATAGTGCTACAGAGAGGACAGAAGAGTCAGATGATATGAAGCGTCAAAGTCAAAGAAGATGCATCGTATCTGTCTACCAATGCAGTTCTTGCATAGTTTTAAATAACTACACGTTGAATAAGATATATGAAAACAAATGTGGCTGCTAGATTTGGCTGATTCCTGGCTTCATCTAGCTTTGGTAGCTGAATGCTCCTCTCTCAGTGTGGAGGACTGGGAGCAAGAAACAAGCAATTCCTACTACCTTTGAGCTCTGCTCGGTGTGGCCACATTCTGGTTCCTCACTAGTACAGACTCAGACCCATAGCACCTGTGTAACACATTGTCTGTTAAGTAACCACATTAAGAAATGAGAGAAAATAGTGAAACTGAAGAGTGAATGCCATGGATATGACAGAAATTGTACATCCTTTCTGTCTGAGCACTGGAAATCCTGCATCAGGCCTCCCTGTGGCACCAAAGTCCAGTCCAGACCTCCCTGTGGCACTGAACTCCAGCCCAGACCCATGTACGCTCTTGCCACTGCCATAGGGGTGGGTACCAAGTCCCCTGTCACCAGGGTGTGATGTATGGGGATATTCCTAGCTGAACAGAGAGGCTCTCATGCAGAATTTGGTACTGGGGCTCATAGCTGGTTCAAGGGCCATGGACAAAGACGTCTGAGGACATCATCCTGGGGCTGAGCCTGGCTCAGTTTCCTTCATGAGGTGTGATCCTGACCTCAGCTGTGGGTTAACATCTTGGTTGGTCTGGCCCTGTCCATCCATCACCACACATCCTGACACAGCTAACAATTAGTTTCACTCCATTGGCCACAGGTACAACTAAAAAACAGATTGGCAAGATTTTAGAATAGAGATAGCATAATAATAGAAAAAAAACCCCTTTACAATGTAGGAATGAAAGACAAATAATTCTTCAATCACTTATATTTTGGGATTTCAAAGATTTTAAATCTTGAGTTCCCTCTGCATCCCTACAGAACTTTCCAGTAAATTTTTTTGCTGACATGATGGGTGACTCATATATTCTTAGGTATTTTTACTCTTGAGTGAGCATATAACTTTCTCCATTACAATATCTGAGTGCCTCAATTGACATTTAGCCAAGCCAGATTTGTGGTTACACCGGCAAAAATTATTTTGTACCTGCGTTGAACTTACTAGTGATAATTTGTTTCTGAGCTCTATCCTTTAAAATTTTATTTTGCTTAGATTTAGTCCATTACTCATAATTACACACTTCTGATTGCATAAAATAATCTCCTCTGTCCTTGAATCTATCCCTTCAAATACTTAATCATATTTTGCACATATGGGATTTAGTAAAGCCATATATTTTGTTATTTTAATTATCCTGATAAATACTCTTTATAGATGTTTAAATATTACCTTAAATCACCAATAATGTGTTTTAAGTTCTTGCTCAGTTTCTGAGCTCTTACAATTCAAATCTGTGCTTGGGAAAGTTTACATTGCTCTACTTCAGCTGGGCTAAAATATAAGGGGATTAACAAACTATGGCCATATCTGTGCCTGTCTGATCAGCTTCTTTACTTGCAATACAACAGTACTTAGCTCTGGGTGGCCCTTGCCCAGCAATTGAGTCAGACATGTCCATGAATTCAGCCATCCTTTTTTGCCAAGATAATTTGTGGTCTCAGACTAACATTTAATAGGACATTTGTAGAGTGACATACTATGGACTGCCTTCTGCATACAGCGCCCATTACTGTGCAAGGATTTGTCAGCATTGTCTGCCCCTCGATCCCTGCAAACCAATATAGGCAGTCATTGTATCTGTCTGTGGTACATAAGTAGCCTCAGTTTGTAAGCTAAAATTATGAACGCTGTGCAGGTACTGTAGAACTGAAAATAAAAATAATTATTTCAAAGACGCAAAATATAACTGAATCAAATATAGATACTTGATGATTCATTCAACTCCTGCAAACAGACTGGAAGTTAGAGAGCATCTGCAGATTGGATATATGCATTTAAGAGGATAAGTGTCTGAACACTTGAGATGTCACAAATTACTTTGACTCTTCTTTCCTTATTTCATCTGTATGTTCTTTAGAAACTTCCCAATCTAGCAGTCCTTTTGTTAAAAATCTGTCAAAGTCTACTGTTCAGCAGCTAAAGTCAGCAGAGGGGATACCAAGATATCACATTTCTCTTGACTATATTCCTGATAAATTATCTTTTCTTGCAGAGACTCATCCCCAAGGCTCTAAATGTATGAGAAAGGAAAAGAGACATGAGGAGATAGCCATTGCAGCTCAGCTGGAGAAAATCATGAGATTTGTATGCAAAAAGGTCTAACCTACAGCTGCCTCAGTAAAAAAAAAAAAAAAAAAAAAAGTCATTACCCTCTTTCCTCTTTTCAAAATTACTGTTTTCTAATTGGCTTTTCCTCTGCTGATATGAAGAATGCCATCAAGCATCATCTTAGGCCAAGTACACATGATAGTAATACAACACCTCTGAGGAAGCTAGTGCAGTTTGTTTCTATAATTTCATCTTGAATTTGGTAAAAGAAGACTTTTTTTTCCCTCCATATATTTGTAGTAACAGTGTACAGAACTGCCATTTAATACCCACTGTATACTTACTCACTGTAGATAATGATGAAAAGAAATAAAGTAATATATAGACTCCTGCATTTATCAACTTACTTTGTATATTTTTTATCACCCAAGAGGAGGAAAAAAAGGAAACAGGTTTTAAGTAATGTCCTACAGGAGATTTTTTTTCTGCAAGAAGTTGTGTGAACAAAACTTTGTTTGGATTGAATATTCTCCCATTTTCTGTCCAGAAGCAATAAAGATACTCTCCAGGAATGAGTTTCAAAGGCAGACTCTCCTAAAAAATTGGGTTCCAGATGAGTTTTTACAACACCAATATCTAACCTAAGCTATCTATTTTATATCTGTAACAGTAGTATTCTAACAGTAGTAGAATAACAGTAGAACATCCCTTAAGTTTATTAGATATAAACTAATGTTTTTTCTTTTTCATCATCATTATGGATAAGTAATTTCTGACTCTGCATTTCTCATTTAATTTGTTAGTGCATATACCAAAATTGATGTATGACAAGGGAAAATAGTGCCTTTTATAAACATAATAGCTTGCCTCTCATAGGCATGAAAGAGTTTATCATTTCAACATAGAGCTTCATTGAAATTGCTAAGAGTGTATGTTTATTGAATTACTGGGATGGACATTGAGGTTTTGCAGGGCCTCAGTGTAAGAGAAATAGCACTCTGCAAGAGAACCAAAGTCACATTTTTACTTGTTCCACAGTTCCCCTTGGCCTAAGATATGAACTCCAGTTTGGATCCAAGAACAGAAGTGTTTACTTAAACTAAGAACTAAGAAGCTCCTATTGGCTGTATGGTTACCAATTAAAAAGCTAAATATCCTTTCAAGAGCTCATTCAAACAATAAGAATGTAGTTATACATGTATTTCAGAAGTAAGTTTGTATAAATGAATTAGCTTACCTCTTGCTAACAACTAAATTTCAATAAGTGTTCTTTGAACAATCAATATTTAATTAAGCAGCAATCAAGATGCTTTTTAAAATGCAAACTAAGGCTTTATTCGAGACATACTTTGATGCTGGAAAATGGATGTAACAATTTGAAAAGTATGTGTATTTTCTAAGTAATTTTTAAGACTTGGCTGTGCAAGGCCCAGTCGTACTATTTTAGTGATTGATGTTAGTAGCTGAAATTCAGACTTCTGGAATTATTTCAACCTTTGCATATTGTAGAAGAATATTATTCTGGCTTTCAGACTCCCCGATCTATGATTACAAACTGCCATTTTCGAAGCAGAAAAATACCTTTAGCATCCATGTAGTACTTTTAAAGATCTTTCCATATTGTAGATATGTTTGAAAAACAGCAAAAAAAAATTCAAGCAAAAACACATATATTAATTGAAATGTGAAAATATTATTTTTCAGAAAGAAACTACAAAAGGCTTTCTGCTTCTTGACTTTAATTTTATGATGTTTCAGTATAAACTAACTACTGTATTGACATTATTTGTTCACCTATGCTGTCCCCAGCACTTTAGTGTTAACCACATTATAGTATTTCATTTCATTCAGTTTTAGATGTAAAGCCAGTATTTCTAAGAGTCTTTCCAAATAAATATTTTGTAAATATATCAAACTATAATGACACAAACATAATTTTAATTAATATTATAAATATATTGTCATGGTTTAGCAAGGACCTGTTTTTTGCTTGGTAACAGAGGGAGGAGGTTGCAGTGAAGACCTGGTAAAGAGTTTTTGGACTCACCCCTGGCTCCTGGGTTCACACCCACCTCTGGCCCCACTGGGTCAATCTGGCACCTCTGCCATCACTATTTAGGGACAGGAGTTTGAAGTGCTGGCAGGAGGTATATGAGTGATACGAGGTGTATGAGTGATACAAGATGGAGGCGGCCACGCAGACCCTTCAGCCAGAGAAGGAGGAAGGAAGGCGGAGCACCAGACCAGAGACCCGTCTACAAGCCGTGGTGAGAACACAGGCTGTACCTCTGCAACCCATGCAGGGCCATGGCAGGACTAAGTGCCAGCAGCAGCTTCATGTGAGTGCACCCAGACAGGCGAGAGATTGTGTGAGGAGGCGGCCATGGCCCAGGCCGTGCTGGAGAGCCTGTGGGCCATAGAGCAGCCCTACACGAGAGGCAGAAAGGAGCTGCAGCCTTTGGGATAAATGCACATCAGAGTAGCCCGTGCAGGGCTGCCGTGTGTGTGAGGTAGCCCATGGACTTGCAGGGAGGACTGGTGCAGAGCCCACCTGTCCTGAGGAGAGACAAATGGCAGAAGCTATCAGGAACAGACTGACTGAAACCCTCATTCTCTGCCCTCCTGGGCTGTTCAGTGGGGGAGGAGGTAAAAACACCTGGATCAGGGCTCTGAGCCTGGGAAGAGGAGATGAGTGCGGAGAAGGTGGTCTTTAAGGGCTGATCAGACTCTTCATTGTTGTACTACTCTGTCTTGTTTTATTTTGATTATGTTTTTGGGGTTTTATGGTTTTGCTTTAGTTGGTATTGCATTAAATTTTTTCCTGTTGTCTCCCCCAAGCCAAGCAGCCTGGTCTGTTTTGTCCTGGACCTTAAGTGGCAATTAAGCTCTCCTGGCCCTTTGGCAATCCTCAGGTCTTTGGTACTTGAGGCTAATCGTTGTCTTCTGTTCTCTGATGGTCCTAAACTATGACATGTATGTTCACTCAGAAGTTTTTAAGTTCTGGATTCTCACACTTTGCCAAAAGACTCAAAATTGGATCATCATCAGGTGGAATGTTCTATTACTTTACTGTTATGGGGTCATAAGCTTGGATGCAATGTGATCTTGTGGTTTAAAATCACAGTTTGTTATTTGAATGACAGAGATACAATACTTAAGTTAGGTAGGAAATATCACTTTTTTAACTAATTGAAAATATGCTTGCTTGTATCTACTACTTGATGGAAAGATTGTTATATCTTCAGCTAGGAATTAACCTTCAGAAGCAGAGATAGATTTGGTTGTTTTCTTTTTTTTTCCCTATCTCTGACTGATCACTAAAAATAATGTTTTTAAAGTATCTGTATTTGTAAAAGAAGCATAGAAGTCCTTACAGAGATGACAAATTGTAAGGTACAAACAGGAACTGAGCTGAAATTTAAAGAAAGGAAGTGAATTTGAAGAATCAAAGGAAGAGGTTAAGGAGGAGCAATAGATGAAGTCAACAAAAGCAGAGAAATGAGTCCCACTGAGATTGGAGCTAATAGAGAAAGATCAAGGGGTCACAGAGTAGCAGCTTCTGCCAAATAATCACTGCAATGTCAGATAGAAATTGTTCCGTATTTATAAAGTGAAACAGCTGTCTTGTTTTTTATTTGCTTGTCTTTCTTCTTGTGATGCTAAACCACACACATTTCTGGTAGAAAAAGTAAGCTTTGATACCCTATAGACATGATTTGTTCTCCAAATGTGACCTATTTTGAATTTCAGCAGTTTAAATTGTTAACTATTTTAATTATTTTTTAAAAAATAAAATTTGTCAGACCTAATAAGTCCCTTGGGAAAATATTTTTTTAGATATATTTCTACTGAGTATAGAAATTCAAGAGTATTTAAAAATACTTCAAGAGTATTTAAGAAAACAGACTTTTCAACAAGAATAGATATGTATTAAAAAGCTCTCCCTATGTTGGAGCTATTAAGAAGTGAATGTAATAGGAATGACAAAATTTGGCTGCATCTGGGGTAGGAAGCTTTGTTTGGCATACTAAAATTTAATACAGCTGTCATATATACGATTTACATTCTTTGCTAACTGGAATTGAGTAGTTTTAGATAACACAAGTCTTTGATGTCTAAATATCAATTAAATGGGAGTTTTTTAAAAGTTGTCAAGAAATAGTTGCTTACTTATATTTTTTCCAGGATGAGAAGATGAAAATGTGGAATATAGTAACAAAGGAATTAGGCTGGATTTATGCTGTATGTCCTCACAGTTGAGATACTATTCCCTTTTCTGTTATGTTTTTTTTTTTTTAAATTTGTTTTTTGTGGCCCTGTACTGGACTCTTTCCAGAAGTTCTCTGTACCTTTTGAGCTGAGGAGCCCAGAACTGGACTTAGTACTCCAGATGAGGTGTCAACCAGGGCAGAGGAGAGGGGAAGAAGAAACTCCCTTGACCTGCAGCCCACACTCTTCTTGATGCATCCCAGGATACCATTGGCCTTCTTGGCCATGAGAGCACATTGCTGGCTCATAGTTAGTTTATTATCAATCAGGACTCCCAGGTCTCTCTCCAGCACTTTGACCCCCAGCCAGTACTGGTGCATGGGGTTGTTTCTTCCCAGATGCAGGACTCTGCACTTGCCCTTGTTGAACCTCATGAGGTTCCTCTCTGCCCAAATCTCAAGCTGGTCGAGATCCCACTGAATGGCAGCACAGCCTTCTGGTGAATCAGCCAGTCCTCCCAGTTTGGTGTCATCAGTGAACTTGCTGAGGCTACACTCTGTCCCCTCACCCAAATCACTGATGAAGATGTTGAACAAGAATGACCCCAGAACCTATGCCTTTGGAACTTCACTGGCCACAGGCCTCCAATTCAATTCTGTGTAATTGATCACCACACTCTGGGCTATGTCTTTCAGCCCTTTCAGCTCTTGATCCACCTCACTGTCCACTCATTCAAGGCACACTGCTTGAGCTTTCTGATGAGGATGTTATGGGAGACGTTGTCAAAAGCTTTGCTGAAGTCAAGGTAGATGCCATCTGCTCTCTCCCTTCATCTAACCAGCCGGTTATGCACTCATAGAAGGCTATCAGGTTGGTCAAAAAGGATTTCTCCTTGGTGAAGCCATGTTGACTCCCCTTGATACCCATCTTTTCCTTCATATGTTCAGTGATAACATTCAGGATGAGTTGTTCCATCACCTTTCCAGGGATGAAGGTGAGGTTGACCAGCCTGTAGTTTCCTGGGTCATCCCTCTTACCCTTTTTGAAGACTGGAGTGACATCGGCCTTTCTCCAGTCCTCAGACACCTTACCTGTCCTCCCTGTTTGTTCAAAAATGATAGAGAGAGGCTTAGCAATCACATCAGCCAGCTTCCTCAGCACTCTAGGATGCATCCCATTGGGACCCATAGGCTTATGAGCCTTAAGCTTGGCCAACAAGTCTTTAACCTCTTCCACCCAGGGCAACTCCTCTGCTGTCCTGGCCATCCTGTTATCCTTGCTGGACTGGGCTTCCCGAGGGTCAGCTTTGGCCGTAAAGACTGAAGCAAAGAAAGCATTCAGTACTTCGACCTCCTCTGCATCCTCGGTCACCAGGGCACCCTCTGTGTTTAGTAGCAGTCCCACATCCCCCCTCATCATCTTTCTGCTGCTGATGTACTTGAAAAATGCCTTATTACTGTCCTTAACTGGCTAAATTTAATTCTAGAAGGGCTCTGTTTCCACCTCTCATGGATGGCTGCTTTCTGCCTGAGTTGCCCCAACAGATCCTTGCTCATCCATGGAGGCCTCCTACCTCCTTTTCCTGCTTTCTTACATGTTCGGACACACTGATCCTGGGCTTGGAGGAAGTGGTGCTTGAAGACTGACCAGCTCTCATGGGCAGTTCTAGAATCATATCCCATGAGATCTGTCCAAGCAGATCTTTGAAGAGGCCAAAGTCGACTCACCTGAAACCCAGGGTCACGTCCTGCTTTGTGTTCTGCCTCTTCCACACAGGATCTTGAACTCTACGAAGTCGTGGTCACTGCAGCCGAGGTTGCCTCCAACCTTCACATCCCCAATCAGACCCTCCTTATTTGCCAGTACCAGGTCCAGTAGCACACCCTTCCTTGCTGGTTCCTCAATTACCTGTGACAGGAAATTGTCATCAACAATCTGCAGGAACCTCCTGGACTGCGTGTGCTTAGCTGTGTGGCTATCCCAGCAAATATCAGGGTGGTTGAAGTCTCCCATGAAGTCCCTCCAGGGATTGTGATCATGAAGCAGCTCTCAGCTGTTTGTAGAAGGCCTTACACACTTCCTACTCCTGATCAGGTGGCCTGTAGCAAACTCCTACAACAATATCACCTGCCTTGCTCTGCACATTAATTTTTACCCATAAGCACTGTACCTGCTCCTCATCCCCACCCAGGCACAGTTCGCTACACATTAATTGCTACCTTACATAGAGAGCAACTCCACCTCCATGCCTTGTCAGCCTGTCCTTCCTAAACAATACACAGCCCTCCATGGCTGTGCACCAGTCATGGCAGCTGTCCCACCTTGTCTTTGCGACTGAAATGAGGTCGTCTCCCCGCATCTGCACCCACATCTCCAGTTCCTCCTGTTTATTCCCCAGGCTGTGTGCATTGGTGTAGAGGCAGCACAGGGGCTTACTCAAACACACAGGATTATTCCCTGGACGGATGCAGGAGGATCCACTCTGGTTTGACTCTCCCTCAGCATGATCAGCCTTCCGCATTTCAGCCCAGTGTGCAGATGAAGGGCACTTATCATTGCATTCCCTGTCCTGTCCTGTTTCCCAGCTAGAGGGGACAGCTTTTTCTATTTTGCTTCTACCCCCACCCCCTGAGTCTCTCAGTTTAAAGACTTCTTCATTAAGTTTGGTAGCCTACTCCCAAATATTCCAGTGCCCTTATGGGAGAGATGAATCCTATCCTGTCCTATGAAGCAGTAATCGCCAAGAAAGGATCCATTGTCAAAGGACCCAAAGCCTTCCCGCCGGCACCAGCCTCTCAGCCAGGAGTTCATTTGGCTGATTTTTCCATTGCAGACTCCTCCTTTATCTCTAGTGACATAATAGAGGAGAAAATAACCTGAGCCCCTCTAACTCTACCTTTTACCTGCTCCCTCAAGTTTTTAAAATCCGTCTGGATCCTGGAGATGTCATGCCTCATGACATCATTCATACCTACATGGAGCACAAGTAAGGGGTAGTAGCCTGCATCCCTGACAAGCTGTGGCACTCTCTCAACCATATCCCTGACCTTGGCTCCAGGCAGGCAGCACACCTCTCTTGACTCCCTACCTGCTCCACAGATGGGTCTCTCTGTGCCCCTTAGCAGTGAGTCACCCACAACAAGCACCCGTCGCTGCTTTCTACGGTGTCCATTACTTGTTGCAGGTGGAGCAGCTGATGTGTTGTTTGGTGGGTTGTTTGATGGGTTTTCCCCTTTTGGAACTTGCTCATCGAAGTCCCTTGTCGCCAGTGCCTCATACTTATTTGTAGTGGGCACTCTGGAAGGAGGGCTTTGAAGATGAGCCTTTGTCCTTCTGTTTTTTTGTAACCAGGGTCCCTGGCTTGTTAGAATCACTGGAGCCTTGCACCTCATTGCTGAAGCCTCTGTCTTTCTCCACCTCTGCCCCTCTAATGGTACAGAGCCTACTCACAGTTTACTGCAGCTCTTTCACCATGTGCTGCAGTACCTGAACTTGAGGGCACCTATGACACAGTGTTGCCTCAGACTCATAGGTCCCTAGGCATCCTAAACACACCCTGCACCACTCCACCTGGACTGAAGCTTCTCTACTAACTGCCTCTGTCTGGGTGGATGCATTGACCATCACCTGGGTTTTGTCCACGTGAGCCTTGGCTTTAGTCCTCAGGTGGGTGCTCATCATCTTGCTATGTTAAAGCTGGAGCACTTTGATCTTCCCTATGTTGGTGCTTCATATAAAATACAGTCTTATGTGGAAACTTTGGGAATGAAAAAGCTCCAAACAAATGCACACGCTTCCATCACACTATTTTTGCTGTCTGTGATGTACTGTCCAAAATCTGTACCAAAAAGCTACCATCTGAGAGATGTTTTTATGTCAAAAGAAGAAGGAATAGGTTTTACTTTCAGCAGGAAATCCCGCCTTCAGCTTCTGTGGGTTTTCCCCAGAATTTCCTTGAATCCTCTGTGATTCTACTGTTTTCCATTGACACTCATTTCTGCATCAATTTGATGACTGATGTAACTTTCTGTTAACCATAAAATGCAACATGGTGACCTTTTGCTTTCTTTTATCTGTTTACCAGTGGAAATTATCGACCTGTTGCCTTTTACTATAAGTAAACCTTTTAATTTTTCTCAAGGCCTATCCTTGTCATTTTTCATGACGATAGATGATAAAATTACTCTCCCTCCCATCTGCCAACTCTCCCTCCTGGGTACCAGTTACGCCTAGAATTCTTTGCAGGTCTTAACATCATGATATAGTTAAACCATCCTGGTTCTCTTGAACATGTCTGAAACAGTGCCTTTTCTTTCCCTTTCCTGGACACAACACTTGCCAAAGTTTACTGGATCTTTTTTCTCAGTCCTTTATTTTGAGGAAGACAAATGCAAACTCGCTCCATGGTACCACATCAAATAGAAGAGCACTTTCACTTCAATAACTTTGACTTTACTCACAGACACTTTGGAGACAATCTTCATCCTACATGTAATATTTTTCTTCATATTAGTATTCTTCCCCCATGTGCTAAATTTTGGAGAGTAATTTCCATTCTTTTTCCCAAGTAATGCACTTTTCCTGAGAGAAACTCCTTGCAAACAGCTGTAACGTTACTTTCTTTGGGTTCAAGTCTGCAGTGCCTATGAAAGTCATCCTGAGCTGTGATGTGCTGAGTTTGCAATTTTTTATACTGACAAACATGATCTTCCTGTTGCTGCTTCAGATCAGACTACATCTACTTATTGTCTCATTTCACACTTGAATTTTTATCTTAGTAGGAAAAGACTTGCAAAATATTTTTTTGTTTTGTTGAAGAATGACTACCACAGTCTGACTCTGTTCCCTAGATATTTTGGTAAAATAATTATTATGAATATGAATTAACACTTTATTGACCTAAAAAAAACAACCTTAAGAGCAATGAGACTGCCTCCATTGGTAAAGGAAATATGTTTCTCTTGCACAGCTCCATGTAAGAAACTTTTAAGAGATGGTCATTTAGAGAATAAGAGGCAATTATGGTGTCAGTAGCCTGTAGGCTTTTACATCAAAATAGAGCAGCAACTGGCAGGAAATGTGTGCCAAGCAACTCAATATGTTGACTGCTACAGAATGAACAGCTCATTTCAGAAAGACAGAGCCACAGACAGTTAGGTTACTTCAACATTTGCATCATGTGCTGACTTTTATTTAAGCAGCTGTCTGATAGCAGTGTAGCAGTGAGTTGTGATACAACGTAGCTGGTGGCACAGAGAGAGCCTTCTGCTCATTTGGCATTATGAGACCTTATTAACTAGTTCTGTCATCTCAGAGCAGCTGCATGTTCAGGCACTCATTTTCAGTCTTTATAACCATCCCCATTCTCTTATCTTACAACTAAGCAATAGAAGTAATGTCCTATTTTTATTTGATTTGTCTTCCAAAGGATGTTTTATTTTTAATTCTCAAGAACTGTCTCTTTCCCACACTCTTCACTCTTCATGTATTTTTCCCTTAGGAAACAAATTTTATATCAAAAAGATTTTTTTTTTTAAACTAGGAAAAATTAGTGGTTTCATTTTTAAAGCTTTTGTCTCTGTGTATGTTATTTCCTCTGGCTCTGAGCTCTGAGTTGAAGACCAGATATTTTTTTTCTTCCCCTTTGCACTCCTTTTCAGAAGAAGTGTTTTTACTTAAGGATATTTCTCATCTCTACTCCTTTGTCAAAAAGTTCCTTATATTTTATTTATTTATAATATTTTTGAGTACGAACCCTTGAATTTGAATGAAAGGCCTTTCTTGTGGTCAGGGGTTTTTTTTTTTCCTGATTTTAACTTTTAATGTCATTTATTTGTCTTCCTTTTTGCTCTTTATGTTTATATAATTTTCATCCTTTTACTCTTTTTGTGCTCATTATTATGGTGTCCAGAAAGATAAAAGCCAACATTATAACATTTCTTCAGAACAGTTATTTCTCAAGCAACTAGTCCAAGTTCCAGTCCAGAAAGAACATAGGAAAGCCTTCTGATTGTAGGAGCTGATATTATGAAAGAAGGTGCAAAAGCTAAGTATTACTACCAGCAAAGAAAGTTATGTACAAAATACCAATTGCTCAAACTGGAATCCAGAAGACATAAGTGAAATAAAGGAGAGGTAAAGTAAAATAGTTATCCATTCACAACATAGTGCCATGGCATTGTGTGTGTACTGCTCTGTTAGATTTTCTCTGAGATGAATCTAGATGTTTTTTTCATAGAACAATATTTTTGAGTCACTCTTAAATATTGTTGAGTGTGTGTTCTCTTTATATATTAGTAATGAAGATATTTCACAGATATTCAGTCTGTAGTCTGAAGAATGCTTGTACCCAAGTGATATGCCCTTGAGGGTTTAGGTATGTGATGAGGTGTAGACTCCTATTCAGTTTGCACTAGGATGAAGAACATAGCACAGTATTTATAGTCTGTACTGATTCCCTACTTAATAGTAGCTGTGAGTGGGACTTGAAGTTAGCTGCTTCAGAGTTTTCTGAAAGAGCAGGGACTTGATACTGATGACATGGTTGGATGTTCCTTGGTTTTGATCACCCCGAGACCTATTTCCAACTTCCACTGCTTACTGATTGCATTTGAAATATTATCTACTTTTCTACATACCTTGGCCTATATTTCCCCTTAAATTTCCTCTAAATATCCTGTTATTATCTTCCTTTGACCTCTCTGATGGAATATCTATGAAAAATTCCCCATGCTAGAAATCATAGAGAATACAAATCATAGTGACCAACATTACCTGCTTTTTCTGTCTTTCTATTGCACTGGCGCCCCTGATGTTCAGATTTTGGGACTACCTTTCTGTTTCATACATTCATATATCTATTGTAATATAAAATAAAGTAAAAAGCCAAAGGGATTTCTATTCCATGTTGAACAGCATGTTTTAGTTTAGCTTTGGTTTCAATGCAGATAGGCTTGATATGCCAGTCTGTAACTTATATTTATTATTGATGTAAACATTCCTGTGAAAGGTGAAAAATTGTAAAACTATCAAGTTATATTAGCTTTTCTATAGAAAGCTGTATTTCTGTCTTAATCAACAGCTGGCTCATTGCACAAAGGCATCCCTTGAAAAACTGGGGTTATTTGCATTTAAACACATCGTTCTCCTCTCCTCCCAAAATACCTTCAGAGGAATTTCTGTTGCTGAAGGACTTGGTCAAATATCGCTTGCAAAAACCAATTTGTTAAAAGTTTTTTGATTCTTCAGTATTTGGATCTCTAATTTGACATACAATACAGTTCACCTGTCCTACATTTTTTTCTTTTCCTTTTTTTTCCTAATAAATTAATAAGACACATGTAGGATGGAACTGCACACATGAAATCCCATAATATTTGTAAATCTTATTGTGACTGTAAGTAGGGATGGATAAGTTGGAATAGATAGAATGATAACAGGTTTGCAGCAAGGCACCTTTTCCAACATTTGAATGCTCCTTTTTCTAGTTTCCCTTTTATTCCTTAGAAATTTCACATGTTTTTATGGCAGAGCTAAAAATGGCGTCGTTACTTTCACTGGCAAGTAGCTTATTCCTAAGTGATTTTTTTCTTAAGAATTTCCCTGTACAAAGACTGAGTGTTTTGCTGGAGATTTTTAAATCTCTGGTGACATACAACAAACAGTTGACTCCCCTTGGCTTTTTTGTCCCATTGACAACTGGTTTTTTTAAGGTGAGCCAACTGTCCCCAGAAACACTGTGGACTGTTAATCCAGCTAGCATATAAGGGATTCCTATCACGTGCATATTACAGAAATATGGGAGATTTTTGATCTAACCTATACACCTCTTATATTTCTTCTCATCTGCCTGTTTGTTGCCTTATTTCAGCCTCTTTCCTGGCACTGATCCTTATTTCTGAACTCTGTTGTGGTGTTTGACTCTTAGTGTGATTTGGCCTGGTTACAGGCTATTAATTTTGAATGTAGACTTGCTGTAGCTTGAACTTGGTGATTTCTCTGCCTAGCTCCTTAGACTGTTTTTCATCTTGTCATTATTGATACATCAATGCATTCTGGTGTACATTAAGATATCTCTAGTTACTACAAATGGTGGCCCACGGCCTGGGTGGGATTCCCTGGTGATCCTTAAATTTAAGCAAGAATTATTTGTCATCTGTTAGCTCATAAAAGCTAGAGAAAATTAAGTGCATGCAGGAGAACATCTGTTCTAAAAGAAGTCACTTAAAACAATCATATAGCACAGTAGGATGAACATCTGTTTCACTGTGCAACAGACTCTAGTAATACACATGAAAACAGAATAGAGGAAGAGGTATCAACAAAGACTTTGATGTAAGTCACATACTAGTCAAAGAGCTTTTGGGTGACACATCTCTAATGTTACTTTCCTGTATATGGAGTGTATGGAGCCAAGAGGAAGTAGCAGTACAGTGATAGCAAAATATTCTGTTCAACAGAAGAGGTAGTTTGCTGCTTGTTTTCTGGGGTTTGAGAAAAACACATTGCAGTCTTTTGGTGTAGAAGTGGATTAAGAAAGTCACATGTGCAGTGGCATATACTTTTTCTGGTAAAGAGGTAGCAAAACTATGATTCCTCTCTAGTCAGAATTAAGAATATTATTGCTACTTTTCACAGTCTAAACACCAATTCTTAAGAAATCCCTAAGTTCACTTCAGATGGAGGAGTTGCTTTCCTTCCACCAAATTTCTAGCATTTGGCAATTAACACAGCAATGTGTGCACTTGAGTAATATGATATGTTCTAGAAACCATTTTGTAACAACAGCAACATTCTCTGAAAGCCATTATTTATTTTTTACAATTAACCTGCCCTTATGGCATAAAACTTGCAGTATGGCTGCAGGTAATATATGGATTTTTCTGGATACATCAGAGAGCATACCCACCAAAACATATCCAATTGAAAAAAACCTTAAGAGTAAAGTTCTTGTTTTTTCCCCCCACACGTAGATTAGTAGTAATGATAATAACATATATATTATTCAGATATATAATATTTTCTTCCTTGTCCATCCAAATCTTAGCATAAATCAGCCATTTTTTTCATATGAGACTTCACCAAAGCATAGGAATAAGAAAAATAGGGTTGGAAAAAGAAGAAAGGACTAATTTTACTTTTAGATGTAGACCAAATCAAATGAAGGAGAAACTGTCCCTAAATTTGCCATTTACCTCCCAACTTGCATTCTGCAAGGTATTGTGTGTGAACAGGGATGGTGCCCTTTTGTGAACTTCAGACATAATGTTCATGTTGCCTTATTGTAAGCTTTATCTGTAATTAATGCATGACTCTACAGAACAACCTCAGTGTACAAAATGCATTGCTTGTATTTCTTCAATTTAATGTAACTGTTCACGATCAGGTCTTACTGGAGAAAACCAGATTGACATGAACTAAACTGTTCACTTGTTTATTTCCAAATCTTAGTACAGGTGTCTTTATCAACTGGAAAATACCGTCTAAGGTGATAGACAGAATTCTTTTTCCTTTGCAATGCTGACACTGTTCTTTTTTTCCAACTGCATGCAATTAAAACATTTTTGAATCTCTTACTGAACCTCAAATTCAAGTCACTCTCAATACACAAAACTGAGGAGTCAGCACCTTTTGGGGCTTTTATAGTCATGCAGTAAGTTTGGGACATTTTTGAATAAATCTTCAGAACTTCATTGGATAGCATTTAACCATAAAAGAGTGTCTGTACTAAAAAATGAAATTCTATCAGTCTAGGTTTGTGCTCTTTGTTACATCACCTAAGAAATGTAATGGGGTAGGTTAGTTCCAGGTAAATCTCTTGTTGACTTTTCCTCTTACTAAGGAGCCTAAATACAAATCTGTGTCAGACAAAGAGGGCTGAGAGCTAGCAAAGTCAGGGAAGACTTTGGAATCATTGGAGTCAATATTCTGAATCTTTACTCAGAATTGTCTCATGATAAATTTTTAAAAGCCGAATAAAATAGGCCACTGAGTTTTTGCTAGCCTAAACTATTTAAGATAATGAAAATCCCATTCAAGCCATTGTTAACAATGTTTTCAATATGGTCTTGTGCAGGAACAAGAAAACTACTCTCTCCATCATCAGATTCCTGAAAATTAGATGCTTTTGGTGAAAACTTCTGTCTTGTTTCTTTTAGGCTCTCATATCTCCAGGACATTTTAATCTACCCAGCTATTAAATGAAGAATAAAGGGGAAATAAATGTAAATTTCATGTAAAAACTGTACCTAGCATTTATAACATTTTTTAAAAGACGGAGTAATGAGAAAGATTAGTTAACAGGAAATTAATCACTATGGGTTTAAAAACAAAACCTAACATAAACAAAAGAGCCTGAACAATTTTGGATGCTTTATCCAATGGGAAATGCAAATGATATCAGGCAACAGGAATAAAAAAAGAAAGCGAGTCCTCTGAAAATTGAGTATACTAAGAATATCTTTCTGGCACCTTAGTTAGTGAAATATTAGAATGAACTATATATAGGGACTGAAAAGATGTTTTCCTTTTGAGAAATATGCTAGATACGCATCTGTTAAGGGTCATCAGGGGATAGTTGATTTTACCTCAGTGTAGTGAGATGGAATAGGCAATCTTATGCAATTCTTCATCTCTCAGCTCTGAATTCTTGTGATTTATTAACCTTACTGCATTTATAATTTTGATTGTCTATCTCCTAGAATGTAACAATATTTTTTTTTCTCATAAGAAAGCTTACTAAGCGTTTTTTGTTATTATTTTAAAGTCTTTACATTATTTTTGACAAGTATAAAAAGTAGCAGTTTACCTGCAGTGGTGAATTCTTTTTGCTTTAAACAATCTCTCTCATCTTACCATATTTTCTTCTATGTTATGCTCTCATCTGGGATGTGTAAGGCTGAGGGATAGTAATCCATGTGTAATGTTTGAAACATTGCATACCCAAAAATAGAGTACCTTGTATACCATAGGTACCAAAGGGAATGTGCTTTCAGTGACAATGCATATAAGATAGAAAGTCAGACTTATCAAGTACATATATAACATGGCTTATTTTTCCAGGTATAATTTTTTTTTAATCTAAAAAAGTGAGCAATAAGTAAGTAGAATGTGTAGTACAATGAATTTAGTTAAGAAGGAGATATCATAAGAATTACATCAGTGCACGACAGATAGGCTCATTTTTAAGGAGTATTGCTGAGATTTGCACCTTCTGTTTTTAAAGAAATAACACTTCAGCACAAGTGGCAAATTCCTTGTCACCACAAGTTTCAGCAGATGCAATGGCAAACCTCAGCATTAGAGGAAGTCTGAGTGTCTAACTAAAAAAATAGACAGAATATTCTCAGTCATATTGTCTTTTGACAAACTTAGGGATTAAGGACAAAGCAGATTTCCTTTCCTATTAGGAAGTCACTACCTTCAGCTTTATTTCTCTTGACAAAGCAAAAAGCTATTTCATGCTGTACATGTTTTGCACAGTGAGTGTTCAACTATTTCTCTTTATGTCACTGTTTTTCTGTTTTATAAATGAGTCTTCTTCTGTTTATTGTTTTTTACAAAAATTGTTTTATAAGCTCCACACAGGCAATGAATCCATCTTATTTTACAGTAAGTCAAGCTGCCTTTCATAAAGCCTGAATGCTTTTTCTTGAAATTTCTATTGTATTAGAAAAGCTTTAATTTTAGTGTTGTAGTACCATTACAATCAGAAATATCAAAGCAAAATTCACTCCTCAGTTTTTAAAAATATGAATTAGAAGGTATTAAAACCCTAGCTATATGCCTTTGGGTGAACTTTTAAAACCTGGAAATTATAAAAAGTGTAATTTAATAGATTTATTTTCCCTGTTGTATTCTTTTCTAATACAAAATTAATGTCATTTTGTATTTAAAAGACCCTTAAAACTCCAATAGTATGTAATTCAGTGTTTCTAACTAAATATTGGAGTTTGATACAAGTTGCTATAGAGCTAAGCAAATCTGTTGAATTAAATAAAAGCAAGGGCATTTCTGAAGTATCAGCAAGAAGGAAGAATATGTGATAAAGGCTTTTTTCTGAAGAGATAAGCATTTCATATGCTTAGTTTATACAAGTAGAGATTTCAAGTTTTAACTGGAGATCTGTACTAATCACACTGAATTACTAAGACAGGAGAACTGAAAGCTTTATCTGATCAAATAAGGGCAACCTCTCAAGAGATAAAAGTGTTATGAAGCCTGCTATTTAGGGAAAATTTTTTTTACTCTTTTTTTTTTTTTTTTTTACAAAACTCACAAAAGATCTATAAAACTCAAAGAGCTTTAAAAATTGTTGTGCTGTAAGAAAACCTCTAAAATTCATGTGTGAAAACTTACTTTTCACAAAGATTTTACAACATTAAAAGTAACAGAAAATACCCACTTATATATGAAATTTATTGCTCATCCCCAAATTGTCCTGTCCATGCTTTATTCATCATTGGTGTGATCTGGAATTCTACTTCAAAGCTTATTTCTAAGTTAAGGTTAGTAACATTGCATGAATGTTGAGATTAAGAAAATTTTAGAATTTTATATATATAATATTTTCAGGAAAATGGTGGACTAGATAAATTTCTAGTCAATGTACAAATCCATTCAAAAGTTTTCTTATGGCAATAATACATAGTAGAAGATATTGTACCAGTCAAAATTATATACATAATACTCTGAGCATTTTGGGTGATTTTAGAAGTAGGAAACTTAAACATACCATAGTCAGACTAAGTGTCAGTCCAAACAGAGGTAATAGAGTGATGCATAAATAGCTTGGCTCCCAGAACCCTCCTCTGACCACTTTGCTGTTACTCCATATTTTTTATTATGTTATCTACTAGTGTCATACACCTTGTCATTACTTCAAACAATATGACTTAAACATCGATATGAAACCGACTTTTGAACACTATTACAATATGCTATTAAGATAATATCGTAAGTAAAATTAGGAAATTGTAATCCAGTTTTAAGCAGTAGACTGTACTGAAATGTATAACCTTGCTGCTACTCTTTTTCTAAAATGGATCCAAATTGTTTTAAAAACAAAACCAATCTGAATTTGGAAACCCATTTCCTTTGTTCTAAATTTATGAAAATCAATTACCTTAGTCTTAATACAATTCGGAAGGGTACCTGAATGAATCATTGGTGAGTTAAGTGCTTTGGTGTTATTCCAGATTCCAACTGCAAGCAGCAAAGAATGTTATAAATTCTTTTCAAAAACAACTTCTTGGAGTATCTGTTATACTTTAACCATACCACCTAATGCAAAGAGGCTTATACAATGGCAGCATCAACTTCTAAGTAAATATAAAGCACAACAAAATTGCCACCTAGGTGTTGGGGCATAGGTACACAGGTAAATTTACCAGAAATGGGGAGAGAAACAGACAATTTTAATTTTTCATAAGCTGTAGACTACACCTGTATTCTGCAGCCATGCTTTTCATAGAATCACAGAATGGTAGGGTTTGGAAGGGACCTTTAGAGATCATCTAGTCCAATCCCCCTGCAGAAGCAGGTTCACCTCCATCAGGTCACTCAGAAATGCATCCAGGTGGGTTTTGAAAACTTCTAAGGAAGGAGACTCCACAAACTCCCTGCGCAGCCTATGTTAGGGCTCCCTCACCCTCATAGGAAAGAAGTGTCTTCTTATGTTGAAATGGAACTTTTTGTGTTCCATCTTTTTTCCATTACGTCTTGTCCTGTCACTGAATGCAATAGAAAAAAACCCCATCCTTTTGACATATACCTTTTAAATACTTGTGTTAATGAGATTCTTCCATAGTCTCATATAGGCTAAACAGCCCTAGACTGTGCAGCCTTTCCTCATAGGAAAAATATTCCAATCTCTTGATTATCTTAGTGGGCCTGTGCTGGACTTTCTCTACAAGTTCCCCATCCCTCTTGAGCTGGGGAGCCCAGAACTTGACACAGGACTCCAGATGAGGCCTCACCGGGACAGAGTAGAGGGGCAGGAGAACCTTCCTCAACCTGTTGCCCACACTCTTCTTGATGCATCCCATAAAGTCATTGGCCTTCTTGACCACAAGGGCACGTTGCTGGCTCATGGTTAATTTTCTGTCAACCAGGACACTCAGGTCTTTCTCCGCAGAGCTGCTCTCCAGAGGGTCAACTCCTACCCTCTACTTGTGCATGAAGTTGTTAGCCCCGCATTCGCACCCACATCTCCTGTTCCTCCTGCTTATTTCCCAGGCTGTGTGCATTCATGTAGAGGCAATATGGGGGCTTACTCAAACACACAGATTTCCCTGGATGGATGAAGGAGGATCCTCTTCTGTTTGGCTTTCCCTCAGGGTGGTCAGGTGGCATGTTATGCTTATTATTGAAAAGAAGTTACTCTGTGAGCATACTCCTGGTAAATTCTAGTACACAGTCAAAAGTTTAAGACACAAGACAAATACAACAAGCAGTTCTTAGGAAAAACCCAGTACCAAATTTTATATCTCCACTAAGCTTGGGCACTTTAGACAACAAAAGCTTAAGAAAAGAAGAAAAATGCAAATGTCACCTGAGTTTATAGTATTTGCTCCCCCTAAATGAGTGAGCATTTGCAACCTCTTAGGAAGTTTAGTGTCTGTAGCCTCCCAACTGAGTCAAGCTATTTAATTAACAAAATGTATGGATAAGAGAGATGTGTAATTAGTAATTTTCTGATTTGGACATAGATTTTATTCTAAAGTTTATCAGGCTTTAGGCTTAGTCACCTAACTATAGATAGCTTGTTGTATTTGAAAGAGTTTGGAGAACTAGAAATGTCAGAAGCTGGCAAATGCAAGTAAGCCCATGAGAGACCCCTATGTGTGCAACAACAGTAGCAAGTAACAAAAGACGTGCTAAAGCATCTGAAATTGCTTATTTAGTCTAGAGAAGAGAAGACTGAGGGGGGATCTCATTAATATTTACAAGTATATAAACGCTGGATGTCAGGAGGTTGAGATATCCCTTTTTCCTGTTGTATCTGGCAACAGAAGAAGGGCCAATGGGATGAAGCTGGGACACGTGAAGTTCCATTTATACATAAGAAAAAACTATTTTCCTGTAAGCGTGACAGAGCAGTGGCACAGGCTGCTCAGGGAGTGTGTGGAGTCTCCTTCCTTGGAGGTCTTCAAGACCCACCTGGCCATGTTGCTATGTGACCTGATCTATGTGGACCTGCTTCTGCAGGGGGGTTGGACTAGATGATCTCTAAGGGTCCCTTCTAATCCCTACCATTCTATGATTCTATGATTTAAAAACATGAATGAATAAATAAATGTAGTGAAAATCTGTACACATCTGCACTGTTGAATACCTTCTAGCCTGAAAGAATGATGCTGAGATTTGTTTAGTGGAACAAATAAATCCCCATAGCCCTTCCTTTTGGCAGTCATTTGTGCTACAGATGAATGTACTGAAACTAGACTTACTGTGAGAGAATCTAATTTCATTACTAAGTGGGATATAACTTTTCTCAACTTAATCCATGTTTTCTGCAGTGTGTCTGAGGCATCTAAGCATGATGATCTCACTTAAGTATCCAAAGCATATGACCAGCCCAGTGTGCCAGCATGCCTTTCAACACAAGATGAGTTTACTCCCTATTGTATACCATCTTCACCTTTTACTGCTTCCTGTTTTCATCCTACTTATTTTCTGGATTATGAGCAAATAGGACCAAGTAATCTTTACATTGAGTTATTGCTTTGAAACTAGGAGTCTGAGTAAGTCTGTCTTTATTTTCTGTGTTCCAGTTCTGTTCCGTTACTTCATACAAAAAAAAAATCTATTGTGATGTTTCATGGTGAACTGATCACTAAATGAGTTCCAGCAAGATAATGCTACCTAGACACAGAGAACAAATTCAAAGTGTCATAAGACTTGTTCAGATATACAAGACTTATTTGGTTTATTACTGTTAGTCTTCAGTTTCCTCTTTACAGATGAACCTCCAGAACATTTTGTTTCAGAGAAGTTACTATATGTTTGTGTGAGAGTGACATGTCAGAATACCACCTTCTATGTCAAGGACTTGAAACATAGTGAAGGCCTAGCTATATCCACCAACTCAGAGCTTTTTTTACTTATAATTTTGAAAACAGTATTGCAATATTCCCATTTTTCCCAGTCAGATAGTGAAACCTTTACTGTTAAACTGCACAGCTGTGTTTGTGATGATTATATCCAGGTAATGTGCATGGAGAAACTGTAAAAGTGAGATTGCAATCTAATGTGCCCCTCTGAAAAACATGGAAGATGTATTGTGGAGGGAAGTTTTTTTTCCTTTTTAATATGAGTAGGAAGCAGAAATTCTTAATTGTCACACTTGAGACTGGGGATAAGGGGAATGCTATGGCCCATTATCTTTACTGGCTTGTGCTGTTGAGTCAGAATCATGTAACTGGCCTTGTCCTTCCCTTCCTATTTAGCTGGCTAATATAGAAGGAGTTAGTGATTATGCTTCTCAACAAAGTTAGGTGCAAAGCTTGCTCAGGGATTGTAAAGACGAAAGGTTTTGTTATCTTTTTTTGCTCAGCCTTAAAGTCTTTTATTACACATAGTATGATAAATTTTGCAAGCTTATAAACATTCTAGTGTGCAGAACTCATGCAAACTCTGCCTTTGTACACAATAATCCTCAAATGATTCATACTGTGTGTGATTAGTTATAGTCAGACCTCTACTACGAACAAAAGAAAAGAACATAAGAAGTAGTATGACTGTAAGAAGTACAGCTGTAACCATGTTTGAAGATAAAGGACTACACACCAGAGTACAGGCTGTCCTAAAGACAATGATCACTGGCAGTTTTTACTGTTTTTCTAACCTCTGGTATGGACTGAGAGACAAAAACATGTGTCATTATTTCACTGTACCTCCAACGTGTATTGGGAATATAAGGCAGATTCACAAAATTATATGAAGTTGACAAAAAGGCCCTACTATA
This sequence comes from Colius striatus, assembly GCF_028858725.1. Classification (NCBI taxonomy): domain Eukaryota; kingdom Metazoa; phylum Chordata; class Aves; order Coliiformes; family Coliidae; genus Colius; species Colius striatus. The sequence goes on from NC_084790.1 coordinate 24,460,208, forward strand.
ATCAGAAAATATTATTCCCTACAAAACAAATGTTATAGAACACATATTTTCAAGGAAAAATTTCCTTGTTTTGACTCAGCTAACTGTGATGCACAATGCAGCTCTGTATACACATATTGAAGGAAGTTAAAGAGAAAGTGACAATTCCCAAATAGGAAACAGTTATTCACTGGCTTTTAAAAATTTAATAGCAAAGCTCTTTTGTCCTCTCCAAATCCCTGGTGAATCACCGGACAATGAGAGCACAGCTGAAAAGTACTACTAACAACACTGCAAATGTCAATAATCTCTTCCAAAAAGAGATAATTTTCAACTACTATATCCAGGTTTCCCCACTGGTGTGAGTAGAAACAACATGAAGGTAGGTGTGAATGTGAAGTTGTATAAATGGAGAACTAGTCTTTTCATACAAGTTAACAATGCACACCATTAGTACTCTTGTGTTAAAGGTAAAAGCATAATTTGAGCAGATAATATAAATTGAGACTTTTACTTAGTGATGAATGTCTTAATAAGAAAAACTCTTAAGTAATTTGGAAAGGTTGAAATATTATGAAGTAAGAAAATCACAGTTAGCTTTTCTGGGATTCTCCAATAAATTCTATTAATAATTACTTTACTGAATGGATGACACCTAGGTAGGGTGAAAAAGGCGTGGATATGGTAGTGATGACTATAGACAGGGAAAGACGCGAAAGCACAAGCAAAAAAAGCAGTGCTGAGTGCATATCAGGTAACAAGCAATTGCCATATAACAGAACATACAATAAATAAAAATACAAAGGCATCAAAGGAGCAGAGAGTACATCCTATGCTGACTGTCACTGTGCCTCCACACAAGAACTTTAGCTTTAGCTGTATCCAGAGGACATTGCCAGCTCTGTCTGCCTTGTCAGAACCCCACTGTTCTTGCTAGCTCTTCATCATCAAACAGGTTGGTCCTGCCTGTGGGCAGTGAGTCATCTAAGTGTATGTTTCATTGCACTGCAAAACTCTGAAGCAGGGAAACCATAGCCACTATATGGTTATATTAGCTATAAACAAGCATGTGTCATTTAACAGCTTCTAAATTCATTTTTTAACAATTACTATTCCTTCTGCATTTCATTGCAGGCGGGGTGCAGCTAGGTAATATAGACTAAAGATTTTCTGGATCTAGGAATCTAGATGTAAAGCATTTCCTATATCTTTTCTGCTTTATAAATCTATCAACAGTCTACAGATACTGCAAATTACAACTTACAAAACAGAAAACAGTAAACTGAACTCACTGCTTAGAAGTAAAATATCAGGGTTTGTATAATTATTGTTCTCATTTTGTACTGCCTCTGAAAATTGTTTTGAGGTCATGTTGTTTGCTTGCTGTCATGTAAACTCTTTCCTGCATATCCATATTGACAGCCAAACCATCATAAGGTTATGGATAACTGTTATACGTAAAATATTCCCTACAACTATCTGGAAAGATTCATTGGTTGTAATTGACAGAATTTGGTCTCTGCAATCAAAATAAGGCCTGACTGAGCATGTCCCTTGACCAAATGACACTAAATCACATATATGTAGGACTTCTTTCCAACTTGCAGCTGAAAACATTTGATTCATCCCTGGCTGCAGAATAAACAGCCAATAGATTTGTGTCCTAGTTGCTCTGAGATGTCATTTCTGCTTCATCCTGACTAGCCTGAAATGTCAATGTTATAAATTTCACATGTATTTTGTATTATTCTGATTGTAGGAAGAAATGGCAACACATGAAAGAAAAGCTAAGGATAGTCCCTTGGATTTTTAGATACATTTTCTTTAGATATGCAATTCTTTTCTGGTATTTGTGAGGCTGAATAGTGTTAAACTCAAATCTTAGATTTTTCTTCATTGTCTTGTTACTTCAGGTTAATAACTGTTAAGAGGGAAATCTCATTATTTCTGGGCAATTCAAGTTGTGAGCTGCTATTAAGTCCTTACAGGAGTCACACTGTTTACTGTAGTATGTTGAGTATCTTTTAATCCACCCTGGACTTGTCCCACTCAGGTTCATCAAAGAAAAGGCTCTTCTAATGTGTAACAGATCCCTTTAAGATGGTTTTGTACCTACAGAAGATTACAGACACACTTTTTTAAAAAAAGATCTAGCTTGTCAGAGAAAAATAATTTTACTTCAGAGCATCTCACTTGACAGCCAAAGAAGATTATATATAAACTTTTTAAAAACCAAAATCAGCAAGAAAATAACTTTCATTTTGGGGAAAGCTGTTTATTGAAAGTAAATGTCAAGACATGAACAAGAAAAATATACAGAATTTGATAATGGAAGGTGCCATGATTGACACAACTCTCACTCTCTTGTGCTGGCTTTGTGGTATCCACCACTAGTACTCTGGTGGATAACTGTTTGAAGCTAGTCTACAAATGTCTATGTAAGCTGTACTGTGTGCTGTCTGCAGTGGAAACACACTTTTACAAGCTTTTAAAATTCTGCAGATAGGCAAGTTACAAACTGCCTCTCAGTAAATCTAGACATTTCCCTGTATGATTGACTCCATAAGGGCTAGTAAACCAATATGAGCATCTCATTATAAAATGACTTAGACTTAGAATAAAATGGCTAAAGTATATAATAATATAATAATATATAATTAATATAAAATGGCTATTGACATGGATCTTAGATTTAGCTGCAGTTATTACTATGGTGCCTATATGTCCTTTGCTGAGTTCTATTTTGGGACGTAATCACCCAAGAGGTTTCTTTTAATTTTTTTTTTTTTAAATAACACATATCAGAAGTTGCACTAGAACTTCATGAGTAGGGCTTTATGTCTGTATTTGTTTTCTTGAACAATACATAATTTTTTTTTTTTTTTACTGAAGAAATCATCAGCTCCTTAGTGGATCCATTTATCTTCCGTTTTGTTGCTCTAATGCTCCAATTGTATCCAGCAGGATTGCTTGTGAAAGGAAGAAACAAATTTTATTGAAGTAGCAGATAATCTCTCATAAGAACTTTTATTCTTGCTTTTCTGTTTTCAAAATCCAATCATTGGGTCTCTCATGGACCACTAAGTGACCTTACATAAATCAAAGATTGTCAGTTAACAGCTACCCTTGAATAGGTGAATGTGTACATTCTATAAAGTAGTCAAAGAAAATATAACATCCCAGGACAAATAATCTCATTCCTTGTGTAATAAAAAGCTTTTGGAGTAGCTAAGGTGGGAGTGGATGGTAGGACTGTATGGTGAGCAATCAGCACCGGAGGAATATGTTGAATCACAAGAGCTGCTGTTCTAAAAGTGCTGGAGATGAGTGACCCTCACTCAGTTTGAAGAGGCTGCTCCAGCTCCTGCCTAATTTTGGCTAGGACTGGTTTGGAACTAATCTAGTTTATTTCATCATTGTCATGAAGGACAGCCAACTGAATCAGGCAAAATAAAATTTGGACTGTTTTAAGGGACAACAGGCCAGTCTGCTTACCCACGATCAAAGTACCCACGTCCAGTCTCATGCTGTCCACTAAAATGCCTTACGATTTTGCTCAAGATTTTTTCTGCTCAAAGGCCCAGGCTTTCAGTCAAAAATACATCCAGTAACATTTCTGATGGATCTTAAACATGTATAAAAGATTGGATTAGAAGTATAATCTGCTCATATCATGAATAATTAGGCAGATCTTTAATTTGCAACTTCCACATATTTCTATAAATATCCACACGTATAGCTAGACATCGTTCACTCTGTCCTCAAGCTTCCTGGATGTGATCCAGCACCAGATGCTGCATAGATCCATGTGCAGGTTAATAATCAGGGCATATTAGCTCAAGCTAGGCACTCTGCTAGTTCAGCTACAAGACTGGCAGTCCCAAAATGATCATTTAGCTTGGAGAATAAGCAGAGAACATCACTGAAGCCACATTATTTAAGTGACAAAAATGGTTGACTAAGTTTGCTGCATCAACAATGGAAAAAGGAGGGAGATACATAGATGTCTCCAGAGCATGACCTTAATGCCTTCATACTGGCTATACTGCTTTGTGGGTGTATATTAGAATGTCACCCACCATTCTGATTCTCTCATCTGTAGACTCCACTGTGACCTCTTTCTTGCTTGTGCACCTGGCTTCTTTCCCTTGGAAACCGGAATATGTGAGAGGAAAACCAGCACTCACTGCAATGGATCAGTCTAGGCTACACCTAGATCTCAGTATGAGATGTTCTTCCAGAATCTACAGGTTCTAAGCCTGGAGCCAGGTCATAATTTTGCAGCAGGAATAAATTCAAGTCAAGTATGATAAGGGGATAAATAGGAATATCTTTCAGGTAACTGCCTTAGTCTCTGGACTCTAGAGAGTGAAAGTGAGTCTATCTGTCATTAGACATGTTTACACACTATTTTGTAGGTAAATACAAGCTTAGTTTCTCCTTACTAAAAACCAGCTGTGTGATAGCTCTGACACAAGAACCATATATGTAAATGTATCACTGAGTTTTGACTAGAGAGTCTTGCTTCTGAGACAAAAATGATTAATTTGAGCTGAGATCTTAAGCTAAAAAAGATCATTGAGGATACCTCTCAAATGGGATTCTCTGAAGATAGTGTCTTCAGAGAATCATTTTTATACCCTGGTAATGATTTGGTGCTTTGACTTTCCTAAGACCACTGTTAAAAAGTGATGGCTTGAGTCATAAACAGTTATATATGGTGTGTGTGTGTATATATATATATATGTGTGTGTGTATATATATATATATATATATATATATGGTATATGTATGTTTGAAAGATCCTTTGTTGTTTCTTGTAAAGAATGCAAATAAACTTTGAATTCTTGAAAAGTCCTGCAAAGTTGAACTGTCATCTTCCAGACATCTCCAGTAGTTGTCTGAGCATTGCAAGCAACTGGAAACTAAAGACACATAAGGTTAACTTTAAATTATTTAAGAACTAGGTTCTACAAAAGTAACATACCTAATTGTTAAGCTAAAGTCACCTTTAACAAGAGTAAATTGAATTTATGCTATGGAGTCATATCAGAAACTGATAACGTCCATGCTTCAGGGTAAACATTCAGGACTGACTTGTTTCACAGTGTCTTGGTGGTGAGATATTGGTGAACAAAATATTTTCTGAAGCAAACCTGATACAAAGAATTAAATTTTATTCTTATTTTGTGTAAGGACTTCTGCTCAATTTCCTAACTACAATTTATATATGATTATTTTAGAAATTTATACAGGACACAAAAGTGAAGATTTCCATGGGAAGGTTTCTTCTTTCACTTAAATACGTAACATTATAGATTTAATATTATTACCATTATTTCATGTCACATGAGTAAATTATTAAATACACAATACTTTTTTGTGTCTTATAAACAACAGGAACTTTGGATTTTTTAAGCTACATTTGCTGAAATACAGGCTCAAATATCAAAATAAAAATGAATAAATAAATTTCTTGGTCTCTGTCACAGAACCCAATCTTTTTGTAAGAGGTAAGGAAGGTATTTCATGCAGGTCAAGGGAGATGATCCTTCTGCTCTCCTGAGCTTTGTAGGCCACATCTGGAGTAAAAAAAAAAAAAAAAAATCTTGAATGAAAATCCCAGCTGGCAACTGAGCCTCACTCAACCACTCACTCACTCCCCACAGCAGGGTGAGGGAGAGAATGGAAAGGATAAAAATGAGAAAACTCATGGATTGAGATAAAGACAGTTTAGTAAGTAAAGCACAAGATGCATATACTAATAAAGCCAAAAAAATTCATTCACTGCTTCCCATCAGCAGGCAGATGTTCAGCAACCTCCAGGAAAACAGGGCATTATCATGCACTACAATTACTCAGGAAGACAAAGCCATAACTCCAATTGACCCCCCTTTCCTCTTTTTTTCCACAGCTGCTGTTCCTGTATGACGTTACATAGTACGAGACACCCCTTTGGCCAGATGAGGTCATCATCCTAACTGTATCTCTTCCCAACTTTTGCTTCCCCCAACTTACTCACTGGTAGGGCACTGAGATACAGAAGAGGCTTTCATGTTGTGTAAACACTGCTCAGCAATAACCAAAACATCCCAGTGTTATCAAGGCTGTTCTGGTCACAGATCCAAATCACAAAACCATGCAGGCTACTGTGAGGAGAATTAACTCTAACCCAGCCAAATCCAGCACACTCAGAGATGTTGTAGCATCTTGATCCTTGGAAATACTGAAAACCTGACTGCACATCATGCTGCAGATTCTGCTCTGGCTGACCGTGCTTGAGCAAGGTGGATAGACCAAATGATATACAGAGTTCCCTTCAAAACTAACCAGTTTTGTGATTCTGTGATAGCTAGTCTTTGTATACAAAGAGATATTAATAAAGAGTTTGATGTGGCAGTGAAAGTTTTGTTTCTTTTGATATCAGGGTTAATTGTAAAAAGGTACTTAAGAAATAGTTCATTTGGAAGTTACAATGATAAGCTAAGAGACAGTATATAGAAAATGAAAAATACTGTATGATAGAATTTGGAACTTTTTCATGTTTTTGCTTATTATTTATTTAACAAGTAGAATGAAAACTAACATATCACCTGTTGGAAACAACAGATGGCAAAAAGAGAAACTGTTAATATGCCCGCACAGCTATTGGTTAAATAAACCCAAACCCCAAATCTAAACCCAAACTTTAACTGACAAGAAGTAGTTTTGTCTTTTTTTTCTTCACGTTTGTTAGATTTGTCAAATAATGTGGGAAAATCTATGTGGAAAGAAAGCATTTGAAGAGGTAGTAGTCGTACATCCATGTGATGTTAAATACTGGTATTGTCTTGGAATAAGCCAAGTAAGGTGTAAGGAATGTAGATTCTACTGTTCTTTCTGTAAGAGGAGATGTGAAGCCAACTCTATTTCCTTCTGATACAACAGTATGAGCACTAGAGTACAACAAATCTAGCATATTTATAAAAAAAAATTATGTTTATACCATTTTCATTATGAGGTGCGAAGCTGTGGTCCCTTTAGTAAATTGCACAGACCAGTTTGCCCTGTACATACTGTCTGTAGAGAATGGAACCATTTTCCACAACCGTATAAAAAAGGTGGAATAAATTATTTGATCCATATTGAAACTCAGGAACTACCTAAGATATATACAGTGTTAACTACTGTAAGACTAGACCTTGAAGTGGCAATCTGATCTAGGTGAACCTGCTTCTGAAGGAGGGTTGGACTAGATGATCTCTAAAGATCCCTTCCAACCCTACCATTCTATGATTCTATGAATAAAGGAATCAATCTGACAGCATATACACCTCTATGTTGGGGCGTTGTGGGCTTCTGATCCAAAACCCTAATGCTCAACCTTGGGTTTCTCCAGATGTTTTCTGCCAGGTGAGATCATGCTCTCCAGTTGCAGCATAGATGATATTTTGCATATCCGGTCCTGTAGGGATGGGCCCAAGAGCTACTACACAAACTATCCCGTTTAATTCACTGAAAAGCTTGTTGTTGTTCAAGGCCACATTCAAAACAGTTCTTCTTTTGGGTTACCCTATAAAGAGGCCTCACAAGCTGACTATAACCTGGAATATACATTCTCCAGAACCCCACAAGGCCTGGGAAAGCTTGTGTTTCTTGTTAGTTGGTGGGGACATAGTTGCTATTTTGTTCACAACATCATAGGCACATAATGACTTCCATCCTGCCATTTTATGCCCAAGGACTGGATCTCTTCTGCAAGTCCCTTTACCTTGCTTCTCTTTGCAGTAGAACCAGCTTTCAGAAGAATCTGAATTATTCTTTTCCCCTTCTCAAACACTTCTTCTGCCTTGTTGCCTCATACAATTATGTCATCGATGTGCTGTAAATGTTCTGGGGCATCACCCATTTCCAGCACAGTTTGGATTAGTCCATGACAAACGGTGGGACTATGTTTCCACCCCTGGGGAGGTTGATTCCAGGTGTATTGGACACGTCTCCACGTGAAGGAGAACTGTGGCCTGCAGTCTCCTACCAAAGGAATTGAGAAAAGATGCATTGACAATATCAATAGTAGCACTTGGCTTCTTTTGACTCCAACTCATACTGTAACTCTAACATGTCTGGTAGAGCAGCACTCAGTGGTGTCACTTCATTCAGGCCACCATAGTCTACTCTTAACCTCCACCCTCCATTGGATTTCTTCACAGGCCATATGGGATTATTAAACAGGGAATGAGTTTTGGTGATTAATCTTTTGAGTCTCCAAGTTGATGAATCAGCTCATGGATGGGTGTCATGAAGTCTCGATTTGTGCAATATTGCCATCTTGGTAGCAACTGGTACCTGTTCCTGAACTCGCAGCAATCCCAAAATGGATGGATCTTCCAAGAGGCCAGGCAAGCTAGAGAGCTATTTGATCTTCTCTGTGTCTACAATGACTATACCAAAAGCCCATTGATACCCTTTTGTGTCTTTGAAGTGCCCTCTCTTGAGATAATCTATGTCAAGGACCAGTCACAATGGGGTGTTTTTCCCATTTGTCCCCTATTAAACTCACCCCAACGTCTAATACAGACAATTCTTGGCACCCCTGTCACTCCAGAGATCCAGATGAGTTCTGTGCCTCTATACCTTGATGGCATCAATGTACACTGTGCTCCTGTGTCTACAAAGGCCTTACACTTCTGTGGGTCTGATGTGCCACGCCAATGAACCCACATAGTCCGGTATATTCAGTCATTTCTTTTCTCCTACTGGGTGGAGGCAGGGACCCTCTATTTGTGTTCTTCATCAGAGTACTTGCTATCTGACTCTTAAAAATATGGACATGAATTCCCCTCATCAGCATCAAAGGAGGTGATTTTGATTATTTTATGTCTGAGAGATTACTGATTGTCTTCTTCTGTCTTTGCAGCTACTATTCTGATAGCCTTCATGGGTGACTCCTTCTTAACAGCTGTTTTCCCCCTTAGTTCCCATACATGGGCTTGCAGCTTAAAAGTGGGTTCACCATCCCACTTCCCCATATCCTCTCCTTGGCCACACAACAAGATCCAGAATGCAGTTCATGGCATATGTGGGAGGATTTATTTCCTTGATAAGGGCAGTGGATCACTGAATTCTTAGGGCATCCCTGAAAGTGATTTTTTTTTTTATATGGAAGAGCAAATCTGTGAATGACAGATGACATATCTTGTTTGGTAAAGATGTAAAATGTCTGCTTTTCATAAGCCTCCCAGTTTCATAAAGAAAGTTTAAGAGACAAAAGGAATTTTGATTTAGAATAACCTTCTATCTTCCTCTTGGCTTTTTTTTGTTTCCACCTCTCATCTCTTTCTGAAAACCTATAAATGAACAACATTTTCATAGAATCATAGAATGGTAGGGGTTGGAAGGGAACTTTAGAGATCATCCAGTCTAACTCCCTTGCAGAAGCAGGTTCACCTAGATTAGGTCACATAGGAACATGTCCAGGCAAGTCTTGAAGATCTCCAAGGAAAGAGACTCCACAACCCCTCTGGGCAGCCTGTTCCACTGCTCCATCACCCTCACAGTGAAATAGTGTTTTCTTATATTTTGGTGAAACTTTTTCTCTTCCAGCTTCATCCCATTACCCCTTGTCCTGTTGCTAGCTACTATAGAAAAAAGAGATGTCCCAACCTCCTGACACCCACCCTTTAGATATTTGCAAATAAGATAATAAGATAAGATAATAAGATAATAAGATCTCCCCTCAGTCACCTCTTTTATAGACTAAACAGCCCCAGTTCCCACAGCCTTTCCTCATAAGGAAGATGTTCCAGCCCCCAGATCATCTTGGTGGCCCTGTGCTGGACTCTCTCCAGAACTTCCTTGTCCCTGTTGAGCTGAGGTGCCCAGAACTGGACACAGGACTCCAGATGAGGCCTCACCAGGGCAGAGTAGAGAGGGAGAAAAACCTCCCTTGGCCTGCTGGCCACACTCTTCTTGATGCATCACAGGATGACATTGCCCTTGGCCACGAGGACACATTGCTGGCTCATGGTTAGTTTATTAACAATCAGGACTCCCAGGTCTCTCTCTGCAGAGATGCTCTTCAGTAGTTCTATCCCCCAGCCTGTACTGGTGCATGGGGTTATTCCTTCCCAGATTCAGGACTCTGCACTTGTCCTTGGTGAACCTCATGAGGTTCCTCTCTGCCCAACTCTCAAGTCAGTTGAGATCTCACCGAATGGCAGCACCGCCTTCTGGGGAATCAGCCAGTCCTCCCAGTTTGGTGTCATCAGTGAACTTGTTGAGGGTACACTCTCTCCCCTCATCCAGGTGGTCGATGAAGATCCCTGTGGAACTCCACTGGCCACAGGCCTCCAATTCAATTCTGTGTAATTGATCACCACACTCTGGGCTATGTCTTTCAGCCAGCTCTTGATCCACCTCACTGTCCACTTATTCAAGGCACACTGCTTGAGCTTTCTGATGAGGATGTTATGGGAGACATTGTCAAAAGCTTTGCTGAAGTCAAGGTAGATGACATCTGCTCTCTCCCTTCATCTAACCAGCCGGTTATGCACTCATAGAAGGCTATCAGGTTGGTCAAACAGAATTTCTCCTTGGTGAAGCCATGTTGACTCCCCTTGATACCCATCTTTTCCTTCATATGTTCAGTGATAACATTCAGGATGAGTTGTTCCATCACCTTTCCAGGGATGAAGGTGAGGTTGACCAGCCTGTAGTTTCCTGGGTCATCCCTCTTACCCTTTTTGAAGACTGGAGTGACATTGGCCTTTCTCCAGTCCTCACACACCTTACCTGTCCTCCCTGTTTGTTCAAAAATGATAGAGAGAGGCTTAGCAATCACATCAGCGAGCTTCCTCAGCACTCTAGGATGCATCTCATTGGGACCCATAGGCTTATGAGCCTTAAGCTTGGCCAACAAGTCTTTAACCTCTTCCTCTTCCACCCAGGGCAACTCCTCTGCTGTCCTGGCCATCCTGTTATCCTTGCTGGACTGGACTTCCCGAGGGTCAGCTTTGGCCGTAAAGACTGAAGCAAAGAAAGCATTCAGTACTTCGACCTCCTCTGCATCCTCGGTCACCAGGGCACCCTCTGTGTTTAGCAGCAGTCCCACATCCCCCCCCATCATCTTTCTGCTGCTGATGTACTTGAAAAATGCCTTATTACTGTCCTTAACTGGATAAAGTTAATTCTAGAAGGGCTCTAGCCTTCCCACTTGCACCCCTGCATGCCCTGGCAATGTTCCTATACTCTTCCCAAGAAGCCAGCCCCTGTTTCCACCTCTCATGGATGGCTGCTTTCTGCCTGAGTTGTCCCAGCAGATCCTTGCTCATCCATGGAGGCCTCCTACCTCCTTTTCCTCCTTTCTTGCACATTGGGACACACTGATCCTGGGCTTGGAGGAAGTGGTGCTTGAAGACTGACCAGCTCTCATGGGCAGTTCTAGAATCATATCCCATGAGATCTGTCCAAGCAGATCTTTGAAGAGGCCAAAGTCGACTCACCTGAAACCCAGGGTCACGGTCCTGCTTTGTGTTCTGCCTCTTCCACACAGGATCTTGAACTCTACGAAGTCGTGGTCACTGCAGCCGAGGTTGCCTCCAACCTTCACATCCCCAATCAGACCCTCCTTATTTGCCAGTACCAGGTCCAGTAGCACACCCTTCCTTGCTGGTTCCTCAATTACCTGTGACAGGAAATTGTCATCAACAATCTGCAGGAACCTCCTGGACTGCGTGTGCTTAGCTGTGTGGCTATCCCAGCAAATATCAGGGTGGTTGAAGTCTCCCATGAAGTCCCTCCAGGGATTGTGATCATGAAGCAGCTCTCAGCTGTTTGTAGAAGGCCTTACACACTTCCTACTCCTGATCAGGTGGCCTGTAGCAAACTCCTACAACAATATCACCTGCCTTGCTCTGCACATTAATTTTTACCCATAAGCACTGTACCTGCTCCTCATCCCCACCCAGGCACAGTTCGCTACACATTAATTGCTACCTTACATAGAGAGCAACTCCACCTCCATGCCTTGTCAGCCTGTCCTTCCTAAACAATACACAGCCCTCCATGGCTGTGCACCAGTCATGGCAGCTGTCCCACCTTGTCTTTGCGACTGAAATGAGGTCGTCTCTCCGCATCTGCACCCACATCTCCAGTTCCTCCTGCTTATTCCCCAGGCTGTGTGCATTGGTGTAGAGGCAGCACAGGGGCTTACTCAAACACACAGGATTATTCCCTGGACGGATGCAGGAGGATCCACTCTGGTTTGGCTCTCCCTCAGCATGATCAGCCTTCCGCATTTCAGCCCAGTGTGCAGATGAAGGGCACTTATCATTGCATTCCCTGTCCTGTCCTGTTTCCCAGCTAGAGGGGACAGCTTTTTCTATTTTGCTTCTACCCCCACCCCCTGAGTCTCTCAGTTTAAAGACTTCTTCATTAAGTTTGGTAGCCTACTCCCAAATATTCCAGTGCCCTTATGGGAGAGATGAATCCTATCCTGTCCTATGAAGCAGTAATCGCCAAGAAAGGATCCATTGTCAAAGTACCCAAAGCCTTCCCGCCGGCACCAGCCTCTCAGCCAGGAGTTCATTTGGCTGATTTTTCCATTGCAGACTCCTCCTTTATCTCTAGTGACATGATAGAGGAGAAAATAACCTGAGCCCCTCTAACTCTACCTTTTACCTGCTCCCTCAAGTTTTTAAAATCCGTCTGGATCCTGGAGATGTCATGCCTCATGACATCATTCATACCTACATGGAGCACAAGTAAGGGGTAGTAGCCTGCATCCCTGACAAGCTGTGGCACTCTCTCAACCATATCCCTGACCTTGGCTCCAGGCAGGAGCCTCTGTCTGGGTGGATGCATTGACTGTCACCTGGGTTTTGTCCACGTGAGCCTTGGCTTTAGTCCCCAGGTGGGTGCTCATCATCTTGCTAGGTTCAAGCTGGAACACTTTTCTGGCTTCTGTTTCTCTAAGCAGGCCGTGGTGTTGTTCCCTGTCTGTCCTCCCTGCTCATCCCGCCTGTGCAAACTGCCCCACCACACCTGGGTGCCTTTTCATTCCCTGTTCGCCACACTCCTGCTCGCTCGTGCTCCCTGGGGGATTAAACCCCCTGTGGTTGCTGCGGCTCCGCCTCCCGGCAAGACCATCCCCCTCGCGAGAGCTGGCTGGTCCTGATGGCTTTCCTTGCTTTTCCTCCACTCCTCATGCTCCAGGAAGCCCTGGATTACCTCCATTGGCTGCACAACCATGAATAAACGAGCCTTGCCTTCACTGTGTGTCCCACCGATAAAAAATCATTGCCAAGTGATTAGAATTTAAAGCTGGGGCACTCTGAATCACCTTTCTCCACATGGTCTATGTACACTGGATATCATATGGGTTTTATCTAGATCACTATAGATGACTTTCAGCACTGCTAATTTGCTCAGGTACTGGATGACTTCATATGCTGTTGTCCTCTTCCCTGGGGCATTTACCAGATCCTCCTTGAGTGGGTATCCTTCCCTTACACCTGAGATGAGCCATTTCCAGAGACTGAAAATTGAGATATTCTTTCCAATGTTTCCATCCATTCCCTGGTCTCCAGCAAGAGATCCCAGCTGTTGGGCTTCTCTGCCTCCCAGTTGCTGATAGCCAGCCCCATTATCCCAGCACCGGGGTAGCCAGGTACCAACCTGCTTACCTGGATGACAGCTGAAATCTTTCTGCATATCTTGAAGTTCTGGTGAGGTTAAGGAATGAGTAGTTTCCATTTCCTTTTCAATTTCTCTTCATTCCTTCTTCAGATTTTGTTCTGAAGACCAGCTACTTTTTCTAAACTTTCCTCTTCCTCCTCTTCCTCCCTTAGTAATCGACGATATGGAACTGTTGACCTCCTTATCCACTGCTTTTTTTTTCACTACTGGGGCAATCACTGCAGTTGTTTCATTCCCTGCCTGAACCATAGTGGTCTCAGATGCAGTTTGAATTTCTACCTCAAGAATAGTTCTCTAAGAATCTTGAAGTGGGGCTCAGTAGGCACAGGCCAGGTGCCAGTATAGTGCCAGAATCTAATGGGTCTTACTGGGGTGGGCAAGACACCCTTCTATCAGGTGGTGTGTCAGTATAGCAAGGGTTGTTTACTTGTTCAGGTGTAAAATCCCGGGTTACGGGAGGTGATAACAGTCCTAGGAATTTTCTCTAATTTGTCCACACACCTTGTCACCCAGGAACTGACCTCTTCAGGGGCCATTTCATCATCTCCTCATCCACAATTTCTCTTCTCTTAGACCGGAATGAGTCCATATTCCACAAAATCCATAAAATACCAGCCATATTAATTAGTAAAAACTCACATGATGAAGGGGTGAATAAGGACCCCTTGGGAATTTGTATAATAAAATTATTCCTATCAGTATGAGCTAGGGAGAAGGAGGTGTGTTCCCTCATTACAGGATAGCTCCTGCAGCACAGTAAACTTATTAATGCCAGAATGAAACCCATAATCATTATTCGGACCATCATGTTCCCACATCCCTTCATCCTTCCCACTGAATAGCACCTGCAGCACAGCAAAGCTATCAACGCCAGAGCACAGCACAGAGCCAGTATTGGTATTAGCACGTTCCTCAATGTAGCAAAACAAAAGACAAGCATCACAACAGGAAGACTCTGTGACCTACACAGGAGCTTTGCACTTAGCAACTACTATAGTTACAGCACATTTAATGTAAAACTGCTGTTTTCATGCCCCACATTGGGTGTTAAAAAGATGACAGTAGCTTGACCCTGGCTGGATGCCAGGTGCCCACCATGCTATCCCCCCTCCTCAGCAAGCCAGAGAGGGGAGAAAGTAAGATGGAAGCCTCATAGGTTGAGATAAAAGTAGTTTAATAAAGAAATAGCAAAATCACAGACCTTAGAAGCAAAGCAGATAAAGATGTTATTCTCTACTTCCCATCAGGAGCAATGTCTGGCCACTTCCCAAGAAGCAGGGCTTCAGTACAGATTGTGGCCACCCACAGCTATTGGTGAAGGTGGGGCAAGGAATGCTGAGGGGACAGCCATGATGCTCTGTGAGCAGTAGCCAAAACACTGATGTGTTATCAATGTGTGTTTTTAACTACCAACAGAAGGCATAGAACTACAAGGGCTGCTGTGGAAAATCACCATCACCTCAGAAACAATACAGATGTGGACTGAAAACACTTGGGGAAAACATTAACAGTATTTTCTACAAGTGAGAAAAATAAAGACATTAACCACAAGAAATCATTATCTCTTAAATTAACTCTACATAATGAAAACTTGAAATGTACTTCAATCTCTCATTAATTAAATTAAAATATCTTTTTTACATTGTCTCCCTTCTAAGAAAAAAGATTCAGTCTTCAATTTATTTTTGTGTATTTTCTATATCCTACTTTTTTTTTTCATATTGACTCCTGATCTTTTACTGCTATCTAGTGTACTAACACCACTGAAGAAATTCAGGGTATTTACACCATTTCTTATGACTCTAATAACCTCAGTGCAAAATGTGAAATATTTTACAGACGTAATATAGTATTTCCTAGAGATGAATTTATGAGATTGATAAAATATAAATGATGTAGCCATTTAAATATTTTTGAGATATAAATGTAACAAAACATTGGTAACACTAAACAAATTTTAATAATTTACATTTGGAAAAATGCACTTCAAGAATAGTTACTTCCAAAACTGAAGATTACCAGCAGATTGAAAATGGAAATGTTTTGTTCCTAAGAGAAATGTGTATCAATAATTTCTCAAAGTTGGGTTGCTAGAAAAGACAACATTTTTTAACTTTTATTTGGTTTTTTTTTCTCTAGGTAGCTAATCTGCGATTGAAAGACATTTTGACAGATCTTGGAAATAATACTGAGATAAATCTAAACTGACAGTTGATAAACGTTTTTCAGTGTTCAAGTGGCTTGAATTTTAGTTTACATCTTTTGTCAGTAAGAACAGTAAAACTCACTGACCTTACAAAAAATTGGAGTTTCCTGTTCACCAGCTTCTAATATCTTTATGTCTTTTATTATGAATCATGAGTTCTCCTTTTAATTCCTAATTAGGTTTCCTAAACTTGTTCAACATGGAATTGACAAAATGCAAAAAGTTGTAAATAAGGAAAAAGAGAACATCTTCAGACTGAAAACTATTTCTACTTCCTTTTCAACTGTCTTTTTATAGAAGTCTTGACTCCAGCACCCTTGGATTGCTACCTTTCTGATGAATTGAAATAATTTACACCTTTGGCATGTTTTGTTGTAATGAATCGTTTCTTGTATTATATGTGTTCGAGCAATGTGTTTTTCTTTTTCATGTGTATCACTCCACACATAGCACTTCAGTAACAGCATACTCTGAATTTAAAATTAGTTACATTCTGGGAACAGTAACAAGTGTGAATCACATTCCAGAAGGAACTAAAACTAGCAGTTGTCAGCAGATGTCCATCTTATGTATATTTACGTCTGTGTACTTTGAGAATATTTTCCTTCATTCTTCTGTGATTAATTCCCACTCACATTAATGAGAATGATGTGCTTCCATCGGGTGAAGAACTTTCTTTTGAGGATGAAACATGAAAACTCTGTCCTGCATCATATTAATTTTTAAAGGAAAAGATATTTTAGGATTGTAGCAGTAATGCTTTGTTGTCTCCCAAATATGTATTCGCATTTGTGTTTTCAAATGTAGTGTTATTCTCTTGATCTGTGGTGTAGCAACAGCTTTTAGTTGAAATAACTTTCCTGGAATACGTCATTTTAGATTACCTTCTCACAGATAAGAACTTGAAATTTCTTTCTTTGGATGTAGCAATAAAAGAAGTTGTTTGGCATCTGTACTATTATTCCTAAATAAAAAGTGCCACCGTTTCACATCGAAATTACAGATCATAAAAGCAGCAAAACTTCTTTTACAGAGAGGTTTTTTTATTATTATTTGATACTACGTTTGATCAGATGTGTGATATGTATAAGCTAATTTCTAGACTACATGTCCATTGTGGTGAATCAGATCTTACCAACGACAACATAAATAACTTTGACATTGTCGTGGTTTTGCCCAGCCGGAGCAAAGGGAAAAAAAATAAACCGCGACTCCTCCCCCTCCCCCTCCCGATGGAATGCGGAGGGGATCGGAGAGGGACAGAAAAAGTAAAAGAGCCCGCGTAAGTTGAAATAAGAACAGTTTACTAAGGAAAATGGAAGAGGAACAACTATAACAACGACAAGGGGATATTACAAAGAAAACTGGTGAGTGATGCAGTTGCTCACCACCCGGCACCCGACGTGAGCGACCGCTCCGGGCCGGCGACCGAGAGCCCGCGCCCCCGGAAGAGCTTCTTCCGGCCAGCCCCCACCTGCACCGTGGGCATGACGTTAGGATGGTATCGAGTACCTGCTGGCCAGCCTGGGTCAGCTGTTCAGGCTGTGCCCCTTCCTGGTTCCTCACGGGAATTAACTATAGCCTGGCTCAAACCAGGACATTCCACCCCTTATTCGATACCATCTACACGTCATGTCTAGGTTTACACATCATAGTCATCTACACATATATAACATAGAGCAACTATAGGAATAGTGACATTCAACAGCAATCATTATACAATTTAATTCATGGGTTATTCTCACCCAGAATCAAACTCCCTTGAGGCACACATTGGGTCTTCCCATCCTTGCACATCACCCATCAAGTACACCCAGATCCCTGAGCAAAAATAATCCCACGGATGGGTTTGCCTTTACCTGAGGCAGGACACACCCAGACTGCCTTCCCTAACATGTCTTTTATATGTACCACAGGGATTTTGTCCCCTTCTACAATACGTAAGGGTTCTGATTGGGCAGGGCCAGTGGCCTTTTCCAAGTGTGTATCCCAATGCTTGAAAGTTCCACCTCCCATTGCTTTCAGTGTGGTTTTCAATAACCCATTCTGTCTCTCAACTTTTCCTGAGGCTGGTGCATGATAGAAAGTTTGATAAACCTATTCATTGCCATGCTCTTTGGCCCAGGCATCTATGAGGTTATTTCTGAAGTGTGTCCCATTGTCTGACTCAATTCTTTCTGGGGTGCCATGTTGCCAGAGGACTTTCCTTTCAAGGCCCTGAATAGTGTTCCAGGCAGTGGCATGAGCCACAGGATATGTCCTGTGGTTGCCTCCACCATTGTGAGCACATGACGTTTGCCTTGGCGAGTCTGTGGCAGTGTGATGTAATCAATCTGCCAGGCCTCTCCGTATTTATATTTCTGCCATCGTCCTCTATACCATATGGGCTTCAATCGTTTTGCTTGTTTAATTGTAACACATGTCTCACACTCATGGATAACCTGTGCAATAGTGTCCAAGGTTAAGTCCACCCCTCGATCACAAGCCCATTTATAGGTGGCATCTTTGCCTTGATGACCTGAGGTATTACGGGCCCATCGAGCTAAAAATAACTCCCCCTTATGTTGCCAATCCAGATCTATCTGAGAAATCTTAGCAGCCTTGTCAACTTGCTGGTTATGCAGATGTTCTTCTGTGGCCCGCTTTTTGGGTACGTGAACATCTACATGGCGCACCTTCACAACTAGTTTCTCCATTCGAGCAGCAATGTCCTGCCATAGTGGAGCAGCCCAGACAGGTTTGCCCCGTCATTGCCAGTTGTTCTGTCTCCATTGCTGTAGCTATCCCCATAGAGAGTTTGCCACCATCCACAAATCAGTGTAGAGGTAGATCCTTGGCCATTTTTCCCGTTCAGCAACATCTAAAGCCAACTGGATGGCTTTTACCTCTGCAAACTGACTGGATTCATCCTCTCTGCAGCTTCTGAAATTTTGCGTAGGGAACTCCATACAGCTGCCTTCAATCTCCAATGCCTTCCCACAAGGCAACAAGACCCATCAGTAAACAGGGCATACTGCTTCTCATCTTCTGACAGTTCATCATACGATGGGGCCTCGTCAACACATGTCACCTTCTCTGGTGATATTTCACCATCTTCACACTCTGGCCAATTTGTGATCACCTCCAGGATCCCAGGGCGACTGGGCTTCCCTATGTGAGCTTGTTGTGTGATCAGTGCGATCCACTTACTCCATGTAGCATCAGTTGCACGATGCGTAGGGAATGCCTTCCCCTTGAACATCCAGCCCAGCACTGGCAGTCGGGGTGCTAGGAAGAGTTGTGTTTCTGTGCCAATCACTTCTGATGCAGCTTGAATTCCTTCATATGCTGCCAGTATCTCCTTCTCGGTTGGAGTGTATCGGGCCTCAGATCCTCTGTATCCCTGACTCCAGAACCCGAGGGGTCGGCCTCGACCCTCCCCAGGTGCTCTCTGCCAAAGACTCCAAGTAGGGCCATTCTCCCCAGCTGCGGTGTAGAGCACATTTTTAACATCTGGTCCTGTCCGGACTGGCCCAAGTGCCATCGCATGAACAATCTCCTGTTTAATTTGTTCAAAACTTTGTTGCTGCTCAGGACCCCATTCAAAATCATTCTTCTTCCATGTCACACGGTAGAGGGGGCTAACAATCATACTATAATTTGGAATATGCATTCTCCAAAAACCCACAACACGTAAGAAAGCTTGTGCTTCCTTTTTGTTAGTTGGGGGAGACATGGCTGCAATCTTGTTTATCACCTCTATTGGAATATGGCGACGTCCATCCTGCCATTTTATTCCTAAAAACTGGATCTCCTGTGCAGGTCCTTTGACTTTACTGCGTTTAATGGCAAAGCCAGCCTTTAGAAGAATTTGAATTATTTTCTTTCCTTTATCAAGGACTTCCACTGCTGAGTCACCCCACACCACAATATCATCAATGTATTGCAGATGTTCTGGGGCCTCACCCTCCTCCAGTGTGGCCTGGATCAGTCCATGGCAAATGGTGGGGCTGTGTTTCCACCCTTGGGGCAGTCGATTCCAAGTATACTGCACTCCTCTCCAAGTGAAAGCAAACTGAGGCCTGCACTCTTTTGCTAAAGGAATTGAGAAGAATGCATTGACAATATCAATGGTGGCATACCGTTTGGCTGCCTTGGACTCCAATTCGTATTGGAGTTCCAACATGTCCAGCACAGCTGCGCTCAGCGGTGGTGTGACTTCATTCAGGTCACGATAGTCTACTGTCAGTCTCCACTCTCCAGTAGGCTTTTGTACTGGCCATATAGGGATGTTAAAGGGTGAGTGAGTTTTGCTGATCACCCCCTGGCTCTCCAATTGGCGAATCAACTTATGAACAGGACAGACATATACAGTTTCAATTTCTTGGAAATACGAGTTTGATTCATATTTGCCCACAAATTAAAACTTGACCTTAAGTATCTGTCCTGTTGAGGTATAGCTGCATCTGCCAATTAAGACCCACAGAGCTGCATTCTCACTTCCCTAAATGAGATAGGGGAAAGAAATAGAAGGACAAAAACTCATGGACTGAGATAAAGTCAGTTTAATACTTAAAACTAATACTCTATGCACATGCAAAGCAGAATGAGGAATTCATTCACTAGTTCCCATCAGCAGGCACATTTTCAGTCAATTTAAGGAAAGGAAGGCTTCATCATGCATAAAAGACAAACAACATCACTGCAAACATTCCTCAATCCTCCTTTTCCCCCATGGCTGTTGTTACTGTCATATTGTATGGGATACTTCTTTGGGACAGCTAGGGTCAGCCATCCTGACTGTCTCCTCCCAACTTCTTGTGTATCCCCAGCACAAATGCTAGGAGGGCAGTGAGAAACAGAGAAGGACCTTGATGCTATGTGAGCACTGCTCAACAGTAACAGGAACATCTCTGTGTTATCTACACTGTTCTGGTCACAGATCCAAAGCAGAAAATCACACAGGCTACTGTGAAGAAAATTAATTCTATTTCAGCCAAACCCAGCACAAAAATATATACTAATCTTCTGTCCGTGTCAAGTAACTTGTTAAACATGAAACTAAACTGCGTGTTTTAAGATTATGTAAATTACAGAAGCACAGAATGTTTGAGGTTGGCAGGGATCCCTGTGGGCCCCCTGATCCACCTCCCACACTCAAGTTTCATCAACTGCAGCTAGCTTCCCATGGCTGTGTCCAGACAGTTTTTCAATATCTTCAAGGACGGAGATTGTACCAGCTCCCTGGGATTCCTGTGCCAGTGCTTGGTCACCCTTACAGTGAAAATTTGTTTCCTGAGGTTCAGATAGAATCTCTTGTGTTTCAATCTGTGACTGTTGCCTCTGGTCCTGTCACTGAACACCACTGAAAATAGCCTGGCTCCATCCTCTTGGCACTCTCACTTTGGGTAGGATCATAGCATACCTCAAGTTAGAAGGGACTCATAAGTATTCTGGAGTCCAACTCTCTGCTCCTTGCAAGACAACATAGAACTAGACCATATGACTAAGTGTCACTCCTTAAACTCTGATAGGCTTGATGCCGTTATCATTTTCCCAGGGAGCATGTTCTAGTGAACGGCCACCCTCTCAGTGAAGAATTTTTTCATAGAATCATAGAACTGTTTCGACTGAAAGAGACATTCAAGATCATCAAGTCCAGCCTTTGCCCTAGCCCTGTCAACCACTAGACATTTCCCTAAGTACAACATCCACCTTTCTCTTAAACACCTCCAGGGACGATGACTCCACCGCCTCCCTGGACAGCTTCTCAAATGCCTGACAACCTCTTCAGTAAAGAAATTCCTCATCTAATATCCAGCCTGAACCTCCTCTGGTGTAACTTGAAGCTATTTCTCTTGTTGTATTGCTTGTTACTTAGGAGAACGGACCAACACCCCCGCTGCTGCAACTTCCTTTCAGGTAGTTGTAGAAAGCGATAAGGTCTTCCCTGAGTCTTCTTTTCTCCAGGCTAAACAAGCCCAGATCCCTCAGCCATTGCTCATAGGAGACATGCTCCAAATCCTTTACTAGCTTGGTAACATCCTATCTGAACTTCCTCTGACACAGCTTCATTCCAGTTCCTCACATCCTATTGTTGGTCACCAGAGAGGAAATTAGCACCTCTCCTTCCACTGCTCCCCTTGAGGAAGTTGTAGACTCTGATGAGGGTACCACACGGCCTTCTCTTCTCCAAGTTGAAGAAACGAAATTACCTCAGCCATTCAAAATCTCACCCTCAGGACCTTTCATCATCTTAGTCACCCTTCTCTGGATACACTCAGTTGACCTTGTCTGAACATCAGTTGCCCACCAAGCTGCTCTATCACTCTCCCTCTTTAACTGAAGCAGAGGAGAAAAAATATGGTGAAAGCCTTGTGAGTCAAGGTAAGGATAGGAGAATGCTGCAACAATTACTGTCACTGGCCAAACAGATTAAACTTGGGAAAATTAATTTAATTTATTGCAAGTCCAATCACAGTAGGATAATTAGAAGTAAAATCAGATCTTCAAATACATTCATCCCTTCCCTCCTCTCTTCCTGGGCTCAGCTTCTCTACCTTCTCACCCTGAGCATCTCAGGAGGACAGGAAATGGGATTTATAGTTAGTCCGTCACACTTTCATTCTTCTACTCTTTCCTCCTTGCACTCTTAGCTTTTATTGCCGAGCAGATGTCATATGGTTTGGAATACTCCTTTGGTCAGTTTAGGTCAGCTCACCTGGCTATGTATGGTCAAGCCTCTTGCTCACTCCCAACTTACTGGCCTTTGAGACTAAGCAGTTGTGACTTGATGCTCAGCAGTAACAAAAATGCTGGTGTGTTATCAGCACCTTTATAGTTACAAAGAACAGTACCTTAAGGGATGCTATGGGGAAAGTTAATTCCATCCTAGTACAGTCCAAATACAATCCCCACTCTGCATTCCCTACCATTTGCATCATGCTTAGATCCCACATAATTTCATACATTTATATATCTTCTATCCATTCCATTGTATTTCTTTTTAATTACTGAAATCTCTTTTTACTAACACTCACAACTTATAGTGCATACTTAAATCCCCCTTATACCCAACATATAGATTTATACATTCTCATAAACTACTATTTCCTGTCTTTAAACAGATAAATACTATTCTCCTATTCCATGGGCTTTCTCCATTTCTCCAATGTCCCTCTTATATTGAGGTGCTCAAAACTGCACACTGTACCAGAGGTAGAGCGAGATAATTGCCTTCTTGGCTAGCTATACTGTGCTTGATGCACTCCAGAACACCGATGGCCCTTTTGGCTACCAAGGTATGCTGTTGGTTCATATTCAACTTGCCATAGTTACGTATATTGATGAGATCCCCTCTGAACCTCCTTTTCTCTAGGTGAAACAGTTCCAATTCTCTGTGCCTTTCCTCACAGGAGGGTTGCTGCAGTCCCAGATAGACTTCTCCAAGGGACAGCCCAGAGATGGAGAACAGCTGTGAACTCAAAAAGCTTACTACTTTTTAGTAAACATGTTCTAATTTCAGTGGATGAAAGGCTTTGATCCCAGAAGGAACAACATGGCCTTTCACATCATCTTTGAAGTCCAGAGCAAGGTAGAAGTCAGTAAAGAGGCTAATCTGCCTTCTTAGTCTGGCTCTTCCAAGCTATTGCCTACTACTCTTACAGTAGCAAGATATTACTTGTGTCCTGGGTCTGGGGTCAACAATGCATCAAGAGCTTCCTCCAACACTTGGTGCTCCACATGTCCACATTTTTTCCAATCCAGGTCTGCTTAGGCACTTGGATGCCGCACCAGAGGGATGGGCAAAGCCTCATTCCACATCACATACTTGTCTCACTCTCCTATGCTCCCCACTCTGTCCTGAGACATTCCCCTCCTGTACCAACTGTAGCTTGCAAGGGAGAGGGAAACAAGGAGACATTTCCACAAGTTCTTCAACTTGGACAACTCAGGATATTTGTGCAATGGGGAAAAGTAGAAGCTGTAACAAAAATGAGCCTTACACCATCTTTGCCACTCAGTGTAAGACATCAATTAGCAAATGGCCTCCCTTTTCAGGATGACTTTTCTTCTTAGCTCGAAATTCTGGCAAATGAAATAGAAGCACTGCTTGTTTCCCTTCTCTTTTTTTTTTTTTTTCAATATGGAGATGTAGTGTTCTCTAGTTTTTGAAAGTGTTGTAAGTGCCTGTGAAAGTGCAAGTCTAGACATGCAAAATTAGACATGATTTTTTCAGACACTGGGATGCGTACATGTAAAGATTCTTACTCTGGTTGTCAGGGAACAACAAGATCCAGCAAGGATGGGATCCCAGACCCAGAAGTCTGGGATCCTCAGGCTAACAGGGCAGGGTCTTACTAACTGGGGCCTGTTCCAGTGTCCTCAGCCAGAGTGCAGGGCAGGAGGAGGACACAACTCCCAGTGCCCATCACCAGACAGGATGGTGGTGATGGGGCTAGACCAAGATCAAGTTGGAAAGCTGAGCTGGCAAATCAATTTAAGGAGCAGTAACAACCTCTCTAGCCAAACTTTTGGCAAAAATATCTGCTTGGGACCATGACAGAATCTGAATCTGCATTCAAAGTGCTGCCATTGGTACTACTTTTTTTGTTGCACATGCAGAATGCAGCTGAGATCTGTGGCTGTCCCCACGGTTATGAATTTTGTTGAAGTATCTTATTTTCTATATCCATCGTGGTTTTTTTTATCTGAGTTTTTATAATTAATTTTATATTAAATACTACATTAACTCCAGACAATAATTGTCCTCTTAAACTGATAGACTCAGTCTCCCCAGAGAGACTGTATTGGCTTTTGTCTGAGATTATTGTCTACTTTCTGGAGCTAGGAAAGAATATTGTTAGAATGCTAGGTAGAATCAGTTTGAAACATCAGTTTCTTAAAGGTATGATATCTTGCTAAGTATGCTAGAACAGCATATGAGTTGCAATATTCTACTGGGAAAAAGCATAAAAGAAAAGGATATTACCTGCATGACTCTTCTGTCATTTCTTACATCAGTGTGATTTTTCATAAAGTCTGTTCTGAAACTAAAAATATTTCGTTTTTATCACTGAAGAAAAGGCATAATCAGAAATTATTTCCTTCCCTTACTTGCATTGTTGATTTCTTGAAATATGTCACACATAAATTTGACAGAGTAGTAAAAGAAAGATAAGCATACTTTTGTTCCCAAGTGGGAATGTTCTCTAATTTGATGATGTAGACTATAACTTTCTACCTTGTTCTTAGATCAGTCCTACATGGCAAAACATTTGGCCATAGCATATTTTAGTACAATACTTGTAGCTTAATCTTAACCAATTTACAGCATTGTTTTAAAAGACTAGAAAATAAATCATCTATCCCATTCTGGACCTCCAAATTTGACTCTAAAATGTCTTCTCTTCTTCTGGGAAGAGAAAGAGTGACGTTAGTAAGGACTTACTGTCCTCAAAAAGCTTCTAGGTGCTTGTTTTGAAAGCTTGGCAGCTGTCTCACTCAGCAATGTGCCCTCATGGCCAAGAAGGTCAATGGCATCAAGAAGAGAGTCACCAGCAGGTTGAGAGGACTTCTCCTCTCCCTCTCCTCTGCCCTGATGAGGCTTCATCTGGAGTCCTGTGTCCAGTTCTGGGCTCCCCGGCTCAAGAGGGACGGAGAACTTCTGGAAAGAGTCCTGCACAGGGCCACCAAGATGATCAGGGGACTGAAGCATCTTCCTTATGAGGAAAGGCTGTGGGAACTGGGGCTCTCTAGTCTAGAGAAGTGGAGACTGAAGAAGGTTCTCATTAATATTTACAAATATCTAAATGGTGGGTATCAGGAGGTTGGGGCATCACTTGTTTTTTCTGTTGTCTCTAGCAACAGGACAAGGGGTAATGGGATGAAGCTGGAACACAGAAAGTTCAATTTAAACATAAGGAAAAACTGTTTCACTGTGAAAGTGAGGGAGCCCCAGCACAGGCTGCCCAGGGGGATTATAGAGTCTCCTTCTCTGGAGATTTTCAAGAGCCTCCTGGATTCATTCTTGTGTGACCAGATCTATGTTAACCTGCTTCTGCAAGGGAGTTGGACTAGATGATCTCTAAAAGTCCCTTCCAACCCGTACTATTCTGTGATTCTGTGATTCTGTGATTCTGTGATTTCTTTTGTTGTGTAGAACACTTACAGCAGAGAGAAAAGAGCCAGTAGATTGTTTCCAACCCAATTGCATTTTCCTTATCACTATTCCTTAAATAAAAGCAATTTTAAGAGCTCATATCTTCTAACTGTTCTTAATATCTCTTGAACCATACTGATTACCCAAATCATTCTATTTTTTGTAGTTGCAACACATTAAATAGGATATGAATTTTTTTTACTCCATTTACAGCAGCTCAGGCTGTTATTTGAATCCTGAAAAATCTACTAGTTGTCTCTTAACTTTTAAGTGTCTGGGATACTAGGCATTTGGGAGTTTTTACCTGAATCATTACATGAAGTTAATTCTCCAGTAGACTTGCAGTAAAAAGTGAGGAAGAATTATTAGCATGATTTAAAAGACTTCAAAGATAAATTGTAATTTATGACTATAGGTGCTGCTACCAAGTAGTAGTTTTTGGTAAAGTCTTGCTATTTTACATTTTGGAGAGTCTGAAAGTGTTAAACATATTAATTATACTGACTGGGTCTATAACTAACAGAAAAAAACCCAGGCTTTTGATTGTAGAGGTTAGACCTTCTAACAGCTTCTCATAGAAGCTGCTCCTGTAGCTCCACTGCTACTAAAACCTTACCATGCAAACCCAATACAATGACTAGTAAAAGGTGATCCAGATTAATCAGCAATTATGAGTCACACTTAACCAGAAGACATATATATATCCTTTTTTGCCAGTAGGTCTTGGAAGAATCTTGTCAAATGTCAATGCACTCTGAAATGGGTGATTTCTATTCCCAGAACGACTAAATTAGAATCTGTTTTTACTTATAGTTTTAGTCTTTGTAAGAGGAAACATGTTTTTAAGTCAACAAAACTTGAGAGAAATATCAGAGTTACAGAAAAATGGTTAATATTAAGTGGATTTGTCCATTATTTTTTCTGATAGAATTATTCCTTACAAATGTAAATTACAAAGGTTTCTTTCCATTAAAATATTTCATGCTGAAATTGTGAATGTGAACCACGAGAACAACACAAACTGATGGAGAGCTTAGATAACATCACAACAAAGTTTGATGACTTATTAACTACTTCAATATTTTCATCTTAGTCTTTAAAAGAAGCAAAGCAAAAAGCACCATAAAATTAGATTAAAATGGTGAGGAATTGGAACTATAATTTGGAAACTCTAGCATTTTTCTTAATAAACAAAATAATAGGTTTATATAATCACATGTTCAGCTGCTTTGTTAATATCATAAATTCTTTCCCTTCTGTCTGCCAGTTTATCATCACATTTATGGTAGGTGGCCCTTACTTTGAAGTTTCTTTTAATGTCCTTATTTCTTAATATCGGAATCAAAAATTATTGTCCTTAATGAGAAAACCAAAAAAAAGATAAAATATGCAGCTTTTAAATTATTTAATTCTTGACTCTGGCAAGAAAAAGAATAGGCAGATTATTTTTTTGTTTTTTAATACGCTAAGATTATAGAAGAAGAGAACTGCCATGTCACTAGGCATTGCAGTCCTACTTAAGCTGTGAATAATGTGCTTATTGCAGTGGGACAAGAACATGGTGCACCAGTAGCACTAGTAACTGTTCATTGGATACATATTGCATCGTACTTTGGAAAGACACTTTTTCACTCATGTTATGCCTTTTTACCCATACATCAGTGTCCTAGGCTTATCAGGGATGGGATTATCTTTCTTCAGATGCCTCACTGGCCCTGGCCAGGCTATTCAATAACTTGCTGATGTCATGCTCAGTACATAATGGTAGGTGCTGTGGGAACTGCAGCTATTTTGTTGGGCCTGCAGGCCTGTAGGCTCTCTAGCATTACCTGTGCCATGGCTGCCTCCTCATAAAGTCTCTTGCTGTCCAGGTGCACTCACATGGAGCTGCTGGTGGCTCTCAGTCCTGCCATGGCCCTGCATGGGTTGCAGGGGTGCAGTTGCATTCTCGCCACAGGTTGCAGAGGGGTCTGTGGTCTGGTGCTCCTCCTTCCTTCTTCCTTCTCTGGGGTCCTTGTGATCACCTCCATCTTGTACCACTCCTACAGCTCCTCCCAAGCACTTCAAATTCCCGTCCTAAAATAGTGATTGTAGAGGCATCAGATTGGCCCAGCCGGGACCGGAGGTGGGTCTGAACCTAAGAGCCGGAGGAGAGTCTGAGAACTCTTTAGCAGGTCTTCACTGCAACCCCTTCCCTCTGTTACCAAGCAAAAGTGATTCCTTACTAAGCCATGATGTAGTCCAGTGTCTACCTAGATCAGGTCACACAGGAATGTGTCCAGGAGAGTCTTGAAGACGTCCAAGGAAGAAGACTCCACAACCTCCCTGGTCAGCCTGTTCCAGGGTTCTGTCACCCTCACCATAAAGTAATCTTTCCTTATGTTCAAATGGAACATTTTGTGCCCCAGCTTCATCCCATTACCCTTTGTGTTGTTGCTAGATATAACAGAAAAAAAAGTGATGCCCCAACTTCCTGATATGCACCATTTAGATATTTGTAAATATTAATGAGATCCGTTCTCAGTCTTCTCTAGACTAAACAGCCTCAGATCCCGCAGCCTTTCCTCATACGGAAGATACTCCAGTCCCCTGATTATCTTGGTGGCCCTGTGCTGGACTCTTTCCAGAAGTTCTGTCCCTCAAACTAGGAAGCCCAGAACTGGACACAGGACTCCAGATGAGGCCTCACCAAGACAGAGTAGAGAGGAAGAAGAATCTACCTTGACCTGCTGGCCACACTCTTCTTGATGCATCCCAGGATGCCATTGGCCTTCTTGGCCACAAGGGCACATTGCTGGCTCATGGTTAGTTTATTATCAATCAGGACTCCCAGGTCTCTCTCTGCAGAGATGCTCTTCAGCAGTTCTATCTGCCGCCTGTACTGGTGCATGGGGTTGTTCCTTCCCAGATGCAGGACTGTGCACTTGTCTTTGTTGAACCCCATGAGGTTCCTCTCTGCCCAACTCTCAAGCCAGGAAAAATCCTGTTGAATGGCAGCACCGCCTTCTGGGGAATCAGCCAGTCCTCCCAGTTTGGTGTCATCAGGGAACTTGCTGAGGGTACACTCTGTCCCCTCATCCAGGTGGTCGATGAAGATCCCTGTGGAACTCCACTGGCCACAGGCCTCCAACTCGATTCTGTGCCATTGATCACCACCCTCTGGACTCTGTCATTCAGTCAGTTCTCGATCCACCTCACTGTCCCCTCATTCAAGGCACACTGCTTGAGCTTTCTGATGAGGATGTTATGTGTAGCAATGCCAAAAGCCTTGCTGAAGTCAAGGTAGATGACATCTGCTGCTCTCCCATCATCTAACCAGCCAGTTATGCATTCATAGAAGGCTCTCAGGTTGGTCAAACAGAATTTCTCCTTGGTGAAGCCATGTTGACTCCCCTTGATACCCATCTTTTCCTTCATATGTTCAGTGATAACATTCAGGATGAGTTGTTCCATCACTTTTCCAGGGATGAAGGTGAGGCTGAGCAGCCTTTAGTTTCCTGGGTTATCCTTCCTGCCCTTTTTGAAGACTGGCCTGACATTGGCTTTTCTCCAGTCCTGAGGCACCTCACCTGTCCTCCATGATTGTTCAGAAATGATGGAGACTGGCTTAGCAATCACGTCAGCCAGCTCTCTCAGCACTCTAGGATGCATCCCATCGGGACCCATAGGATTATGAGCCTTAAGCTTGGCCAACAAGTCTTTAACCTGTTCCTCTTCCAGCCAGGGCAACTCCTCTGCTGTCCTGGCCATCCTATTATCCTTGCTGGACTGGACTTCCCAAGGGCCGGTCTTGGCCGTAGAGACTGAAACAAAAAAGTCTTTTTTCCAAGCAATTGCTAGGGGACCTCTTGTTGGACAAGTTTTAGAGGATAAAGGGCCCCAAGATAGTTGATCTCTATTCAAGAATCACTTTTTTCAGACTCAGGATCAGAATACCCCACCAGGATAGATGGTAGTGCAGTGGATGTGATTTATCTTGATTTCAGTAAAGCATTTGACAACATCTCTCACAGCATCCTCGCAGCAAAACTGAGAAAGTGTGGTCTAGATGATCAGGTAGTGAGGTGGATTGTTAACCGGTTGAAGGGAAGACGGCAGAGAGTTATGATCAACGGGGCAGGGTCTGTGCCTAGTAGAGAATCTCAGAGGTCATTGCTGGGACCGGTATTGTTCAATATATTCATTAATGATCTTGACGAGGGAACAGAGGGCACTGTCAGCAAGTTTGCTGGTGATACTAAACTTGGGGATGTGATTGACAAACCAGAAGGCTGTGCTGATATTCAACAAGACCTGGAGAGGCTGGAGAAATCTAAACAAGGGCAAGTATAGAGTATTGCATCTGGGAAAGAATAACCGCATGTACCAGTACAGCTTGGGGAATGAACTGTAAGAGAGTAGTGTAGGGGAAAGGGACCTTGATGGACGGCAGGATAACCATGAGCCAGGAATGTGTCCTCATGGCCAAGAAGGCCAATGGCATCCTGGGCTGTATTAGAATGGATGTGATTAATAGATAAAGAAATTAGCTCTCCTACCCCTCTACTCTGTCCTTGTGAGACCACATTTGGAGTATTGTGTCCAGCTCTGGGCCCCTCAGTTCAAAAAGGACAGGGAGCTGCTGGAGAGAGCTCAGTGCAGGGCCATCAAGATGACTGAGTGGAGCATCTCCCTTATGATGAAAGGCTGAGGGAGCTGGGGCTCTTTAGCTTGGAGAAGAGGAAACTAAGGAGTGGTATCATTGATGTTTGCAAATCTGTAAAGGACGGCTGTCAGGAGGCTGGAGCCAGGCTGTTCTCAATGATATCCAATGACAGGACAAGGGGCACAGGGTACCAGCTGGAATATAAGAGATTCCAAAGAAATACAAGGAAGAATTTCTTCATTGTGAGGATGATGGAGCACTAGAATAGGCTGCCCAGATGGATTGTGGAGTCTCCTCTGGAGACATTCAAAACTCACCTGGGCCAGTTCCTCTGTGACCTACTCTAGGTGGTCCTGCTCTGTCAGAGGGGTTGGACTAGATGATCTTTTGAGGTCCCTTCCAGCCTTTGAGAGTCTGTGATTCTGTGAGAAGGAGAGGAAAGAAAGAAAGAAAAATGAGAGAGAAGGAGGGTAAGTTACAATAGTCACCACTGTGAGTTCACAAGTCCTGACAGTCTGTTTGTTGCCTATAACAAGATTTCATCCAATATTCCCTTAAGTACAGTGGGGAAAATGTTCCCATGTCCTCTCCACTGGTCCTACTTTCTATAACATTGTTTCATTGCATAGTCAATGAACTCCTGGAAACTGTTTGGCATATCCACACCTCTCAGCAGCGTTGTGCATGCCTAGTACCTATACCTATACTGTAATTGCTACAGTGTCTGGGAGATATAATTTCATCAGATTCAGCCATTTTTTTTTTATTCTTTCTAAAGAAATTTTTTTTTTTACTAAAATAGAATTATATACTTGTTTTGCAGATTTTTTTTTTTTTGGTAGCAAATAGAGTTGATTTCAAGGGATTTAAGGCATTGATTGATGACAGTTCCCATTCCTTTGTAAAATGTTGTATGTACTTGTTGCTGCAACGTTGACAGTATGCAGGGATTAGTAGTGAGTAATTAGACTTTATGTACCACAAAACCTGGTTTTTTTTACACTTAGAAACAAAGCATTTCAGGAGCTTTTTCTACCTCTAAAGACATGAATGGTCTAGCCTCTTTGCTCATTCATGAGTTTTAAATTTTATAAATTTTATTTATATATTTTCACTGCTTTGTTACACTACAGAACTTTGTCAGTTGTCAGTGTTGTGCAGCCTTCCCTTCCCTTCCCTTCCCTTCCCTTCCCTTCCCTTCCCTTCCCTTCCCTTCCCTTCCCTTCCCTTCCCTTCCCTTCCCTTCCCTTCCCTTCCCTTCCCTTCCCTTCCCTTCCCTTCCCTTCCCTTCCCTTCCCTTCCCTTCCCTTCCCTTCCCTTCCCTTCCCTTCCCTTCCCTTCCCTTCCCTTCCCTTCCCTTCCCTTCCCTTCCCTTCCCTTCCCTTCCCTTCCCTTCCCTTCCTTGTGGCAGGAAGGATGCCACTTCCTGCTGAGACAGGAATGTATAGAAGCCAATTAAAACTTTAAAAGGCAGACAAGTGAGGCAAAAAACTGTGAACAGGACTAAAAATGGCCCAAATGGTGTAGACCTAGCAAAATACTGATTTCTTAACATAGTTTTGAACTAGCATACAGAACAAGCATTTCCAGCTTCCTTGTCACAATTCTTTATTTGTTGGTACTGGAGATTTATGGACTGTCTCACATAGAGAAAGAATCACATGGAGATTTTTCTTTTTTCTCTGTCAATATATTCTGATTTCTGATTCCATTAGTTTATTCTGTAACAGAAATGACCAAGAGTGTGATGTGTAGGTTTAAGTGTCTTTATTTTCTACCCTTTTTCTTAGTATTTTTAAACTCTCTTCTGAATTAAAGTGAAGCAAAGAGCTAATGTGTCTTGCTAGTGTATGCTGTGTTTGTGGTATATTTTTGGTGCTCAGAGGCTGTCATAAGGGAGCTAAGAGAGAAGAGAAGAATGGTGTGAGAGATGCTACAGTTAGGTATTTTCTATGGAGCTCTTTAACATTACATACTTTCTTTTCTTGACCTAGGAAAGGTTGACCACTACTGTAATATAAAATTTAATCATGGAACATATTGGTTATCTATTAAGCTTTACTTTCTGTGGCAGTGTCTGTCTATATTTTGTAAGTAGCCATTTATCATCTTCTTAGTAATATTCTTTATCGCTCTAAACTTGTCTGCTAGGGAAATGAATGCAAGGCTGTAGAAGCAGTGAAGAGATACAACTTTTATGTGTTTCCACTCTTTTTTTATGTGGTCAAATAAGTTAATTCACTTTATCATTTATCTTCAATATGATCAAAATGGTCATATAGTTCACATAGTAAAAAAGCCATGTGGAAGTTCCTGTCCTACCTGAGGTCTCAGTAATACTAAGTCGTTTCTTTGTTATATAAGAAAACTGAAATGTTCCATTTGTCAACATTATGTAAGTCTTAATCTTTCAACCTTGCTTAGATTTTAAAATTGTTAATAGTTCCCCACGTCATTAAATAATTATGTAAGAGTCCAGCAGATCTACTACTTCTCAATGCGATTTTATTTCAGGATTCTTCAAGAACTGTCTGAGACTGATAAAGTCAATATTGTGTCAGGGAAGTTCATGAGAAGAACAGCTATGAATCACCTCAAGAATCCAGAAGAATTTGTAAAAATTAGGCCCCTGATGCACAAGGTTCTTTTATATAATATTGCTCCAATTTTCTGTCAGATGCATGCAGGCCTGACATAATGTTTGATATGTATGCTACTACCCAAATATGCATTGCTCCATAGTCATGACAATTTAATTTTCAGAGTCAATCTCAGAAGGATATTTGAGCAACAACTGAACCTGAATTAGTGCGACTTAATATGGTATTTTGCATGTTCTTTGATGATTGTGACGAGGGAAACATCTTTCTAATTGCTGTGGAGCTGCCTGTGCTGATCAGGAAATCACTGTCTTCACCCCAGATAGTAAAAAAGCCTATGTAGCATCACATAAATGTTAAACTTTCATTTTTTACCTTCATAACTTTTGTTAACAGAAAGGAGCTAAAGTCAGAGAGTCAGAAGACCTTTAAAGAAAGAAATCAACATTTCACTCTAGTTCTCTCCATCTGTACTCCAACAAATCAGCAGGGAGTTCTGAGACAAACAGGGAATTGCTTATATGTAAGACTGTGGGGCACACAGCAAATAGTATTTGTCCTTATTTTTAAAGCTGTATATAATAAATATAGTGCAACATGCAAGGCAAGCTGATACAAACTTGTAGCTTTCCTATCACAAATAAAGTAGACACTCAAAACTGGCATTTAATTACAATGACCAATCCTTAGTTTTAGTAGGTTGAATCAAACACTTTTCTCCCAGCTTAGATATCAACATATCCAGTAAAATGTCTTTTAATATCATAAAATGTTTAAACAATATTCTTCCCTGCAACAGAAATATCTTTATTATGGCTTTGTGACAGGATTGCAGGTGAAAATAATATGTACTGACAGAAATTGCCTTATTTCAAGATATTATGGCTTGTGTTAGAAATACACAAAACACAGTAGTGAGGGACATCTTAGGATTTAGGTTCAGATATTTCTTTAAATCTAAATTATGCTCTGCCTAAAACCTTTTAATAAGCAGAAGACTGAGTAATTTGGAAAACATGTTCTCAGTCTTTTCATTTTTTCTTGTTTTGCTAACCGTGGATCCCTTTTTTTAAGTGGGAAGGATAATATGTAAGCCTGTCTTCACTTGCACATATGAGATTATTGTGTGTTTAAAATAATCTTCATATCATTATAATAGTCTTGAAGTTTATTTTGTTAAAAAAATAATAACATGATCATTAAGTGCTCAGGGATTTTTTTTGTTGTTGTTCTTGTTTTAATAGTGTGACTTTTATTTTTTTTTAAACTCTGGTCATCTAATTATTTGGTCATTTAAAGCCAGCACATGCACTTTAGGAAAAATATATACCTTTGGTTGTGAAAAGCATGGAGTTCCAGTCTGGAAGCACTGATTTTTACATCACACAGAGTTTCTTCACCTGTTCTCTGGTGTAGCTGACACAGAAAACCACCTACATTCATATTTTCAGTTGCAGAAAAAATGTTTCATGTGTTCAGCCATCCACTTTGGGTCTCCTCTAAGCATTATATGTAACTGATTTGGAGAAACTGTCTTGTTATGTAGTCCTGACGGCACACCTCTACAGGATCTAGTTGTAGTGGACCTTGCAGAAAGTAAAAACAAATAGTTTTTACCCATATTGCATTGTCCTATACAGAAAATTGAGGAACAAAAAGTTAAAAATTTATAGCATTACATATCCAAAAATAATAAACTGGGTATAGAATCAAATGTAACAGTTTGTAGCCATTTTCTATGCCTTCCCAGTCTGACCAATGATTTTAAAAAGAAGGATTAACAACACACTGCATAGAATTAGTGTCAGTGATGAGATGTAGGCAATCTACATTTACTACAGAACACATTTTTAAAAATAAAACCAATTTGCTTTCTTTTACATGACTCTTAACTAAAGTAAACCATTGACACATTTTTATCTGTTATGTACAAGCACTGCTGCAAAACCAAGGTGTTGTTCACATGTGGACTTTAGGGGTACCTTCCCCAAAACCATATTTTGGAGTTCATAAGACTGATAATAACACTGGCTCGGGATGTGTAGCAATCTAAGTGGAAGTGAATTTTAGTGTTCTTTCACTTTCATGATTGTCTGACATACTCTTCATCACAGAACTTCACCCTGATTCCTTTACTTTTCAGGTAATCCCCCTGAAAATTAACAGCCTTTCCTCCTTTGGTCTCCAAAACAGGCTTGTAGGTTTTGCTCCTGACAGCAATGACATATGGTAGACTTGTAAGTTAATCACAGTTCAGAATACAGTACGATTAATATTTTTTCGTTATATGGGATGATAATTGATAGAATAGTGTCCAACCATTAGACCATAGATTTAACCTATGATTTTGAAATATGTTCTTAACTCTTCATAATATTATTCAAGATCTTCTATTTATATGTTCTTAGTCCTGAACTTCTTTCTTGAGATGAATCTCTTATGAATTTAAACCTCTCAGAATCACATTTAGAAAATTTTTTTCCACTCTTTCTGAACTGAGGTTCACACTGCTACGAGTGAATACACTTGAGATGTTGATCATTGACTATTGAATATGTGTCATTTATACAGGTGGAA
Source organism: Colius striatus (assembly GCF_028858725.1). Classification (NCBI taxonomy): domain Eukaryota; kingdom Metazoa; phylum Chordata; class Aves; order Coliiformes; family Coliidae; genus Colius; species Colius striatus. The sequence goes on from NC_084790.1 coordinate 24,496,030, forward strand.
TTTACTAAAGCTACTAGTATTTTTTACACAAGTAAAATTTTAGAAGAAATAAATGTCCGGGTTGTGCTTTTTCCTCTAGAAATTGTTCTGATTCATCTTTTCTTTAAATACCATTCTTTTAGAAAATGGATTTTTCAAAATCAATAAATTTAATTTCTTCAAAACATGGAAGAGAACAATTGTCATGGTTTGACATGACAGCCTTTTCTGGTAAGGGGGAAGGGGCTGTAAAGATGGCTCCTGTAAGTAGCTGCTCAAAATTCTCCCCAGTTTTGAGCCAGACCCACTTCTGGGACTGAGCCAATTAGACACATCCATGATCACTTTTTAAGAAGAAGCCGGAAGAGGAGGTTTCTTCCTCCTTTTTCTTACTGGTTTTTCCTTCTTCTTTCCCTTCTTCTTCTGGCTGGTGATGGTGCAAGGAGTAGGAACAGCGAGAGAAACAACCATGCAGACTCCAAGGTCAGTGATGAAAGAGAGGAGGAGGTGTGCTGGAGCAGAGACTCCCCTGCATTCTATGGAGAGAACTGGTGAAGCTGAGATTTATTTTCATTTCTTTAAAGACCCCACATCAGCAGTGGAGACTCATTTTGCTAATGACCCCATATCAGGGGAAGAGACTCATTTTGCTAAAGCTGACCCTGGACCAGGGGCAGCGATTCACTTCATTATAGGCCCCATGTCAGGGACAGTGACTATGGCCAGAGGAGGCTGTGTACCATGGGAGGGACCCAGTCACTTAACTACAGACCCTGAGCCAGGGCCTGTGATTTTCTTCATTAAAACTATGCCCAAAAGAGGCTGGGTCCTGAGGGAGAGACCTAGTATTCACAGGAGTTGTAACTGTGGGGAAGAAGCCATGACAAACCAGCTCATTAAACTTATGCCCAGAAGAAGCCATGTACCCAAGGAGGGACCCTCTATCTGCAGAAACTGAAACCGTGGTGAAGAATCCACGCCAGAGATATTCACCCAGGACTGCGTCCCTGTAAGGGACCCTGTATTGGCAGAAGCCGCAGCTGCTGGGAACAACCCACACCAGAGAAGTTCGTTTAGGACTGTGTCCTGGGGGAGGGACCCTGTGTTGGAGCAGGGGAAGAGTGTCAGGCGTCATCTTCATCTGAGAAGAAAGAAGAGTCAGAGCCCATCTGTGAGAGACTGACCACATCCCCCACTCCCTGCCCCCCTGAGCCATTGAGGGGGGAGGAGGTAGAGATACCAGGAGCAGTGAGCTGGGCCCAGGAGGAAAGCAGGGATAGGGGATGGAGATCTTAAAGTGCTGGTAGTAATTTTCTCATCATCCTACTCCTTTTTTGCTTTTATTTCGTTCTGTTTCTTGTAGAATAAACTTTCCTACTTTCCTCTCTAAGTCGAGTACTGGAATCTGTTTTGCCCAGAACCGTAACTGGCAGCGAGCCCTCTCTGCCCTTGTCTTAATCCACAACAACCTTGCTTATCTTTTTTCCTCCCATTTCTCTGGGACCTCCGCCATCCTAGTGAGGGTACAGGTGAATGGGGACACTGAGAATGAGATTGTCGTGGTGCTGCTGTGCTAGCTGGGCCAAACCACAACAGCAATGTTCTGAAGAGTACCAGGTTTAAATTCCATCGTTGAAGTGTAGAAAGGAGTCCTTATCCCTTTTGCTAAGTGTTAAACCTAGCATAATCTTAGCTTAAATGCCACTACACACAGATGCCTCAGTGATTTTGATGCATTGTTTCCAGAGCTTTTAGAGATTCGGTTTACTTTAAAAAAAACAAAAACAAATAGAAGTTGAAATTTCATTATAACAGTCCTTTGACCTCCAAAATACTAAAATAATGTTTTATATCAAGATAAATATGACCTAAAAAACTGTAAAACAACGGGTAACTGAAATGTCCCTAGATGGTTAAGGTTCTGAAGGTTTAACTTGCCCTCTATGTTTTCAAGACTAGTTTTGCATCACCAGGCTGCACTGATATCAAGATGACTGCTGACAAGCTAAATGTGGTTATTGCATCAGGTGTCTGCAACACTGTACTCTCCATCATAAAAGACCAAATACTAGGAATTTCTGCTGCAGTAAAAATGATGACAGGAAGTTACATGAACAATTTAATGAAAGGTCTTTCTTGGGGATGATATAAGCCAAAACCGAAACACCTCCACTCATTGGGGAAAAAAAAAAAAAGTTTCTGTGAAGAATGCATTTCCACCCTAGCAATCAAAATGCTGCTGATTTTAGCATGCAAGTGAGTAATTGCTACTGAAGCATTTGGTATACTACTGCTGTGCCAGACAAGATGAAACTGTCACTAGGTAACTGATACTTGCATTTAGAGACAATGTCACCCAGTTAACTCAAAAGTCACTGTCCCTCTAAAACACAACAAATGAAAATTCAGTGTCTCTCAGAAAATACAAACCTCCATGTGCATTTTTTGCATTTTGTATTTTTAGATTAATCTTAAGCCTCTTCTTTAGCTTTCCAGACAAATCTGAGACAAATTCATATTTAATGCAAGTTCTTTAATAAATCCACGCTGAGTTCTTGCATTTCATTGAACCTCTTAATTCTATTCCAAAGTTAGGAAAACATATATTTATCTTTGCAGGATAGTATGTTGTTATAGTTTAAGAATCACATGCATTCAAAGATTCTGGTTTTTTTAATTAAAAAAAAAGGATTATTCCTCTGTAGAAAGATACTAGCCTGCTAAAATGTCAACTGAACATGGAGAATGTGAAATTACTGATTAATGATTTAATAAAGCCTATTTAATACACAAATATGAAAGAACGATTTCAGATATGCAGAGAATTATGGTATTGCTTCTTTGAAGATAAGGAAAGGCTGAGGGAACTGGGGCTGTTTAGTCTAGAGAAGAGAAGACTGTTGGGGGATCTTATTAATATTTACAAATATCTAAATGGTCGGTGTCAGGAGGTTGAGGCATCCCTTTTTTCTATGGTATCTAGCAACAGGATAAGGGGTAATAGGATGAAGCTGGAACACAAAAAGTTTCACTTAAATATAAGAAAAAACTATTTTACTGTGAGGGTTAGGGAGTCCTGGCACAGGCTGCCCAGAGGGGTTATGAAGTCTCCTTCCTTGGAGGTCTTCAAGACCCACCTGGACATGTTCCTATGTGATCTGATCTAGTTGGGCCTGCTTCTGCAGGGAGGTTCGACTAGATGATCTCTAAAGGTCCCTTCCAACCCTACCATTCTATGATTCTGTGATTATTTAAAGATTAAACTAGAGGTTATTATAACACATATATAAACATTATAATACACATTGGTTAATCTAAGGACTGAAGTGACAACAGAAGCACATTGTTCACATCTTGTTCACGTCTTAATTTTCCTACCATTCTTCTATGATGTAGCTTTTCCCTTTCCCATTCCTCTTTCTCCTCATTATTCTCTCTCTGGTAGCACTGACATTCACACTCATTGTGCAGTTATGTACTTCGAATCAGCATCGTTATATGGTGTATAAATGACATTCAAAGATAATATCTAAGGATAGACTTAGGTTTTGCACTACTGTACTTCCAGAATTCAGTGATAATTCTACAGATTGCTTGTAAAAACTTTGAAAAGGTTAGATAACACCCCAAAATAAACAAATGTATTACAAATGATCACAATTTGTCTTTATCGAGCATTGTGAAAGCAGTCTGTAGGTAGCTATCTTAGAGCAAAACACAAAAAAAATAAGATGAAATATAATTTCCTTTAGCTAAAGGCAATCAAATTTTAAAAGCATTGGATCATGCATCAGCTACATCCAACCCACTATTTCCCTCCCAGATTATTAGATCTTCCTAGACATAATTAAAAATATATTTGCCATAGATAGATGCAGATATTCTGGAGCAGTGGGTCCTATATAAAGCATGCATATGTTGAGGAATTTGTGTGTTTAATACTAGAGTGTGAAGGCAGTATGTAAGAACATTATACCATAGAGTAAATGCATGGAAATCTCACTAATAAATTTATATTATTAATTTCTATATGTTACAGTTTCTTCAAAGTCATTATCTTTATTTTAAAACATTTGCAACCAGATAATGAGAGCATTACTTCATATGTATGTATTGGTAAGAACCTTATTAAGTTACATCATAAGTAGAGTTAAAGATTATATCTTCAGAAAATAATTTCAATATGTGTGTACAAACGCCTTTCTAACATTACTAAATTTTAAAAGAAATCTGAATGTTGTTCGTATGTACACAGTTTTTGGGTCTCTGGATCTTGACATTTAAAGTCAGCTCAGAGAACCAGAGGGTAGAAGAACTGTGACATTTCATTTTGGCTGGAAATCTGTCATTGTAAATTAGCTCACACCCCAGCACAATGAAGAATCTATCAAGGTTCATAAGTGTAAATCTTGATACTCGACCACTGCCTTAAAAGATCTGTACATCCTTGTATGTATAATCTAGACTTGTGTTTGGTACTATGGCCTTTTTCACACATAATTCTAGACTTTGCTGTCACAGAGTAAGTTGTGTAATCAACACTTTGGTGTCTATATAAGTCTCTTACTCAACAAAACATACACACAATATCATTTTTTTTAACATTTTTTATTTATTCCTTCCAAAAGTTTTCTCAAATGCATAGTTTTCAACTTACAGACTGAATGTTTTACCAAATTCTAAGCCAGATGGTGCCTTGCTGATGCTGCTTCTGTAGAATATTTCAGGATGCAAATAAGTTACTATTTTTTTTCCTTCTGAGGCAACTATAATGCTTTTGAAGTCTAAGATCCTTAGCCTCTCAAACGTTTGAATAAACTGTCCAAATACTCCATTAAGAAATGATTGATTTGCAGTTCTTTCCTGCATCCGTGCTACAGAAATTGAAGTGGAACGGAGAGAAGGAAGAATTACATAACAAGCACCAGTAGAAAGAAATAGATTGACAATACTGAAACAATAACAATTTTTCTTCTTGTATTTTAAAATAATATCGTTGTCATGCAGCTGCTCATCGTGTTAATATCCATGACCTTTTAAACCAATATATTGAGAATTTTTTGAGAACAGTCCAATACTAATGGTGACCTAGAAGTTACCTGGAAGTTACTTACACTTCAGTAGAATGTGATAGGAATGTCTGTTGTTTATCTAAAATTATACATAAAAAAAATCAACATCTAAGAAACTAGCAGAGTATTTTTTTTGGTCAATTAACACAAGAATCTCTGAGCTTTAGCAATAAATCATCTACTTTGTGTGTATATTTCATCAAGCAAAGTATTCACCATATTTTCAATGAATACAGCTCCTGATGGGTGTTAAGAAGTCTTACAGGCACAAGGGTACAAGGGGAGAAATTCTCACCAATTTAAATAAGGTTTGAAATGTCAGACTCTCCTAGATTGTATCTCTTCCTAGTTAAGTATGAAAGACTCATCTGATTTATTCAAGAACATATTTGATAACTCAAATTTCTAGTGTTGCTAATAAGGAGGGGAATATATATACCCCCAGCAGGAGGATGATTTAAAATGCTGTCACAATGATACAGGAAGAAATATGGTTTGAAAAGAGATTTATTTGCTTGTCACTTGCATTACTCCAGATAGAAAACTTGATTTCACTCAGCACTTCTACAAAAGTTTTTAATCAGGTTATCTTTTTCTGGAATATCCACATTAACATTAGAAAAAAATTAAGTTATCTTTACTTATACTATAATTCTGTGTAAAACAAAAGTCTTATGGGAGCAGTTTTAACAAGAAATCATCATTGAGCGCAATAAAGGTTTGAATGCACTGCTCTTTTTTTTACACTTTTTAACAAGAGCACCAAGGAAAGAAGAAATGAACACATATAACACACAGAGGGGTGACAATGTTACAGACAAACAAGACACTGCCAAAGAAAGTGTGTGGTACTAAGCAGCACATTCTACCCTATTTTAGATATTTTTTTTTTTTTAATGATAACAGCACGTTCTTGGTTTAACTCCAACTGCTTTATGGATATCAGAAATACATTAAGTTTTACCCTTCAGGAGAATGGCACGTACACATGCAGAGATTTAACATAATTTTTAAAAAATCTATGATGAATATATAATGTCTGATTGAACTGGACTGGATCTAAGGGGAGAGTAAATACATGATTGACTGTCTCTTAAGTTTGCTTATGCTGTCCACAAGAGTAAGGTGCAGCATTGCTCAACTGGGAGAAACTATGCTTGCTCTGGAAAAGCAGGCAGTATAATCCTGAAAGGCATTGGGCTTTTCTGAGTGATATGTCATGTTGTCTCTGTAAAAAGGTGCTTCTTGGACATGAACTTTTAATCTGTTCTTAGGCCATGCAGGTTTATCATGCAAATAAGGCCTCTGTGATGCAAAGTGCTTGCACCATGCTCCACCATAAGCTTTGAGACAAGCCATTTTTGGTGTTGAGGTGGTTTTTTATTGTTATTTTTATATCTATAGACTGCCAAGTATATGCTAACTCAAATTTTGAACCTCAATTTTTTTTTTTGGTTCAAACTACATCTTAAATGACACTACTCTTTTTACGCTATAACCATAACGAGAACTCCTCAAATAACTGAATTTATTAGACATAGCATCAGATTTATTGTTATGTTTCTAGACCTGAGCAAATACTAGATGTTTTCCTCTTTATATATAATGTGAGAATGATGGTTAGGGTCAAACCAGACATTATTCTAGCCTAAACACTTCAGCTATCACTGAAATTCAGAGTATCCCAGGGTTCTCACACCTGCTAGTTTCACAAAAGATACTTCCCTGATGTTGCTCACTTTCTGTGTATCTGAATAAATGAATATTGTGATGCACTTATTCGTAACACAGCACATATAAACTTTTATACAATTGCCACAGTGATATTTTTTGTTTCCACCTTCTCTTTTTCCAGTAGCTTGTCATATTTACTTTATTTTGGCATAGTGATTTATGCTTAAGATGATGTCTGGGAAACAAGGAGGATTTTAGTCTGTCCTGTACCACACCTGAGAGAGAACAACGTGCAAGAAAGGATCATTTTCTTTATAGTACATTTTTCTTCATAGTACATTTTACATTGCCCAGATGTTCATCCCTTCTCCTTTTTCCATTAACATACTTTTCATTTGAAATTATGTATATTTTTTCCCCCATCATCTTCTCCCATCAGAGAGGACAAATGAGATTCTTCTCTCCTAAAGATTCCACTCCTATGTTAAATGCTTAAGCTCTCTTCTGAGCTGTTTTGTCATTCTTCTCACAGGGAAAAATTTAGTAATTTTAACCTTTCAGGAAAAAAGTGATCTGAGTCATGTCAAATCATTTCAAAGAGGTGTTATGACATGGTTACCTAATATTCAACTTGCAAAAGCTATCTATTCTATACATTAAGTGGGATTAACTTACTGACAGTGTGGACACTGTGATGTGTCGTTAATATGAAAGTGGAGACTATTAAGACTATTACCTTCACTGAAGTCTGAAACAATAAAGAAGTATTTCTAAATGAAAATATACCAACAACTCTGACAAACTACATTCAAAGTGAGAAAATTTCATCAGGATATTCAGCAATGCTTTTGACAATGTCTCCCATAACATCCTCACCAGAAAGTTCAAGCAATGTGCCTTGAATGAGTAAATGGTGAGGTGGATTGAGAGCTGGCTGAATGACGGAGCCTAGAAGGGGGTAATCAATGGCACAGAATAAAGTTGGAGGCCTGTAGTCAATGGACTTCCATGGGGGTCAGTTCTGGGGCCAGACTTGTTCAACATCTTCATCAATTACCTGGATGAGGGGACAGTGTATCCTCAGCAAGTTGGCTGATGACACCAAACTGGGAGGACTGGCTGATTCACCAGAGGCTGTGCTGCCATTCAATGAGATCTCAACTGACTTGAGAGTTGGGCAGAGAGGAACCTCATGAGGTTCAACAAGGACAAGTGCAGAGTCCTGCACCTGAGGAGGAACAATCCCATGCACCAGTAGAGGCTGGGAATTGACCTGCTAGAGAATAGCTCTGCAGAGAGAGACCTCAAAGTCCTGGTTGACAATAAACTAACCATGAGCCAGCAATGTGCCCTTGTGGCCAAGAAGGCCAATGGCATCCTGGGATGCATCAAGAAGAGTGTGGGCAGCAGGTCAAGGGAGGTTCTGCTCCCTATCTCCTCTGCTATGAAGAGCCTCATCTGGAGTACTGTGTCCAGTTCTGGGCTCCCCAGCTCAAGGGTGACAGGGAAATTCTGGAGAGATTCCATTGCAGGGCCACCAAGATGATCAGGGGACTGGAGCATCTAACTTATGAGGAAAGGCTGCAGGAACTGGGGCTGTTTGGTCTAGAGAAGAGGAGACTGTGCAGGGATCTCATTAATACTTAAAAATATTTAAGTGGTGGATGTCAGGAGGTTGGGTCATCTCTTTTTTAGCAACAGGACAAGGGGTAATGGGATGAAGCTGGAACACAAAACTTTCAACTTAAACATAAGAATAAACTTGCTTGTAATCAGGTTGTAGTTTAAACCTTGAACTAAGAGGTTTCATTTTTATAAAATTTGATCATTTCATTGTAATCTGATATATTTAACTGTTATGGTTTTGGTTATATTTGTTATCTTCATAAAAATCACTGTCTTTGAACATTACAATATTCTTGATCTCCATGAATGTTTGGACAGTTATTTTAATGGTCTCCTGTGCATAATGTTAGCATTTGTAAGAAGTTTTGAAAATAAATTATGAATTGAGTTCTGTTTTGTTTTAGAGATGAGTCTCCTCATCTACCTTCTGAAAATCATTCTCTATTCATAGATATTATCAGCATTAAGCTTTTCATCATGTTTTGATCTGAGGTCTTTCAATACCAGTGTTATTCATTTCCTTCTCTGAGACAGTTGAAATTATTGGTCTTCTTGAACTGGAATATATTATTAATATATATGGATATTTTCTGTACACTGTGTGCAGTTGCACATGCTGCCTTTAATATTGTGATTTGCTTTTGACAGTAACTAGGTATGAAATTGAGGTTGTCACTGAGCTGTGACTATTAAAACTCTTTCTTCCAATGGTATAGGCAATTTAGAATCATATAAGATTTATTTTCCCCTTCAGTGATCATTGGTTTTCATTCATCAACTTTGAACTTTATTTGACATCATGTTACCAATGTATCTAGCTGAATACAAATAAATGAAGTTCCTTGCTTTCCTCTCTGAATTTGACCAGTCAAATAACTTTGTGTCATCTACATTTTTTGTTACCCCATTTCTCATTCCTTTCCAGATCGCTAATAGATGTAATAAATAACATTGGAACTAGTACAGAATTCCCAGCTGTTCTACTATTAATCTTTTGCCTTTTTCATCAAACCATTTTTAATGAAAATTGGTCGTTTACTGTTTGTTTCCTGACTCCAAGTCGGTTTCTGATCCGTATCAATTCTTTACATCTCATCTTATGCCCACATACTCACTTAGTAGCCTTTTATTGAGGACCTTGTCAAAGGCGTTCTGAAATTTGTCTTTGGGTTATGTGGCAAAATTTTGATAAAAGAGAGGTCAAAGGTGGGCTTCTGTGACATAACACAATCAACTGCCTCTATCTGAGACAGAACCAGATCCAGAGAGCTTCACGAAAGTTCTGCTTCTGGTGATAGCTGAGACTATCAGTGATGGTGACAATGCCCCTGAGATAGCATATTTATGAAAGGGTAAAAACTGCTTAGCAACGACAGTTGGGAGAGAGAAGTGTAAGTATGTGAAAGAAACAACTATGCAGATGAGAAAAGTGAATGAGGAGGCGGACAAGGTGCACTGGGAGCAGAGATTCTACTGCAGCCAAAGGAGAAGACCATAGTGAAGCAGTGGACTCCATGCCAGAGCAAGTAGACATGCCCTGAAAAAGGACTGTACCCATGGAAATTATTCACAATTGAGAAGTTCTTGAAGAAATGCAGCCTAGGGGAAGGACCTACACTGGAGAATTTTGTGAAGGAGCATGTTCAATTGGAGGAATCTCACGCTGGAGCAAAAGAAGAGTGTGAGGAAAGACGAGTGGCAGAGATGATTATGAAATGACCATAATTCCCTTTCCCAATTCCCTTGCACCACTTGTGAATGAGATACAGAAGAACTGAAAATGAAGTTGAGCTTGGGAAGAAGGAGGTGAGGGACAAGCAATTTCAGTTCTGTTTTTATTGCTCACTATCCTACTCTGTTTTTAACTGGCAAGACGTTAAACTAGTTTTCCAAAGTCAAGTCTTTTTTGCCCGTGATGGCAATTGGTGAGTGTTCTCCCTGTTCTTATCTAGACCTACAAACTGTTATGTCTTATTTTCTCCACTTGTCCTTCCCCACTTGGTGGGCAACTGAAGCTTAACCCACCACAAAAATATAAAGAAATCATATTAATCTATTTAATTCAGTCCTTCTGAACACATTTCAAAAGCTCTAATAAATTACTAAACCACATTTATCCTTTTCAGAAACATTGCTATTTACATGTTCAACTGGAAAATTCCGAATAATTTAATTTGCATACTGTAAGCTAATGCATAACATATATTATATCTGATATTTTAACTTTTGTGAATTGAAACCAAGTAATTTTAATGAAAAAATATTTCTAGTTGGAATATATATATCTATCAATAAAATATTTCTGGTTGTCATATACAGAAAAATAAATTCTCCAATATGAGCTCTGAGACACTAAACTGTGAGTGTGTCCTTAAAACACTCCTAGAACTGATCTACTAAAGTTATTCGAAAGACTACAACACAATTCCACAGGAGGTACTTTTGTAAGTCTTTCTAGTTCCTTTGTGGGAATATAAGTCATAACTGGGATGTAACAGCACTCATCCTGTTGAAAAGATGGTAGACACATTGGAACAAAGTCTAAGCATACTTGAATTGAAAGGCAAAAAAAATGAAACAAAGTATTTTTATCTCACAGCACTAAATAAAGTGCAAGAACAGTAAAGAATAATCTAGTACAAAAATCTCACTGGTAAGTTTTTTTTTAAGTGACAGGAAGGGAAGGGGTGAAGAAGAAATATTCCCAAACAAGCCAATTTAGCCAGTTCCTAAGATTATCTAATTTATGTAGATGTGGAGAGTACATATTTATTCCACTATGCAAGGGACTGAGTAGCATTCTGAGTAGGGCACTTTCTCATCACTGGAGGAGTTCAGCATAATTTATGTTTTGGGTTCAGTGTGATAGATTTCAAAGCATTGCACAGTGTGCAGTGGGTATATTGGATTTGGGGGTTACCAACTAAGAATTAAGCGGTCTGGTTTTCTCCTTGCAAATAAGAGTACAGTTATTAAGATAGTAATATTATTTTGGCTTTTAGAATAATGGGTTTGATTCAACTTTTTAGAAAGGCAGCACACTTATAAAATTTATCCAAAACTAACATTGACAGCTGTATAGAGTGATGAAGCTCTTTGATTTAGTGTAGACATGTTAATGTATGTGTTTGCTCAGGTTATTGTCCTCTTAATTGTAGATAGAAAATGTTAGTCTCTGTGGAGTGAAAAACAGTTTAACTTTTGCAGTAAAGCTCAGCAAATGGCTGAGATGAAATCAAAATATACTTAATGGTCCAGCAAATGTCAGTTCAAAACTCTCAGATAATGAAAGTAGAATTTGTATCAGATGAGCTGATAAAGAAAGTTGATATAACAAATACCAGATTCTTTTTTCTCACTGTCGTGGTTTAGGCCCATCAGGGAACAAAGACCACGATTAGCCTCAAGTACCGAAGAGGCTGAGAATTGCTCAAGGGCAGGGAGGGCTTAATTGCCGCTTAAGGTTCAGGACAAAACAGACCAGACTACTCGGTTTGGGGAAGAAAACAGAAAATAATTTAATGCAACATCAACTAAAACTTACCCACAAAAACCCAAAACATAACCAAAACGAAACAACACAGAGGAATACGTCAATGAAGAGTCCAACCAGCCTTTTTAAGAACACCTTCCCGCCACACCTCCCCTCTTCCTGGGCTCAGAGCCCTGATCCCGGGGTTTTTACCCTGTCCCCCCCTGAACGGTTCGGGGGGGCAGGCAGTGGAGGTCTCAGTCAGTCTGCTCCCAATAGCTTCTGCTGTCTGTCCCTCCTCAGGACGGGTGAACTCCACACCAGTCCTCCCTGCGAGTCCGTGGGGTAACTCACACGCATGGCAGCCCTGCACGGGCTGCTCCGATGTGCACCCATTCCAAAGGCTGCAGCTCCTCTCTGCCTCTCTGCCTCTCGTGTGGGGCTGCTCTGCGACGTGCAGGCTCTCCAACACGGCCTGGGCCATGGCCGTCTCCCCACACAGTCCCTCGCCCGTCTGGGCTCACTCACATGGAGCTGCTGGTGGCTCTCAGTCCTGCCACGGATCTCAGGTTTCAGGGGCACAGCTTGCATTCTCCCCACGGCTTGCAGAAGGGTCTCCGGTCTACTGCTCCTCCTTCCTTCCTCCTCTGGCTGAAGGGTCCGCGTGGTTGCCTCCATCTTGTATCCCTCTTACACCTCCTGACCCGCATTCCAAATTCCCGTCCCCTAAATAGTGATGGCAGAGGCGCCAGATTGGCCCAGCCGGGCCGGAGGTGGGTGTGAACCCAGGAGCCGGGGGAGAGTCCGCAAACTCTTTACCGGGTCTTCACTGCAACCCGCTCCCCCTGTTACTAAGCCAAAAGCTGCTCCTTGCTAAACCAGAACACTCACACTGATGTAATTTTAAGATAGCATGAGTAACAGAGTAGCAGAAGTTTAGTTAAGTTTTTGGTTTTATACAGAATTAATTTAATTAATATTACGGATAGAAAAGACAGCAGAGGTGATAATCCAGTTGGTAGTGATATCCCTTATTTGGGTTAAGCTTAAGGTAAATATACACTGAGAAAACAAACAAAAGGTTTCTGATAGGTAACATTAAATTGGAAATATACCTATAGTCAGACTATTATTAGAAGTAGAACCACTTTAAGGTTACTATATTTGAACTTGTCTCCATATAATCTCTTAGAATTCCACATACATGTGTATGGATTGGCTCTGTCTATAATTCATCTCTTTAGAAGAAAGGAAAAGCATGGACATACTCAACTTACTAAAAGAAATTCTGAGTTTTGTTTTTAAGATGAAGAGTAAACTGACATAGTCAAGAACTTTTTAGTTTAGTATCTGATTTTTCATGCTTCCAAGAGTTTTACAATGAAGAAGAAAGATTGCACAGCTGAGTACTGACTTTGTCTTTGAAGAAACAATACATTTCTGCCTTTGGTCAAAAAGTGTGAGGCTCTTCATTTACACAAGGGAGTGGATTTCCTTAACTTTTCCTTAATTATGAAACACAAAGAAAAACATAGAATAAGAATTTTTTACAAAAAAGACACTTGCAAAGTGTATGGTTTAGCTAAGTTGTTTAACAGCGAGAAATAATGTTAGTTTTTCTGTAGTGTGCATTGAAAATATGCATATTAACACCAATCTGTACCATTTACTTGAAACACAGATCCTAACACTGCCTCCAAACATACCAATTTTCTGCAAAATTAACCAGATCAGCCAGATGCTGTTTCCCTAAAGACTCCCTCAGGGAGCTGTAGTTAGACATTTAACAAGAAAGGAAACTATCTTGAGACAACACATTGAAACTGCTTTGATATAGCCTCCTTGATTTCTGTTTGATTCATTTACATATTATTTTTCTAACTGAATACTATGAGAGACATTTTTTTATCAATTATACTTCCTAATGTCTACAATTTCAACAATATAACATAACTCTAATAGAAGGGAATTTAGACGTCTATAAAGTAAAACAAATAAACTATGTGTAGATCTTTCTTCATAGACCAAGATTTATTTCCTTACAGGATGTTCTAGAGCAATTTCTTTGTCTTCCAAAGCTCGATGAAGTAAAGTATTGTCCTGATTTAGGTCCATCAAGGGACAAAAGACCATGATTAGACTCAAGTACCCAGACTTGAGTCTTGCCAAAGGGCAGGGAGGGCTTAAATGTTGCTTATGGTCCCAGACAAAACAGATCATGCTACTTGGTTTGGGGAAGAAAACAAAAATTATTTTAATCCACCACCAACTAAACCATAACCATAAAATCCCAAAACATAACAAACAGAAAACAACACAAAGTGGTACAATGATGAAGAGTACAACCGGCCCTTTAAGACCAACTTCTCCCCACCCCTCCCCGCTTCCCGGGCTCATAATCCTAATCTGGGTGTTTTTATCTCCTCCCCCCCTGAACGGCTCAGGGGGCAGGGAGTGGGGGTTTCAGTCAGGCTGTTCCTGATAGTTTCTCCCATTTGTCCCTCCTCAGGAAAGGGGGTCCTCACTGATCCTCCCTGCACCTTCACGGGGTACCTTGCACACCCAGCAGCACCGCACAGGCTGCTCTGACGTGAGTTCATCTCAAAGGCTGCAGCTCCTTTCTGCCTCTCGCGTGGGTCTCTGCAGCCCATAGGCTCTCCAGCACGGCCTGTGCCATGGTCGCCTCCTCACACACTCTCCTGCCCATCCAGGTGCACTCGTCCGGAGCTGCTGATGGCTCTCAGTCATGCCATTGCCCTCCATGTGTGGCAGGAGTACCTCCTGCATTCTCGCCACAGCTTGCAGAGGGGTCTCTGGTCTGGTACTCCTTCTTCCTTCCTCCTCTGACTGTTGGGTCCACATGGTGGCCTCCATCTTGTACCACACCTCCTACACCTCCCCCCAAGCACTTCAAATTTCCATCCTTGAATAGTGATGCCAGGGGTGCTAGATTGGTCCTGCCGGGCTTGAGGTGGGTCTGAACCTAAAAGCCAGGGGAAAGTCCAAGAACTCTTTACAGGGTCTGCACTGCCGTCCTGACCCCCTGTTACCAAACAAAAGCAGATCCTTGCTAAACCATGACAGGTATACAACTTAATTATGTAATACCTTCTCGCTCTTTTGTATTGAGTTGCCTCAGAAAGACATGACCTTATGACATAAAATAAACTGGATGTGAAATGAATGGTTTTAATGGCATTCTTTGTGAGCTGCTGTATTTGCTTGTCATGAGTTACCTGAAGCTTCTTCTATCAAATTCCATAGCAGTCACATAGATTTGTGTAGATATTGTTAAAAATTATGATTTTTCCCCAAAACCAAAACCACATCAATATCAAGGCAACAAGAGATATTTAAAGCTACAAGGAAACCATTTACAACAGTATAGTCAGAAACAAGTTGCATTTCCCTCGTATGTTCAACATTAGGTCAATTCTGCTCATGTGCAGTATACTGTGTCTTGCATGTTTGATACTCCTTAAATTTTTATTAAAGTAATCATAGAATCACAGAATTGTAGGGGTTGGAAGGGACCTTTAGAGATCATCTAATCCAACCCCTGTACAGAAGCAGGTCAACCTAGACCAGGTCTTACAGGAACATGTCCAGGAAGGTCTTGAAGACCTCCAAGGAAGCAGACTCCACAACCCCTCTGGGCAGCCTGTGTCCATCACCCTCACAGTAGAATACTTTTTTCTTATGTTTAAATGGAACATTTTGTGCCCCAGCTTCATCCCATTACCCCTTGTGTTGTTGCTAAATAAAACAAAAAGAAAGAGATGCCCCAAACGCCTGACATCCATCATTTATATACTTAGAAACATTAATGGAATCCCCCCTCAGTCTCCTCTTCTCTAGACTAAACAGCTGCAGTTCCCACATCCTTTCCTCATAAGTTAGATGCTCCAGTCCCTTGATTATCTTGGTGGCCCTGTGCTGGATTCTCTCCAGAAGTTCTCTGTCCCTCTTGAGCTGGGGAGTCCAGAACTGGACACAGTACTCCAGATGAGGTCTCACCAGGGCAGAGGAGCAGAATCTCCCTTGACCTGCTGGCCACATTCTTCTTGATGCATCCCAGGATGCCACTGGCCTTCTTGGCCACGAGGGCACATTGCTGGCTCATGGTTAGTTCATTATCAATCAGGACTCCCAGGTCTCTCTCTGCAGAGCTGCTCTCCGCTAGATCAACCACCAGCCTGTACTAGAGCATGGGGTTGTTCCTTCCCAGATGCAGGACTCTGCACTTGTCTTTGTTGAACCTCATGAGATTCCTCTCTGCCCAACTCTCAAGCCAGTTGAAATCCTGCTGAATGGCAGCACAGCCTTCTGGGGAATCAGCCAGTCCTCCCAGTTTGGTGTCATCAGGGAACTTGCTGAGGGTACACTCTGTCCCCTCATCCAAGTGGTTGATGAAAACGTTGAACAAGACTGGCCCCAGAACTGATCACTGTGGAACTCCACTGGCCACAGGCCTCCAACTCGATTCTGTGCCATTGATCACCACCCTCTGGGCTCTGTCATTCAGCCAGCTCTAGATCCATCTCACTGTCCACTCATCCAAACCACACTGCTTGAGCTTTCTGATGAGGATGTTATGTGTAGCAGTGTCAAAAACCTTTCTGAAGTCAAGGTAGATGACATCTGCTGCTCTCCCCTCATCTAGCCAGCTGGTTATGTCCTCATAGAAGGCTATCAGATTGGTCAAACAGGATTTCCCCTTGGTGAAGCCATATTGACTCACCCTGATACCCATCTTTTCCTTCATATGTTCAGTGATAACATTCAGGATGAGTTGTTCCATCACTTTTCCAGGGATGGAGGTGAGGCTGAGCAGCCTTTAGTTTCCTGGGTTATCCTTCCTGCCCTTTTTGAAGACTGGCGTGACATTGGCCTTTCTCTAGTTCTCAGGCACCTTGCCTGTCCTCCATGATTGTTCAAAAATGATGGAGAGAGGCTTAGCAACCACATCAGCTGGTTCCCTCAGCACTCTTCGATGCATCCCATCGGGAGCCATTGACTTATGAGCATAGGTAATAGTCCTCAGGAATGCAAATTGTGCCAGCCACATTTATGTAACATAAATGTTTTTAATGCAAGAAGCAATAGTGAGGCATTTCCAGTGAGTTCAGTAGAATTACTATGACTGTTATTGCTAATAAACTCCCTGCATTTGATTTTTTTTTTCACTTCTGAAACACTAATTAATATCGTATAGTAGACTCAATAAAATACTCTGAAAGTGGTTTAAATTTTTGAGAAGTATACATAGAACCTAATTATTCTGAGAGAATTTTTTATGACAAAGTAAAAACTACATCTAAAAGCAAGACCAAAAAACTAATTCATTCACTCCAACCCATAGGTAGACAGGTCTTCAGGAATCTCCAGGAAAGCAGGGCTCCATCATGCATAATAATTATTTGGCAAAACAAAGAACACCCTCTTCATCCTTTTTTTTCCCTCAAGCTTTTGTTGCTGAGCATGGTGTTACAGTGTATGGGACATCCTTTTCGTCAGTTTGGTTCAGCTGTCCTGTTTTGTTCCCTGCCAACTATTTGAGCATGCCCAGTCAACTTGTTGGCAAAGCAGTGTCAGAAGCAGAAGAGGCCTTGGTGCTGTGTAAGCATGGCTCAAGCAGTAGGTAAAATATCCCTGTGTTATCAACACTGCTTTGATCAGAAATCCAAAACATAGAACCATAAGAGCTACTATGAAGAAATTTAATGCTTTCTGAGACCAAACCAATAAACTACATTAAGAACTTTCTTTAGTTTGTGTATTTCACTCATACATACCATTGGAATGGTAACAAAAATATACTATTGTGCAGTCTGTAGAGTAGTTTTTTCTGGTTGAGGTGAGCTAGAATGGAAAAGAAAAGCACAGACTATGGCAGTGTAAAGACAGATGGTAAATATAGAGTGTTAGAATGGCAAATGATGCAGAAAAGTCAAGGCTGTTTGTATTTATGTGGTATGTACAAGTCTTGTTAACATCATTGATTCATTATTAGCTATTCCAAATTTATGAATGAATGATTAAATCTTAGCATCGTTTATGAATCACATTTTTAGTTGGAAAATACATTGCAATGGTACTTTTAGTAGTGCAAGAGTCATTATAATGTCTTCTTTTCAGACTCATGGTTTTACGTCTCTACCAAGGCTCACTAAATTAATTCATGCAGTTTAATAAAGTGGATCAATGAACTAGGCAAATATTTTGGAAAAAGCATACAGGAATTCTCACTCAACCAAAATATGGAAAATGGAATGTATGACAAACTCTAGTGTAGCTCTTGACATTCTTTTCATATATCATATGACTTTTAGCAAAGCAAACTCCTTTATTTTTACTTAGTAAAAGAGGAAGAGACAATAAGAAAAGTGTATCTTTTTTAAAAGATGCTTGACTAAAAACCAGAATAAATGTCTTAATAAGTAATGATTTAAAGACAGACAGTTTCTTTGTTTTCGTCTTATTATGAGATCAGAATTCTATTGTATAGTAGATTAAAAATTAAAAAATTAAGGCTCCAGAAATTGCTACCTTGTATGGAAACGTACTATTTCATGAGCAAGATAGAACAGTGTTGTGGGTTGATCCAGGCTGTGTGCCTGTTGCCTACCAATACTACTCCACCGCTTCCTCTCTTTAGCTAGAAAGAGGAGATAAAATATAATGAAAGGTTCACAGGTCAAGATAAGGACAGAGAGACCACTTGGCCATGACTGGTTAAGGAAGAATTGACTAGACTTAGGGAAATTAATTATTTTTTTAGTTATTTATTTTATTTTTTTACCAATGAAATCAGAGTGGGAGAATGAGAATTAAAAAAAAACCAACCAAACAAACCTAAAACTTCCCCCTCATTCTCTCCCTTCTTTCCACTCAACTTCACTCCTAACCTTCTCTAGCTTCCCCTCTGCCCTGACTGATGCAAAGCTATGGGGAATGGGTGTTATGATCAGTTCATCACACATTACTTCTGCTGCTCCTTTCTCCTCAGAAGAGGACTTCTCACCTTCTTACTCTGCTCCAGTGTGGGGTCCTTCCCACAGGACACAGTCCTCCATGAACTTTTCCAAATTGAGTTATTCTCATAAGCTCTAGTTCTTCACAAACTACTCCAGCATGGGTCTCCCAGTGTCACAAATCCTCACAGCAAGCTTGATCCAGTGTACACTTCTCTGTCTACCACAGGTCACAGTTCCTTCCAAGAGCCTACTGTAGTGTGGACTTCCCACAGAGTCAGAGCTTCCTTTGGGCATCCATTCACAGTGTATGGTTGTCCCTGAGCTGCGGGTGGATCTCTGCTCTCCTGTGGTCTCCATTGCTGCAGGGGCAGGGCCTACCTCACCATGGGCAGCATCACTGGCTTCATGGGAATATCTACTCTAGGCCTGAAGCAACTATTCCCCTCCCTCTTCAGTGACCTCGGGTCTGCAGAATAGTTTCACTCACATTTCTTGGTTTTTCTGTTCCATCTGCTGTTGTACAGTAGATTTCCCACTCTGTCACTCCTTAAATATATTATCCCAGAGGCACTGCCACCGTCACTGATAGGCTTGGCTTTGGCCAAAACAGGTCTATTTTGGAGGCTACTGGCATTGCCTCTATCAGATATGGGGGAAGTTTCTAGCAGCTTCTCACAGAAGCTACTCTGCTACCAAAACCTTACCAGGCAAACTCAACACAAATAGCTATCAGGTTCTGTGTTTGCCATGCTATTTTTTTGATCTGTGATTATGAGATGCCTGTAATAGTTACATTTCTATATGTAGTTCTGATTTATTACATATTTTCATATTTTTCAACATACATCCATAATCTAACATTTGAGGGTTTGTCTCCCTTCTTTACTGGATATCATAAAATCCAGGGAGAGTTTTACTAATATTCCTGTTGTGTGTCTTGATCAACTCTAAAAAGTCATGTTTCACATTAAATTTATGGCAGAGACAAGAGTTATATTTTATTTAAATTTGTATTTCCTTGCAGGCCATGTATTTGTTTAAATCTATTACGCTACAATCAAACTAAAGATGAAATATAAAATGTGGTGTTCATTGACAGAACCAGGATACATTTTTTCCCAAAATATTTCTTTGAAATCTGAAAATGAGAAAGTTATTGCATCTTGTTTTAATTCCAGTTTCCTCTAATGTTTCTTGCTCCTAAGACATGTCTTCGTATACTAGAAGTCTATGTATACTGCATGCCATATATTTTAGAGACATATAGAAAGCATATTTTGCAGGGAAAGTCAGAATAAGGAACGTGAACATAGAGGGAAAGAGAAGGAACTATATGAAAGCAAATCATGTTAACATCTTGTTTTGCTTCTGCGTTTTTCACTGCCTCCTAATATTTCCTTTATCAAATAATATGTAGACCAATGCAGAACTTTAGAGCCTTTGATTTTAAAAGCTTTTATGTTTAAAATCTTGATAATTTGAAAGTTTCTCCTAAACCAGAAGAATAGTTTGAAGAAATAAGGGCTTTGCCCACCCTTCTGGCTTTGTCCCTTTTCCAAAACACAAGGTCTTTGATGCCATACAACCTTGATTTTGTGTTTTTTGTTCATTATGTCCTTACTTTACAATAGAATCAAAGGTCATCAGAGAACACTTTATAGTCAAGGGATTATAAATTCAACATTGCATTACTTTATCCATACATTACATTCACTTAAGCTCATAGACTGTAGCCAAATGTAAAACTGCTTTTCTACACTAGATTGTTCAAAAGTTCACATCCCATCACAATCCACACCACGTAGCTTTCTGCTGTTCAATCATACAATTGCACAATAATTTAGGTTGGAGGAAACTCCTTGAGGTCTCTAGTGTAACATTTTGCTAAAAGCAGAGCTAACTTCAAAGTTAGAGCACGCTTCAGATCACAGAAGCTCTAAGGGATTTATAGAACTCAGATACCATAAATTTTAGATCTCTGGGTAAAATGTCAATTAATGTCTTTAACCTGCACTTCCACAATATTATTTTTGCAACATTTGAGATTTAATTCACAAAGGCTGCAATATACATAGGGCTAGATTGTATTCTCTCTGATATAGCTATGCTGTGTAAAAGAAGCTCTTTGGTGTGACGTATCTGAAGGAATTTCCAGTTGTCTGAGAAGTACTTCTCTGGGATTTTAATTAAGATAATTAGCTCCTTAATTATCAGAAAATCACAGAATAACCCATTCAGTACTAATAAACTAGATATAATTGAAGAGTTTTAGAGTCTTGAGAAGATTGTGAGGAATAATTGTCAAATAAATTGATACAGTATGGAAAACACCAACTTGATGTTTTCTCTAAATGTTACTTTTCAGTCTATTTAACTTTTTTACCTTGAATACTAATAGAAGAAGTCTTAGTTTTTGTATTTGTGTACATTGCCTGAAAAATAATATTACAATGTAAAATCTAGCTATTGTGATGATTGACATTATTTCAAATTTTCCTGTTTGAGGTTCTGTTCCAAAGGCTGCACATGCTCTTCATGCTCTCTATTTTCTGTCCACCTGTCTCTAAATAAAACAATGTAAATAAAGAGTCAAACTTTCTTATATGCTAGTGAATGTAAAAGGGCTGGTTCTCATTAGTTTGAGGGCAATTGTCCCTGTAACTTGTGAGGTTCAAGATATTGCTGCAATAGTACTACTAAATTCTGCAGAGTAATGCATAAAGCTAGCTCAGTAATAAACAATAAAGAATCATTTCTCCACCTTCGTCTGCATTATCTAGGTGCAGACTTTCATATAATAATGAGAGTTTTCATGCCACTGAGAAAAAATAGTTTAAAATTTTATGTAATACTCTGTTTTCCAGTCTATACTACATCCATGTTAAATGTTATTTGTATTTATTACAGTTATATTAGTATCAAAAGAGAGAGATACAAATATCAATTTAATTAATAGATATAGTCTGTTGCTCTACTAACTTCAGAAGCACATTTTCCGCTATTGTAGCCAATATTGCTGTGCATGACATGAAAAAGCTTAACCTGTAGGAGCAGATAGAGAAGCAGATTGCCAGTATTCAGAGTTTAGAAAGCCACATAAAAATTAAGAGGAGAGCCACGTGAAGCAGAGTATTTCTTTTATGAAAATTATTACCTAAAGAAATGTTTACAACAAATCTCGATACTAATATCCTTTTAAGAAATTATAAATCCAAAGAAAATATTTGATGCTTGGCTGACAGTCATGTAATGAACACAATCTGGGAACAGGAGACTCGGGATCTAACTACAGGCTATATTTTTTATCGAATCTCTAGTAATGCGTTTAAAAGCAATGAGATTGGGATATATGCAAAGATACAAATGTCAACAGATCTAATGTTGAGGAGTAATATGATCTTCAGCACTATTCACAGACATGCAAGATTTTACTTAATGCACAACAATCTGCATACTTTCTTGTCTTTTCTTGACATGGAATTATTTTACACTAGTTTGCCAGAGGAAAGTTTTGCCTTTGCCATCTTCTGAAATGGCAGCATCACACTGGAATTACTTAAAAAGACAATATCTTTGTCTAAATAATGCAATGATATCAAGCAAATAGAAGAATCAGACATAGATAAACTGAATTATGTGAATGAATTCCTGTGTAACCCCCTTAGGTGGTCCTGCTCAGGCAAGAGAGTTGGACTAGATGATCTTTCGAGGTCCTTTCCAACCCTTAAGAAGCTGTGATTCTGTGAAAGGGACTTTTGGAATAACAGTGTCATCTTCCAGTAAATCTGAGAAATATAATACTACTTTCCCACTTGTGTGTTCCTTTTATCTCACAACAAACTTGTGTAAATATTGGTTTATATCAAATAAGAATCAACGAAAGAATAGAGGAATGTATTTTGTAACAAGTGATCAATAAGTACAGAAAGGATGTCCAAATGATGGCCATGGCAGATACGCTGCAGTCTGAGCTGGGTAGCTGTTGCTTCCATTTGGACCAGCAGCCATCATAATAACAAACTTGTCAGTCCGTCACATGCTTAGTTTGGAACCAGCCACAGCACATTGTCACATGCCCATCTAGTGATGAAAGATATTGGAAGGGGCTTTTAATCCTGTAAAGACTGTTGCAACAAGGCAGAAGTGCAGGATAGCTGAAGGATGGCAGGATCAAGAATTCTGCTTGGAAAACTATTTTCTGATAACTACATTGTTCAGAGAACACCTACAGAGAGATCTTGCCCATTGTGTAAATTGCCGTACCCGCAGTTCTGAGTCTTGGAAATTGGACTTGTTTGGGATAGAGTTGATAAAGCTACCTCGTCTATAGTTACTTAGGAGAAAAATTCAGATCATTTGAGAGGAAGACAAAATACCAGAAGGTAAAGACTTGTTTTGTGATGCATGTACCCTTTAAAAGAAGCTACGGTGATAGAAATGTTTTGGATGTCCAACAAACTAGCATTGCATTCAGTAAAAGCAGTACTAACTTAAAATGAACATGGACTGACAGACAGCCTGTTGTCTTCCCTTTCTATCTTTCTCTGAGTAAATGTCTATAGAAAGTTTTAAAACTTGTTGTCTAAGTAGAATCTCATGCAATAGTAAGTAATAAGTGTAGCAAATAAGCAGAACTGGTTTCTCAAGTCCATACAAACAAAGAAACCCTGCGTTCCTCTAGTGTCTGAATATCAGTAAACTATCTTTTCAGATTTGGTTCAGCACAGTACTTCTCTTTGAAGATTGCTTCTAAAACAAAAAGACAGCAGATAAATGGTTTGTTTGAACTGGTTGGATACTTTTTAGGTAGTATTTCTCAATAAGGGAAGGGATGAAAATTTGTGTCAAAGAAGGTGTCTGCCTGCTTTAGAAAAGTTGGAGTCATGCAGAACCTCTTGCATTTTAGTCATTAACTCATGCTTCAGTAGTGGTTATTTATATTTTGTATTGCTTTATCAAGGGAATAATAAAAGCCCTTTGAAACCAGCATGTTCTACTTTACACTGCAGTAACCTCATCAGTGCTGTACCAATCATCACTAGATTCATTTTTGTCATGGAAACTAATTTAGCTTGTTTAGAGAATTCATAATTGCATTTTTCTTTGCTTCCTTTTTTTTTTGGTCTTTTTCTAATAAAAAATGGTGAGTTGTAGTGTAACAAACATGAACCTCTTGTAGAGGACTTGAACCTTTAATATACTGCAGTGTCTAGCTTTATTACTGTTGTCATGGATATTGTGAAAGAGTAAAATTTTACTTTTTTTTTTTGGTGCAGTCACACAAAAGTGAATAATTTTCTCCTCTTGATGAGAATTTGTGGAGTATGAATATGTGACTCTGTTAAAAGGGCCTCTAGTCACAAAGTTTGGATTTTAGAGAATTTCATATATACACACAATTATTCATTGAGATCTCTTACATAAAAGATCCAGTATGAAGTTAGAATAGGAGACATAATTAGGAACATGAGTATTCTCTTCAAACAATTGTAAATGTTTGGATTTGTAAACATGATGTAGGGTTTACTTATAGATATAGAAACTGTCCTCACTTAGTAAAGGCTTGTAGATTTGAGGTATATGTATATCTGTTTTGCAAGCTTAGCAAAGGAGATTTTTTTTGCCCAGATTGTTATTACAGCAAAATAGATCAGTCAGCAGCATGTCCTCTCCTTAGATAATGATGTCCCTTCTCTTCAAAGAATCACAGAATCTTAAGGGTTGGAAGGGATCTCGAAACATCATCCACTTCAACCTACCTATTTGAGCAGGGCCACCTAGAGTAGGCCGGACAGGAACTCGTCCAGGTGGGTTTTCAATGTCCCCAGAGAAGGAGACTTTACAACTCATCTGGGCATCCCATTCCAGTGCTCCATCACCCTCACAGTGAAGAAATTCTTCCTTGTACTTCTCTAGAACCTCTTATGCTCCAGCTTATACCCACTGCCCCTTGTCCTATCATTGGGCATCACTGAATACAGCCTGGCTCCATCCTCCTGATGTCCATCATTTACATACTTGTAAGCATGAATGAGATCAGTCCTCAGTCTCCTCTTCTCCAAGCTAAAGAGCCCCAGCTCCCTCAGCATCATATGGGAGATTACATACAATATTGCTTGATGTTTTATGATACTAGTCTATTCCCAGGTCAGTTTCAGATGAGATCCTTTTCTCTTCCATGGTACAGGGACATTTCTGTTTTAAAAAGGCTATGTTTAATGATATTTTCATTTGGAGGCAGTATACTTCCCATAATTTGGAACAACTTGATATACATGATATATCTTTTAAGAGCAAAACAAAAAGTTATTTGTGTTTGTGTGTCATTATTACTTAAGTGGCCTAGAAATTAAAACTTATATTAAAAATCAACATTGTTCACCAGTTAAGGAAAGGTATGAAATCAAGAAGGTTCACAGGGTGGATACAGCTGCTGCTGCTATGTGAGGAGTCCACAGAACAGCAATTCCTTGCAAATACCACGGAGTGTGGAGCAGAGCGGAGGCTCTGTGGTCAAACTCTGTGATGACAGACGGGAAGAGATGGTCCTCTGAAACTGATAAGCAGCACTTTTGGTACCCTGAGCCAATGGTTCTGTCAAATCTTGACAAAATGCTGTCCTAGTGTGAACTTTGTTCAATTTAATACTAAAACACACCTCCATCCTCAAGGCTATCCACCTCCAAGGTACAACCGCTCCTTCTTGAGTCTGTACGCTGAATTGTTTGTAAGCTATACCTTTAAATGTGAGGCGAGAGAATTTTACACCAATCGTAATGAAGGTATTTATGACTAAAGTCACTCAAACTCAACCTTGAAGGTGAAAAAAGGTATAAAAGGGTCAAAGAAAAGCAGGGTACTGGGGGGAAGACACCATTACAAATAAGTAAGGGAAACTCCCTTGCAAACTGTCTCTGACTCCCACCATCAGCCTCTCTTCCTCCCCCACCTTGGGAGGCCTTGGGTGAGACTTAAACTAAGTACTTCTGCGGGAAACTTAGAAATCTCTACAGAGAATGACACTTTATCTATAGCCAGACTGTACTTTGTAACTTTGCATGCCGTATTGTTTATATATCTATTTTTTGCATGTGCTTTCTTTTGCAGACAGTCACTATCACCAGCAATCCATAAGAAACTGTATATCCGTTGCATGAATAAAATTGCACTGTTTAAGTAGCCAGTCCTCACAGTTTCTCAATGAATGCGATCAGACCCAGGAATGTGGCCATACTAGTTCATGAGCACGACTGGACTGAAGGTCCTTTGTACATAAGACCATCATCTGATGTGTTGCTAAGATGATAAAGTTATTTGAGAGCTTCCAGTCTTATGGTTTTGTTTAAACTTTACCTGGTGAATGCAAATCTATCATTCCGGTGGTTTTCTATTGTCCATAATGACTCCTTAACTCTTTACAAACCTGGTTTCCAAAGCAAATAATCAATGACCATTTGAGCCCCAAGAGTAAAATATTTACAATACCATCACCTCAGAATTGTCTAAAAAGATTTTTGAGGTTTTGACCAACCACAAATTTAAGAAATTTTCACTTTATGAAAAGTATATCTAGATCAAACTCCTTACTTTATCTGGGAGTAGTATGGCTGGAGGTCAGAACAAAAGTGGTTCCTAGTTTTTCTTCTTTGGTCATTTCCTTGCTAAATCACTAGGATAAGAATTGGT
Organism: Colius striatus; assembly: GCF_028858725.1. Taxonomy (NCBI): domain Eukaryota; kingdom Metazoa; phylum Chordata; class Aves; order Coliiformes; family Coliidae; genus Colius; species Colius striatus. Next base: position 24,522,516 of record NC_084790.1, read on the forward strand.
CAGGACACTGTGCTAACTGGTTCTGTCTAAAGCATGGTATCATCAGACAGTCCTGTTATCAGTTATCATGTTATCAGAGTATTTTTAACAGATCCAAAATTTCCAGGTAGCTAACAAAATTGAAGTCTACAGATAACTGTAAATGAGTATCTGATTACTGAAGATAGAGAAGAGAACCTACTCTCACACAGAGAACAACTATCTACCCTACTCTCACAGTTAAAGAGCGCTAAGTATAATTTCATCTGTACCTCCTTTGAGTCTGAAGTTTCTGTTGATGATTGGCAATATATTGTAACAATTTCTTCTGCCTTTTTTGAATAGATGAGCATAATGACATCTTTAATTTATGGGACTTACAGAGGCTCAGAAAGCTTTTTAGTATATGTCTAGATGGTTCTGCCAGTCTATCGTTAACTTAAGATCATTTCAGGTTTTGATTGTGATTTTTTGACTTTGTCAAGGAATGGGAGATCTCATAGGTTTTTTTCTGTTAGAAGAACTCAGAATGAGAATTCAGAAGTGATATTTCTTTAAAAATATTATTATTGAGCTCATTTGTTTTTGTTTTATAAGTACAAGAGTGGTTTTACAGATTATCACAGTGATTCATTCTTTATCACTGCAAATGACAAAACACCAAATCAATTTTTATAATGTTAGCCATAGACTTGTTTGCAAAGTTAACTATAACTTTTTCTGGTGAACGCCTTAGATTTACTTGATCTGGTTGTTAATCAAAATAGCTTCCTTTGGTCTTCACACCAACAGTTCACAACAGAAAGACAGTCCTGCCAGTGTCTATTCCATTCATGCTCCTGAATGCTTTAGCTTACACTGCTGAAGTATCATATATTCAACAAGATGTATTAGGTGAATCTTAGATATATCTGACGTTTTTTCTGTTGTTGGGAGAAATTAATAATTTGACACATTAATGCTTTCAGTGTTCATTAAATAGCAGACTGTTTTGATTTCTCTCCAGCTGAAGGATATGAAGTAATACATGACCAGATGCTGAGTTTCCTTTCACTCAAATGTTGAAGTTTCCTATGACGTTGAGCTATTCGACGTTTATGTCACTCTAATTAGTTTGTCTAGGTCTCACAAAAAAATTCCTTCCTTTCCCCTGTGTTCTTACACTTGATGCAAGAGAATGGATATCTGTAGCATCATCCCTGTTCTTAGTATGTGCTAGAGAAAGATCACATACTCTGTGGGACAGACTTCAGAAATTCTTAACACAAAGTTTCTAATTATGGATTCAGCAAGTGATTTACATGGTTGTGGTCTGGATAATCACACAGGAAGTAAGCAAGATTTCCTTTTTCATTAATGCTGGTTTCATTAACTGCGTCAGTGTCTAGCCAGTACTAAACAATGTTAAACTCTTGACATATGAATTATGAGATCATGTGGTTTTATTGTTAAAAAACAATGTTCTTACCACAGAGATCTGCCCTAGCCCCAGTAGTCTCAGCAGGCTTCCATTAAAGCGTACAGTTTTACTAGCTGTCTGGAGCAAGCGATACAGCTTAACAGCTACCCAGAATACCATTTCATCCCTTGACATCCACCTCTCACCAGCCTTCAGAGTATGTCATCATCATCTGACTATGAAAAGCACCATGGTGTGATGCCATAGTAGATTTTCACAACCTGCAACACCCAAATTCACCATTTCTCTTTCCACTCCAGTCTTCTCCTCTAGTAATCCAAAACTGTGGAAATGAAATATATGCAGCTGTAAATTAACCCTGTGGACTGTATCATCATTTCATTTATCTTGCCCTCAGACTCTGTTCACTTTTGCTGCTACTTACTTCTCCTCTTCCCTTTCTCCAGGGGACACTTAACTCAGAAGTTGAATTTCCTGAGCTCTCTGTTACCTTTTGAAGAGGTTATTCCCAGCTGTGTCAGTGAAAAGAAGAGCTCTGCACAGACATTGATTGCAATGCTGCCTTCACACAGGATTGGTTTCAACTTTAGTTACTTGAATTTTCAGCACTGGGAATTATGTCCCATGTAACAGCTAGTTCTTACGCAACTATTTATCAAAGGTAATTTTATTATACTCTGGAATCATAGCAGTGGAAAGTCAATGAAGACTAATAGCATCTTTTCTCTATCCAAATTATTCTCTGGAAGATAAACAAAAGTAAACAAAAGAAACAACACATTTTGTGTGACAATTTTGCAAAACACATACTTGATGTTTTGCATGTTTCTTACTATTTTGAAATAATACTTATGCTAGTATATGCGTGCCTCCAGCTTTCACACATATCATTAGGAATAGCATTTAATTATAGCAAACTTAATGGTATGCTTTTTTCTTCCACTTAAAAGCTACTTTGCTTGAGGCTATTACTAAAACTGATTAACATTTTCAGTTTCTAGAACTTATATGACTGTCTATTCCTTCTTCTGTGTATCATTAACATCTATATTCTGCTTACTTAAACAGTTTTCTTTCTACTCTTTCTGTGGAGCTCTGATTTTTGGACATCTGAGTGCAAGGAACAAATTTCAGTAATTATGTTTAAGAGTAATAGGAATATAGCTCTTAGATAATTGTTGAAACAGCTGTGAAACGTTCTTTGTTACCCCTGGAAGCCTTAGGAATGGAAAGAGAGTCTGCAGGACTACAGCTTACACCTAATGGCATGATTTGTATCTTTATATATGATTATAGTTTTACAGTTCTCCTCTGGGACAGAGTGTGTATCTGCTTGAGAATATAAATTCTGGGGTCTCTTTAGCTGTCTCAGTAGGATGGGAGAAATTAAAAAGGCAGAAAGGAACACAAAAGCATGGAGAAAACTCAGCATCACTTGAAATCTTCAGGTCAGGATCATCTTTTTCCAAAGGAGGTACTCCATTTTAACCACATAATTTTTACTTAATAGGACTTTTTGTTTTTCTTTGTTTTGTTTTGTGTGAAGAATAATTCATTTAATGAGAAAAAAATATAGCTGGATAATATAATATGCATGCTCCCCTACTGGCCCAGGAATAAACACATGACTTCCAGATGTTCAGTGCTATAAAATGCTGACGTTTCTAGTTTGTACCATTGTCGTGAATGGATTTTTTTTTCTATACAATCCCTTCCTGTTCTAGGGATTGAACACTTATAATAAATTCTTTGCTCCAAACTTAATCTTGGTATAAATGTTTCAAGTCAAGACTAAGTTAACTCTTCATTTTCTACCCCAAATTAGGAAAAGCAATACATAGGCATTCAGAAACAAAACTTTTCGCAGCAGAAGTGTTTCTTTTCTTTCTTTCTTTTTTTTTTTTTCCTGTGAAATATATAGGTGAGATTACAATACACCACTACTTCCATTTTGTTCCTTAGTTGCATGAATGCAACTCAGTTATGATTCTTAAAATCATAATTCACATTTGTTGAACTTAATGTAGCTCCTTGCTAACAAGATTTCTTGTAAGCATAAGGAAGAAGCATCTCCCAGAAAACATTTATATGTGTCTCCCTTTCCATTAAATCATGAAGGCCCTGCCAAAACACACCTTACTGAATAAGGCATTAGAAATTATTTGCCTGGCTTTAATTATCTGTATTTTTTGTTTTGTCCATATCACATCTCCAGTGACACAGAAAACACATGTGAAATTTGAACAGTGATGTACACTGTTTCTTTTCAGAGTGCTGCCACAAGGTCTGCTTATCTTAAAACAAAAACATAACCTTTTTTTTTTTTTTCTTCACAGCCTGTAAAAAAAATGTGAAGCTTTCAGAAATTGTCCCAGAATATATCGTCAACATAGAATGCTGTACCTATTTTGTAGATTACTTGATTAATTAGTTTCTTTCAGCAAATTCTTTCTGCCATCTGATTCTAAGAGCATAATATCAATATGAGACCAAATAAAAATAGTAGGTTCAAACTTCACACCAGATTATAACCCAGACATTGTATCTCTACCTCATGCCTGCTATGACTAAGCAACTCAGTCCCATAGTAGGACCTTGGCAAGACAACAGCTGAGAACATGTGAAGGCAATCTTTAGGTGTGGTTTTTATGCTTCTAAGTTGATGAACTGTTTTAGGACCATCTCTTTTGCCAATTAGTGTATTTTTTTTTTTTTTTTAGTTTACAGTCACTAAGAGCTTCTGAATTGCCATATCAACAATATAGCGGAGTAATGCAGATCAGTCTTAATGAAGAGGATAAATCTTTCTCAAATAATGTATTCCTTGGTGGAGTTTTCTTCTAAGGAGATTATCCTTATGCTGAAATATTACTTCACTTTATACTTATTTATTTTAGAGTCTACTAGACAATCTTATACAATATGGGATTTTTTATTTCTATATTTAAAATTCTTATTTTTTTACTACATAAATTAAAATCTTATACATTATTTATAAAGTCTACCAATGACATGGCTAAGGATGAGTAATACTTTGTATCTGACATTTCTTGTTCTGTAATCAAGAGTTCAGTGTTGATTATCATGATGAACAGTTGTTCAGACAAATCCAAATACTCCTTTCAAATTATGTAGAACTACTCATTGCTTTGTTACTTGATTGTATTTCTTTAAATTTTGTTCTATTCCTATCTAATAGAAGTCAAACCACTCCTACTTTTTGCTTTTAAATCTTCAATTTTCAACTATAAACATATGAGTTCCAGATGTTCACTAGAACTACAGAAAATGACTGCCAATTCTGTTTGTGCCATTGTTGTGTGAGAACTCTTTCCCCGTGGAGATCTCTCCTTTTCCAAGGATTTACAGCATGGTCATGAAATGTTGTTTCAAGCTACATTTTGCCATATGAATGTCATCTTAGGAATACAATGTACTTTTCACAAAATATAAGACTATTTGGGTTATGTTGCTATCCACTTAAGAGCTTACCTTTAAGACAAATCTTTACTAGTTTTCCTTTTCTGAAACAGAGATAGATTTTAAAAATTGCTGGAGTGGCTTCTTATTTTCAAACATTAACCTCTTTCACTTAAATATTTATACAGTCTTACAAGTAGCTGTTTCAAAATTCTATGTATTTTTGTACTTGAAATTGATAGTTACAGAATATCTAGACTACTGTCCATACACAGATAGCAGTTAGTATGATTAACTACCAAGCAGACAGCTAAATTCAAAAGGTAAGATTTTTTTCCGTCTTATTTCAGCCATAAAAAGATATAAATCAAGCTAGTTACCTGTATCACTGTAAAGTTAACAGGTACAAGGGAGGGATGGAGAGAGTAAGCGAAGAGAGAAGAAAAAAAGAGAGAAAGAGAAATCAGCCCATTCTAACTGAAACAGAGTGGGTGGCATGAATTTCCACACACTGTCTGCAGAAGTAGTCTATTTGAATGGTTCTGAAGAGATTAATCTTTCATGTTTCTACTATCTGGTGGAATGATTCTTTCCGAACAACAAAATAAAAATCATTTTTTGAGAATAAAATCAATAGTTAAAATGCCACATCTCAACTACATTTTCTAAGAGGTAGACATGAGCATTATTAAAAACAGGAGGATGACTAAACTGATTTTCACAAATAATCATTTTGGTTTGTGAAATTGCTAAATGTGAACTTTGTTTCACTTATTCATAGGATTCTCTCTCCCTTCCCCCCCCCCCCAATATTCTTTTTTAATGACTGTACAGAAAGTATATTTTTCCAGAAGATCAAGTTTGTAGTTAGAAAAGCATTTCATCCAGAGGCTGTAGGCATCCACAATCCATTTAGTTCCCATTTTCACAGAAGCCAGAAGACAGTTTTCCTTCAAGCCTCAGTGGCTCAGACTGAGTATCCTTTAATATGAAAATAGCTGTCTTTCGTCACAGGCATATCTGGGATATAGGCACAAGAAGCTGACTGGCTACTGTGGAAGGTCCTCATAATAATAATAATAAAAATAGAAATAGAGATCTTAAATTGTTCATATGAGTTTGGATGACCATGCAGCATTTGAAATACACTGTATGCTTCTGGCAAGCAACTATTTACCCTGCAGACACATTTTAAAAATTTATCTGATTCTTTCCTGTTAGGTAATGAGGTCAAACCTCTGCCTGTTTCCACATCCTTAGGGTTAAGCAGCTCATGTCTTCTCCCCTATGATTTTAGAGGAAAGAGACTTTGTGTCCAAACATCAAATAGTTTGCTTTTAAAATGCACAGCAAAATAAGCAGATTATTCTGTATTATTAACTCTTTCTGAAATAGTTATCTATTAATAATACATATCATTTAAGGTGTACAAAACATGACTTGACATGCAGAACTCTTGTGTATGAACATCCAGGTATTGGGGAATTTCCACTTCTAGACTGCACAGATAAATAATCTGTCTTTCCGTGTACTTCTATTGGGAAAACTATTGCAATGCATGAGTTAAAAAACTCCTCCTTTCATATTATACTACTTTGAAAGATACTCACTTCCTCTTGCAAAATGTTCTTTGCTAGCATTTTAGCAGATGTAACAGTTGCTGAGCACTGTTGTTGCATCAGCTTTTTATCACCATGCTGCCATAGGGTCTCTATTTTTAGCCTTAGTTCAAGGAAGCTGATCAAGATGAGTCATCTCATTTACAGTTAGTGCCCTTGTGGTCAAGTATGTGAATGACAATCTAATTCTACAAGATACTTTAGAGTCACAGCTAGAATATACCTGCTGTAGCTGGGATTTGCAAGTGAAAGGAAATGGTGAGCCTAGAGTTCTTCCTTCCCGTTGCCTGTTCTCAAGGTTCAGCATAGTGGTCAGTGGCTCTGATTTACTGCACAGATACAGTGTGTGAAGGAAACTGTCTAACTCACCCTGTGTAAAGGCGAAATAATTAGAAGTAGAAAGAATTTATACTAGGCATATTCAATCTTCTTTAACTGTTAATGAAGACAAATAAAGAGACCTTGTTTCTGGGTGTCAGTGGCTGAATGCAGTAGCTCTCTCTTGGTTGATATATGTAACTGGGAGAGCGGAGCTACTTCCGTTGGTATTTGTCAGAGCCATGATGACCAAAGAAGTCACAGTAGAAGAGGTGTTACAAAGAAGTTACATAGCTGTTCAGTTAAACTGGCCAAACGATAATCTTTTTTTTTTTTCCTTATAATATTTTGGCTTGCTGTTTTAAAATCTCTTTTTGGTTTTGAAATATTAAAAATATGAGATTTTTCCACAGATATTTCTGTATATTTTCCATTATTTTTTATATTGCCTGAGTTCAGTAACATACATTCCTACATATTGTTAATGAATTTTGTTGATATTTTGGGGGTTTTTTTAGTTTCATTTTTTCTTGCCCACCTGTTGTTTTGACTGTCAACATAAGCTGTGTTGGGCCAGGATATAACTCGGGATGTATTTGTATTTTCATCATATACCAAACATATAACAATTTGAAAAAATCTTCTAATTCACATACATTTCTTTGCTTTCATTTATTGCTTAATTGGTACTATGTCAACATGCTTCTTGAGATTTGTATTCAGAACAAGTGAGAAATTTACTCAATAGGATATGCTAAACTTGGAGAATATGCTATTACATTATGTCATATCATCTAGTTTTTTAACACCTTCCCACATACGGGGATCTAAGGTTCCAGGTTTAATTCCATATAGTATTCTAGGAGAACAGAATACAATTTTCAATTGTAGATTTCTCCTCTATTAATCAAGGTTCCTGGGCTTTTGTATTTTCACGGATTTTAGGGAATAATACAGAGTAATCAACATGAATAGTAAAATATTATCCAGAACAAAGAAAGAAGAGGCATGAGAATAGCCATAAGAATCACAGACCACAATTTAAAAAATGCCAATGTATCCCTCTACCAGCCCCTATGTGTATAACTATTTTAAACAAAATATCTCTTAAAAGATGGGACAAGTGGATTCAATGATCTTCATCAGACAAGAGGACTGTTTTGAACTTTGATCTTTCTATATTGGGTAGCTATCTTAACCATAATACTGTATGAAAAATTGAGAGATAAGAAGTTTGAAGATGGGTGATATGATCAAAATAATGTACTGAATTAATGAGCAGCAGAAAAATGAATGTTGAATATTTTATCAAGATTGTTTGGGCTTGTGCACCTAACTGTGACACCAACAAAGATGTGCCTCTGAGAAAGTCCCCAAGCTGCCATGCAGAGTATTGGGTAACTTTAGCATAAGAACTAGGTATTTAGGATATTTAGAGGGAAAGGGAAAGGGAAAGGGAAAGGGAAAAGGGAAGGGGGAAAAGGGAAGGGAAGGGAAGGGAAGGGAAGGGAAGGGAAGGGAAGGGAAGGGAAGGGAAGGGAAGGGAAGGGAAGGGAAGGGAAGGGAAGGGAAGGGAAGGGAAGGGAAGGGAAGGGAAGGGAAGGAAAGGAAAGGAAAGGAAAGGAAAGGAAAGGAAAGGAAAGGAAAGGAAAGGAAAGGAAAGGAAAGGAAAGGAAAGGAAAGGAAAGGAAAGGAAAGGAAAGGAAAGGAAAGGAAAGGGAAAGGGAAAGGAAAGGGAGAGGAAAGGAAAGGAAAGGGAAAGGAAAGGAAAGGAAAGGAAAGGAGCAATATTGTGGACTTCCCTACAGAATTTTAAAGCCTGCTCTTTGATAACAACAACAACAAAAAAAAAACCCACAAAAAAACCCACCCAAACCCAAACAAAAAAAAACCCACCAAAAACCTTTTTTTCCTGACAAAATGTTATCTTGAAAATAATCAATATCAGATTATATTAACCAGCTCATTCTTGAGGAGCCTTTCACAGTCGTATGACAGGATCTGTTGCCAAGAAGCATAAAACTATTGTTTGTTACCCATTGTAACGGAAGATTGCATTAGTCTTCAAGTCCCCATTAAATTGTCTAGAAAGATTATAAGTGATTTGCCAAATATATATCTGTAAAATATCTACTAAAGCAGATTTTAAAATATGATAATTGTCTTAAATATATAATATTCTTCATGGAAATGACTTTTTTACATTATCTTTCAGACCAAAAACAATAACAAAATATCGTGCTGCTGCTGAAATATGTTTTAGTGGATGCTTTTTGGATCTCTGAGTCCCCCATAAACGACACATGCTAAAAACAAAGAATATGCATAGCAAACTTAGTGGTTCCACATCAAAATCTCATTATTCTTAGCTAATTCATAGGCAAATATTTGTTTTTCAAGTTCATTTGGCAGATCCCTTAGATTTTAAGTATATTATGGTAAAAAATGTTTTTCCTTGTCAGAGGAATTTGGCTGAGAATCTCTTGATCTCTTTTTTTTACCTTTTTTCATCCCAAGAAAGCACCTGAGCATGCTATGTACCAAGCTTAAAAAAAAAAAACAACCTACTCAAACCAACAATGAACAACCTCCCTGAATCATTCTAGAGAAGTTTTATGAGTTTATTTCCTTTTCTTCTTTCTTTTTATATTCCTTCTAATATGTTCCCACAATAACTCTGATCGTGTTAATATGGAAATCAATTGAGAGACGTAACATCTAAGTTGGTAAGTGGCAATACGTTCCTGATTCCACCACCCATTCAGAAATTTGTAGGTGTTAGTACACATCTCTAGTGTTTGAGCACTACTATATAGTAATATAGCTTTTATGATTAGCTATACCTACTATTATTATAGTTATATCTGTTATCACAGATGATAAAAAAATTCTTTAGCTTTTCATGCAATTGTCTATAAATACCTTAGAAAACAAGTGTCACACTGTTTTCCTGAGAAAGGCAAAATCATTATGTTTACATGGTGCTATATAGAACGCTGTTGAAAAAAAACTTTTTCTGCATCCAAACACTAGCTCACATCCTGAAAGCAATGCAATAATAAAAATACAGAAATCTGCCTAGACTAATACTTCTAGCTCTTCAGCAGAACCAATCATTTTGCTGCCCTGGTTTAGTGTGATTCCAATTATAGAATTAACTGTTCACAAAACTTACTGCACCACACAGATGTCTTCTGAAGTTCATGTTTTCTGTAGGCAAAGTCAAATGCTTTTGTACGTCTATAAATAAGACTTCTTATCCATGGCTTCTTCCTTCCTCTGTCTCTGTGAAATATGTGCAGATGATAGTGAAGCATCTAAGATTTTATCTTATATTTTTTGGGCTGCCTTTTAGCTTTGTTCATAAAAGCACTGCTTTTGGACTCCACCAAAAGCATTCACCTAGCAGGAGAGTATAGATTTTGAATGGCAAAGCACATGAAACTAGGGGAGCATTGTGATGAGGATTCTTCAAAGAACCTAACTGAACAACTTGATCTTTGTATTTGGTTTGCATTAACTGAAAAGACAATGTCTCTAAAATGTAGGAAGCAGGCTCATGGAATATTTTTTTACTTAATCCATGCCTTATGGATCACCATGCAGGCTGTCTGTCAAAGTCCTTTGAGAATTTTAAGAGTTCTTTTGGTTTCAAGGATTGACACCAGACTAAAACTAAAGGACTAGTACTTCTTATGAATTTATCAAAGTGAAATAATTTTTTTTTTTATCTTTGAGCTGTAAATTGTATCTGCACATATATGTTTGCAGTGTCATTGTCTATAGTAAACATTAGCTTTTTAGACTGAGTAAGGAGGTCTGAAATTATGGGGTATATAGAATAAATTATTTAATTCGTTTCTCAGGTTTCAGCTTAAGTAACGTCTCCACATGTCAAGTGCAGGGTAATTATTTAGAAGCAGTTTGGTTGATTTATTTTTTGCTTTTGATTGATTTTTCTAGAACACTTACTTTAAAAAACAATGTCTGTTTTTCTCTAGATTTGTTTTGAATCTTCGTCTGAAGTAAAGAACTTTTTAGTTTGACATCACAACTCTTTTTCTTCTTTTTTTTTTTTTCGACTGTCACTAAAAGTCAGATTTGTGTACAATGCCTTTCACTATTGAAGCTAATAGATTTTCTGCCAACAGAAAATATGGCCAACTACACAAACAGTATGGAAGGGCTTACACAACAACTTGAAAAAGCAGACTATCCCAGTGTAGACCCAACAGCCACACCACATTTTAGAATGCTTCTTATGTAGAGTCTGAAAAATAGCCCTGATAGGAATGCTACGAATCTAGGACAAAGCAGAAAAGGTTTCTTTTATCCTCTACTCATCAGGATATCTGGTAAATCATGCTTTCTTCATCTTTTGTACTGCAGTTAGAGCAGAGATTACAGCCTCTGCTTGTCTGGTGCCTGTTTTACTACTAGTCTAGCAGAATCTAAGCTCTTGGGTGAGAAATGTGTACAGATGACAGAGCTGTGTATATTGTACATCTAAATTGTTTGCATTTTTTACCATTTTTGTGCATTACAAAACCATGTTTAACTGCTCATTGTTGACACAAATTCAAATATATATTTCATATACATTTATGTTTATAGGTCTACTTTACACTATTCTTAATCTATGAGGCCAATTCAGGATTCAGTGTTACCTGGTCATATATCAAAATACCCTGCTGCCAGATTTCATGACTCTTGGGGTCATAGTCTCATTTTCTTTGAACATTATATTAGATGTACAAGATAATTAAGGTAGGTCTTGATATGTTTAGTCTTTAATCATTACCTCAGAATAACACCAGTTAAAGAATTTAGAGATAACTGAACTGACTATTCTAGATATATGTAAGCCAATACACAAGCTAAAGGGAAACAGAAAATATCTGGAGCAAACCTGTGGATTCAGTCTGGAGATGAGAGAAAAAAAAAAAGAATTAAAATGTATACAGCTTGGTTTGATGAAATACAGAAGAAAAGTACAGATAATGGCAAATGAAATCCTATGTTCATTAAGACCAAATATTAAGGAGTTTGTAATAAAACATTTTCTTAAAGAGAACATAGTTAAAAGTTAAATGATGTAACTATTCTCAATGGTATGAACTTTCTATTTGTCTCTAAGCATAGGTTAATTTAACATAACCTCACATCTTTTTGAGAACAGTGGCTTACAAGTGTTACACATATATTTGTGAAAAGGGCTGTTGGTGCCACAAAATTTAGAAACAAATGTGGAGTACAAAGTAGTAGCACTTCAATATTTTGTATCAGCCTCAAAAGTAAAGGACTTAGATCTCCGAAGAAAGGATACAAAATTATAGAGATTGATGCACATTCCTCAATTGGTTTGTCTTTTCTGCACTTTTATTTGCATGCAATGCATAACAACACCTTTCAACAGAACTGTAGTACTAACTATTCCCCGTCCTTAATATTTTCTGCATTATTTCTTTTCCTTTGAGTGTTTAATTCTATTCCTGAATCCATGAAGCTAAATCAGCTTCTGTCATGGTAATACAGACTACAAAACCAGAGGGTCATTTGTCAAAAGTCTCCCACTTCAGTAGCACCCAACTTTCTTTTCGTGTGTCAAATATTGGTGTTGATTTGCCCTGAAAAGTCTTGATGTCAATGCTTATTATACTGTGAGTAAGGGATTTGAGAATTTTTCACCTTAGAGGGCCTGTATTGTTAGCTTGCACATGCAGCTGGGAATTTGTTGCATCTCCATAGTAACATACTTACGTACATAGTTAATGAGACCAAGATATGTAAGTGAACTGGCAGGATTTACAGAGAGGAATGAAAAATATTAGTTAAATTTTGATAGATGCAACAGATGAGTGAGAGCAATTGTGGTAATTCAATTGAAGGTGAAAGGGATAGAATAACTTCCCTTATTATTATATCATGGAGCAGCTGTTAGAGAAATCAATCAAAGAAATAAACTAAGGGAAAGCCCCAATCGGCTGCTAAACTCTTTCAGGTGTTGCAAGAGTTTCAGGCAAGAAAACACTGAAATAAAAGCTGGGAGCAGTAGGGAAGGAGAGAAGACATCTTTCACCAAGTTCCTCGTGCAAACCTTAAGAAACATGATCACAAAAAATCCTCATGAACTTTCAGAATACATCTCCATGGTGTGGATCCATGTTTTACAAACATCACATTAGAAGCTTTATTTCCACAGTTTAGGAAAAAAATTCTGGTACACTACAAATTCCACTGCCATCTGGCAAAATCCTAAGTGACAAGGTCTGTTTCTTACTTTGCAGATGCATAAGCTAAATGTAACTTCAGGTAGAAGGAATTGTCAAGAGTTACACATTCTGTAAAATAGGCAAAGAAATATGCCTTTGCTTAAAGGATTAATTAAGATATATTGAAATTTAAGCTTTACCCTTTTTTCCCTTTCTTTTCAACTTAAGTACAGAATTGTCTTTTAAGGCAGACTACAGGAGACTGAGCAAAACACTCTTTAGCCATTCAGAAGTGAAAAGGAATTAAGATCTCTTGCCAAAGGTAGTAAATGTGCAAGTAAAGAAAATACTTCATTTTAATTACTAATATCGGATTTGTAACCCTGCAGTTGTCCCAACCTGATTAATTCTGGGTCAGCTTAAAGCCTTCTAAAATCATGAGTTCACTGCACCATAAAATAAGCCACTTAGAAGACAGTGTATTAACAGTTTAACAGACCATAATATAGGAATAACTCCTACTCCAAAATTATGACGTTGCAATTATTGAGATAACACTGAATATAGACAAAAATGAATTTTACCACCATTAAGTGAATAGTCCCATGGAGTCTTTTTTAATTAATTTACAATTCTGTCTGCTGATCCCTGACTCTGCATTGTCAATTAGTACATACATTATAAAAGCATAAACCAGTTAGGATTAAACTTTGACAACACTGAATTAATAAAAAATGCTACTTTCCATGCATAACATGACCAAAAATGTTAATGAAATTAATCTATTGTGCATAATTTTTATTTCTATACATTAATAGGAAGAAATCCACAATCATATAGCCTACAAAACTATAGGAAGGATCAGAATTATCAGAACTGGTTTTGGAATAATTGTACAAGACTACTCAGTAGGCACAATGTTTTAATAAGCCTGTTTCTGTCAATAAAGGAATTAAGAATTTGTTTGTTCTTGGTTTTCCTGTGTTTTGATGTTTCACAAAGTGTGCTATCACAGAAACACAACAGTAATACTAACCCTGAAATTTAGTATCCTTATCACAACTTTTCTCCTAGTTAAAAAATGTGAAAGACTGAGTGATGAGATGTCTACTTGCTAGTGCATGAGACAGAAGTAACTCATCATGGGAACTTCTCTTATGAAATAGTGAATGAGACACTTTTAGCATGCACAACATCTCATTCTTAGTGATCATTAAGAATTATCTTTCATTTTACATCCATGAATCACCACAAACTTGATTCCCACAGAAAAAAAAAAGCGATACCTATTTTTCCACATTTTAAAGTTATCTGTCAATACATAATAAAATGACGTACTTTGAAATACAGGTTACTAAGGGAGAAGGTAATAGCAACGAAAGATAATGGACTTTGTCATGTGCCAATACCTTGTCATTTATTGTACTAGTATTAGTACAGCATTGTACTAGTTTCAATAGTCAGTTTTTCTTACAAAATTGAGTCTCTCTTTAATGAAACAGCTTTTATAAAATCAGGATTAATAGAGATTATGTACCAATTAATTATTTTAACTTTTCAAAGATAACTTTTTGATCTACCAAACTTCTTGACACAGGATTGGTTCCAAGCATTAATGATGGGGCCTGTCAAAACCTAGAGTTTTGTCACATTCAGGAAAAGAATATAAAATATACATTAGTTTAACAACATTTTGCACTTCTGCTTTCAGTGGTATGAGACTAGACAGTCCCAGTGTGGAATTAAACATGTCTGAATGAGGATAACTTTCCACACATATCCTGGCAAATGCTGCTCCAGACCAACAGACCATCTATGTTTCAAGTATAACACTTCTACATGTGTGCCTCTCTCAGCAAATAGTTTCTTAGAATATCTTCTTCAAAGATGTTGGAGTTCATAGAATCATAAAATCATAGAATGGTAGGGTTGGAAGGGACCTTTAGAGATCATCTAGTCCAACTCCCCTGCAGAAGCAGGTCCACCTAGATCAAGTCTCACAGAAATGTGTCCAGGTGGGTCTCGAAGACCTCCAAGGAAGGAGACTCCACAGCCTCCCTGGGCAGCCTGTTTCAGTGCTCCATCACTGTCTGTCACTCATTTCTCCCAGTCTGAAGTCTGAAGTTCATGTTGAATGATATGAGAAGATTCTGACACATTAATTTCAAAGTAGTAAGAAGAAACAGTCTAACAAAGTACTTTTCTTCAGTTTGGTATTGAAAATTTTGCCGCTCAAGATTTTCTTAGGATAATCCATACATACTCACATACATATTAATTGCACATACTAAAATTTTTCATTTAGTTATAAACGTATGCACACAATAAAATCACCTCTCCTTTTATTTTTGTAGTAAGGCAGAGAGGAGAAATTGGTAGCTATAATAATCTTCTATTGAGTCCATAGAGAATGTGTTTATAGTCATGTAAAAAGTAATGAATTTACTTAAATATATGGTGCTGTTCCTCTGACTTCATGACTTCATCAGGTCCTAACTCAAGACAATCACTGAATATTATAATGAAATATGTCTGTATGTCTGCATAGTGGTTTTTGATCTGTCACCTTTACATTTGAATGATGTTTAGTTATCTAACGTATATTAGGGAAATTTTCTTTCTAAAGGAAGGTAAAACCTTTTTTTAGCATAAGAGTTTTATAAATGTTTTTCAACATATCCAAAGCCTTTCATTTTCTTCCCTGACATTGGGGAAAGATGGACCTGATAAGCTCAAGTATATCTCTGATGAACTTGTCTGGTCAGTGCCACTGGCTTTTAGAATTCATTTGACCTGCTGCCTAAAGACACAGCTTGAAACAATCTTACTCTTTTTACGGGAATGTAAATAAAACATACAAAAAACCCCACAAATCAAATGATAGGATTTTAAGAAGAGGTTAATTTTGCATAAACTCATGTGATCTAATATAGGAAAGGAGCACTCCCAAGTTTATAAAGATATAATGATGACATTTCTATAACTCTTTGAATTTAGGACAGTAAAGGGCTTGATTTTCATTCAGCAGATGACATATCTGATGCTCTCCATACTTTGTTTACATATATCTTATGGGTCAGACTAAGCCAAATGAAGTAACTGCTAGACACACAATGTAACATAACAATGTAGAAAAAAAGAAAAAAAGAAAAAAAAAATTGAAAATGGTATTTGTGTGAGACTGTTTACTTTTGGCTTTGTGTAGTTATAATTTTATTGCTGTGTTTTACACCTGGAAGAAGCCTTTAGAAATAAAGCTACATACACTGAACACAGATTTGCACAGCAAGCATGTTCTGTAAATATTTATCCAAAAGTTAAATAAACATAAATATTTTTCTCTTGAATTGACCCCAAAGGTTTTTTTTCATCAGAAACCTGATCACTTGAAACAGTTCATAGCAGTTGGATTAGGAGTGAAGACAAAAATATGTCTGTGTTTTTTAATGGATGTACACAAAAAAATACTCAGCTTTACAGTTTAGGATTTGATTCTTTGTCAGTGACCACTAGCTGGGCACACTTCTGCATTCGAATTGTGCAATGTAAAATAAATTGTAACATCGTCTCATATCTCTTCAGATACCAGGACATGATAGCCTAATCTGTGAGCAAAAGGTAGGCAGTAGTGCAAGATCTTCCATTTTGATTCATACCAAATCTGCCTTGCCAAGCATTCTGTCTCTGACAGTCACTCACGCTTTAGGACAAAGTATAAAACTGGGAGTATTGAGTGTGATATTTCATGCATCATGTACTTCTAGTAACCAATAATATCAGGACTTCCTGAGCCATTCCTACATACATCTGATCAGGCTTAGGCCTTTTAAAAATTCCTCCTTGGAAATCTATATGCTCCTTCAACTTGCTTTGCTATGAGCCAAACTACTCCATTTTTTTCCTAAGCTCTCTTTTTTTTTTTCTTTTTTCTTTTTTTTTAAAAGAGTTTATCCTTCTGGTTGTCCCTTTGATGACTGTGATTATGCAGCTACTAGCAGCACTACTTCTGGAAATGTAATCTTGCTATATTTATTTTTGAGCTATAGTAGATAGTACCATGCAGCTGGGAAGATGCATCCTTGGAGGGGATTACTGTGGATAGCAGATAAGGTTCAGTTCCTTCTATATAGTGAAGGCAAATAATGGCCAATGATATAAGATGAAAAATTATGTCTTAGTTTTTGCTTTCTGGAAGAATTCTTAACATTCAAACAAGGATCTAAAGAGTCTATGTTTCTTAGATGTCAAGCATAACTAACATGCCAAGAATGTTAGACCTACCCATCACTTCCAAAAGCCTTGGACAATGATTTGCACTGTCCGTGTTAGGAATCCAGATGGTATATTGCTTTGAAATAAATTTTGCAGTGAGTGGGAGATTGACTCAAAGACAAACAAGTTCATCTTTCAGCCTCCTGCAATTTTAATGCAGAATAGAATCACAGAATCATTGAATGGTAGGAGTTGGAAGAGATCTTTAGAGATCATCTAGTCCAACTTCCCTGCTAAAGCAGGATCTTGTAGATCAGGTCAGAGGAACACTTCTGGGAGTGTTTTGAAAGCCTACAGAAAAGGAGAATCCACAACCTCCTTGGGGAGCCAGTGCCAGGGTTCCCTCACCCTCATAGGAAATAAGTTTTCTTTAAGTTGAAGTGGAACTTTTGGTATTCCAACTTTTGTCCATTACTTCTTTTCTTGTCACTAGAGACAACATAAAAAAGTGCCATCCGATTCTCTTGACATACACCCTTTAACTATACACTTCATGACTTGCTGCCTCTTATTTGGAACAATTAATACAGCATGACATTCTAATGTTTGTTTGAAAAATTACCACCAGTTGAAGAGGTATTGAGAGGGAAGGAGAAAATAAATACACTTCATATAAGTTTATCTATAACTTCACAACTATATAGAGATATTTAACAATAAAACTGATAGAAGTCTGTGCTTTGTTGCTGAAAGTTTGAAGTTAAACTGGGAGGATGGATGTAGGAGAGGATTGTGCCCTACACAACCAATTCTTCATTACATGTATGTATAATAAATATAAATTCTTTTGAACATAAAAATTAATGATATTAAATATGGAAACTTGAAACGAGTCAAAGCTAGTTTATTTTATGCAGCCTCAATTTGATGGTATTTTTTTCATTTCTTTTTCATATATACACTATGAAACTTTTGAGAAGTCTTCACCAAGTTCTTGAAGATCAAGCAAGTTCTTGAGATGGCTGGTGATATTGCTATGTATATCTTCAGGAATAAATATTTAGGAATTTTGTAATTAATAACCAAAAAAATTGTTGTTTAACCACTCAACTATTTATCTACAATGACAGACACATTTATTGTGGAAAACCATGAAAAAGTCAATTATGTTTCAGAATTCCTTAAAATGAATCCACTGGTAGGATTTTTACATATATCATGAATGACAGAATGAAACTTTTTAAATCGCATCCTGTGTAAAATTAGTTCACATTCTGCATACTTTACATTTTCTTGTCAATTAATCAGTTTAAATGTACTTTTGATGTTAGTGTTTGTTTTTTGCAACACAGCAAAAAGCCTCTGTATATATTAAATTCACATGGAATCACAGAATTTTTGAGGCTGGAAGACTTATAGACATCATGTCCAACCACGCTGCTCAAACAGAGTCAGCAACTGCAGGCACCCTAAAGTTACTTACAGTCAGATCTTTAGTGACTACAGGGACAGAAGTTCTGTATGCTCTGGTTAATTTGCTTAGTGTTTGACTACCCTCAGAGTGAAAAAAAAAAAAAGGTTCTTCTACTTTTGGAAATAATTTCTTACATTTTTGTTTACTCCTACTGCCTCTTGTCCTGTAACTGAGCACCCATGAGAAAAATCTGACTCTA
Organism: Colius striatus; assembly: GCF_028858725.1. Classification (NCBI taxonomy): domain Eukaryota; kingdom Metazoa; phylum Chordata; class Aves; order Coliiformes; family Coliidae; genus Colius; species Colius striatus. The sequence continues at coordinate 24,541,369 of NC_084790.1, forward strand.
TCTTTACATCCTTGCACGAGATATTTATACGCACTGATAAGATTCCCTTGACACTTGTCCATACTGAACATCACACCTCTCTCTCCCTCTCCATCTTCATCAGTTACTTGAAGTCCTTAACTGTTGGACCAGAATATCCACATATGTGACTTTTTTGTGCTTCACCAGACACCTGCCTGCTTATATCTCCAACTTGTTGAGGTCTCTCTGAATGGCAGTGTGAACATAATATGTGTCAATGACTTCTCTCAGCTCTATATCGTCTGTAGGCTTACTGAGCGGGCATACTGTACTGTAGTCAGGATCATTAATGAACATATTAAATGCTATTGGCACCAGCCAATACATCACCACATCACTTGGACTACATCACTAGTAACTGGCCTCCAGGTGGAGATACATTGCTACTGATCACAATCCTTTGAGTCTGGCAGTTTATCCAGTTTCCAATCCATCTTACTGTCCACTTATGGGGCCAGAAAATTACTGTTTTAAATTAAGTTACCTATTGATTTCCACTCTACACCCTTTCCTAAATGCTTCCTTCCGTTATTCAATCTTTGATTCTCACTGATTTTTGAAAGCCTAAGGAAGTACATTTAGAGCATTCCTGAGAGTAAGGAGGGGAAAACAATAAGGTCTTTGCAATATAAAAGATTGACCTATTTTGAACACTCTTCTGAAAAGAGTTGAGTCTTTCAAGTGGAAATCTGACACAAGAATGACACTTTAAACAAAAATATGGTGGAAGCAATTTGGTTTGGTTTGAATGAGTTATAACTATTTGAATCACCTATTGAATTGTGAATCTCTTTCTCCATAAGCTAAGTGTACCAACAGAAAGTGCTGCAGCATCCACCTATATATTAATTCTATATGGATTACGCTTGCCTGTTTTAGCAGTATTGGGAAGAAAAATACCTGCAAACCTAGTTGATGTTTTGCTGGGAAGCAGCAAGATTGGGAGCTGCTCACTTGGAGGACAGGGAAATGATTAACTGAGCGAGTACAGAAGGTTAGATCTGGTGGTGCTGGGCAGATCCAGGGGCCAGGAGCCCAGATTATATTTCAGTGTTAAGATCATGAGACAGATGTGAGTATAAGGTGGAGAGTTGGTCTATAGTAGCAAGGCTAGAACCATATCCAGTGGTGACTGGGCAAGGCCATGATATCATGGATAGTTGGGATATCAACATGCAGGTGGAGGCTAGATCAGGCACAGTGAGGTGAACCAATGCCAAACAGCAACCTATGAATGTCAAGCAGTGCAATGGGGACAGAGTGTGCTGGTTTTGGCTAGGTTAGTGTCAGTTTTCTTCATATTATCTAATAGGAGCTATACTTTGAGTTCATGCTGAAAACAGATTTGATAATAGATGTTTTCAGTACTACTGAGCAGTGCTTACACAGAGTCAAGGCCTTTTCTTCTTCTCACCTCACCAACAGCCAGAATGGTTGATGCACAAGAAGTCAGGAGGGGATACTGCTGGGACAACTGGCCCTAAATGACCCAAGGGATATTCCATACCATATGACATCATGGTCAGCACATGAAGCTGGTGGAAGAAGGAAGAAAGGAGGCACATTCAGAGTGATGACATTTGTCTTGCCAAGTAACTGTTAAGCCTGATGCAGCCCTGCTTTCCTGGAAATGGCTGAGCACTTACCTGCCCATGGGAAATGAGGAATTAATTCCTTATTTTGTTTTGCTTGTGTGTGTGTCTTTTACTTTCCCTATTAAACTATCTTTATTTTAATCCATAGGTTTTCTTATTTTTACTCTTCCCCCACTGTGTGGCAGTGAGTGAGGAGTTGTGTGGTTCTTGGTTCCTAGCTGAGGTTAACATAACACTGGGACAGACCACGGCCATTCTAGGACATCAACCTGTTGGTTGGGACTAGCTCAGCAGGGCCTGTAACCAGGCTGGACAGGGCTGTGGGGAGCTGGTGACCAACCCTCGACTGACAGAATTGAGATGGGTTGCAAAGAAGGTGTTCTGGGCCATGGGCAGGGAGAGGGGATGATATGACAAAACTGGAAGGGCTGTTAAAGTCTGTTGGTACTCTCCAGGACCCAAGAGGTTTTACTTTTTTTGATGTCTGTAAAACTTGTGATATGTACATTGGTCAGCATCTTCTTTACTGATCTGGATGATAAGGCAAAGTGCACCCTATACAAGTTTGCAGACAATAAGAAATTGAGATGATAGAACCGATGGTCATCCTGCTGTTCAGGGGAATCTTGTCAGGATGGAAAAGGCATCAGACAGGAGTCTAAAGAAGTTCAACAAAGTCCTATCCTCAGGGAGGAATAGCATCAAGGAAAAGAAAGATTTTTTTACTGTGCTTAAGTGCCTCTACTGCTAGGCAATTACTAAGTAAAATTTCAGTAGCGAGCTACACTTCAGGTAGAGTCCTAAAGTACACCTCTGAGATCTCAAGCAATCTTTAAATGTTGCTGCTACACCAAATCATTTTATTTTACACTCAAGAATAAGCTACTTTCCTGCAGGAAGAGGACAATGAAATGTATTGTCAGACAAATCCTACCTAGGTGCCTTGTCAAGTTTTATTACTGACTGGGATCAGGGAGTCGATTAAGTCAGTTTCACAGCAATAAATGATTATAAAATACAGGTTTTTAAAAGATGTTTAGGTGTCCAGAGTCAAAACAAGTCTCCAAGTACCTTCAAAAGCATTGGCATCGTCTTACCAACAGTATTTTTTGGATAGACAACTATTGTTGATTATACATAGTGCAATGTGAGTGAAATCTCAGTTGCAATTTGTGACATCTGAATACAATAGGTTGCTTGCCTTAATTAAAAATAGAATTTCCTCTATGGCACAAAGGATTATAACATCATAGTGAGATCCATAAATTTAAGTTTATAAGCCATTCTCTGGGTATTGCTGTAATTTAGATTTTTTTAATGGAAATCAAGTTTAGCAACTCTTTTTTTTAGCAACTCTTCTTTTCCAGTTGGCAGAGAAACAAAATCAGAATGATGAAGTACATTTTACTTGATTCACATTTGTAAATAGCTGAGATTCATTCCTGGCATAAAAAATAATAATCCAGAATTTACATTTTCATTTGAATTATTCAGACTATTTTTCTTTCAAAAGAGCGTTATTTTTATTATTTAAGCCACCACTACCAGTTTATAAATCCAAATCAAAACTGATATCATAATAAGCTGCAATTGAATATCATTAGTTGATTTTCAGTTTAAAAAAATATTAACATTACTGGGTATTTATATCAAACAATGTTGATGAATATTTGTGGCCAATTATCAATAATTGTTCTTAGCTTCACTTTTTAAAAATTAGAGATAGTTTCATTCATGTTCATACAAAAATAATCTGTCACATTTATAGTGTGGAGTTTCATTTACAATAGAATCATGGAATGGTAGGGTTGGAAGGGACCTTTAGAGATCATCTAGTCTAACCCCACTGCAGAAACAGGTCCACATAGATCAGGTCACACAGGAATGTAACTGGGCAGGTCTTGAAGACCTCCAAGGAAGGAGACTCCACAACTTTCCTATTATCATTGGATATTTCATCACATATTATCTAGAACCTCAGGAAAATTTTTTATGACTAGGATCGACAGTGGAAGCATGTGTGGACTGCTGTATGGATGACATATTGTATTGTGTCCAAAACCAGCAAATGGTAAACAATAGGAAGAGGACAGGTTAGTCTATAGTGTGTTACACTATAGTCTTGTTAGTAAGACCAGTCTGTAAAAAAGTGAAATTTTGAAGAAATGGCACAATATCCAAGCAGATCCAAAATATAATCATATAAAATCAACAAAGAACTGATGAAATCCCCACAGCAACACAAACAGAACTCTTCTCTGTGCCCAAAACCAGAAGCAAAATGGATACATGTTATTTATATAAAGGTGGGATTTGATTTCCAGTGAGACAAATGTTTTGCACCACCTTATTCAACTGTGCTGTGACTTATTGAAGAGAAACTCCTTAAAAAATACTAGAGGACTCACAAAGCATACAAATTAAGGATAAGTCAATAGCCTTCCTTTCCATAACCATACTCTCACTCAGACTTTTCCCTGAGTATCAAGCTGAACTGAAGTAGTGTTGCTGGATTCACAAATTTGCCCAGATGGCTTACATTTTAAAATTCAGAAAGCTGCAAATTTCTCTTCCTTTAATTTGTGCATTTTTACAGACCTCCGTAGAGCATTACCAGCACTCACTTGCACAACACCAGAAGCATGGACAGAGTGCTTTAGTGATTTAATACTTGGTGTGATTTAGAAGATTTAAACATACAAACTTATTTTGATTATAGGCTTTTTAAACTATAGCACTTTGTATTACAATGTAATAGCCCTTTTCATTTCTTCTTTTTATATCTACAATGTTTTTAAAGAATACTTATATAAAGTGTACCTGCTTCTAGCTACTGCAAAAGAATTTTCCTTGTTAACTTACAGACATCAAGAATGAATACATTCTTTTTCTACATTGGTTTAAAATCAAGTTATAGGTGCTTGTACATTGGTAAGCATGTAAAAATGTATGATATTAATGAAGTTTATGGTCTGATTTATGGCCTTGACCATCATAGTTTCCAAATTATTGGAAAAGAGGATTGTGAAAACTAATTATTGAATCCTTGAAAAAAAAAGATCAGGAATATAGTCAGGGGGAATAAATAGGTTCTAGAAAGAAATTCTTTAAAACAAGTGTTCAAACTGTGTTCTGCTGTCTGTCTAGGAAAACAAAGAAATCAAACTAAACCTAATAGAGTTACATTGGGAAAAAGTAAGAAAACCCAACAGAAAACAATATCTGAGTATCTTCACTCATTAAGACTCAAAATGTTTCAGGAATGATTCTTTCCATTTCTCGTTACTAAGGTATTTGTGTAATAAGATAATCATAAATGATGGGGCAGTCTGTCTCTAATTAGTGTTGATGATCATCACATTGTTGCATGGTAAGAGCTGTGGAATGAGTTTTTAAACAGAAAGTGAGCTTAATAAAGGCCTATTCTAACAATGTCTCTCTACATACTACCACAATAAACAAAAACACTAGAAGTCAAGCCAAGATGAAAAAGTGTTCAAAAAGACAGGTCAGGTTATGCTAATGCAGGTGTTAATCGGAGATGTTAAAGAATTAGGTGTAAGTATATTGACATCAGAAGGAAAGGATATATTAATTGTCTAGAAAGCTCAGCTAGCATTAGCTAGTAATGTCAGGGGTACCATTTATGTGTGTGTGCAGTTTGATAAAAGTTTCCTTTCAACAGAAACATTGTTTGAAAATAAAAATATGATAGTCCTGCCTCTCTGGGTAAGCACAGTTATTCAGCTAGCCAGTCACAGTGGAAGAAGCTCTTTAGCAAGACCTCTCCACCCAGGCTATTTTCCACGGTAGCTGTCTCTGCCAATTGTTACAGCTGTTGCATTATGGATGTTGGAAGGTACATCCTTATCTATCTAATATGGACTTATTTTCCATGAGCTTTTCTAACGCCTACTTGAATCTGGTGATACTTTCTCTACACTTTTATTTAGGAATAAACTCCAGAAGTTATTTCTCTACACTTTTATTTAGGAATAAACTCCAGAAGTTATTTGGTACTGTTTAAAAAAGTACTTCCCTTTAACTCTTTTAAACCGATTTGCTTCTAATTTCAACAATTGAACTTTAGCTAATTTAGAATTCAGTGAATGTGACTTTATCTGCCTTCATGATTTTGTAAACCTTGATCATATTCTACATTGCATTTTGCCCTAAATCAAGACTCCCAATATTTTCAGTCTCAACTAAGAAGGCAGTCATTCTATCCTCTGATCATTTCAGTTCTCTCTATGTGTATTTTGAATTGACTAATGTCCAGAGATACAGAAATCAGAATTGCACAATGTGCTTAAAATGTTGGTGCAGCAAGATCTTCAGTAGGGCAAAATGACATGCTGTGTCTTTTTCTTGTTCTACTTACCCTTCTCAATGATGCATAATTTGTTTTGTGTGCTTTTTTTCTGTCTCCTGTTGAACATGAAGCCAAGTATTTCACAGAAATGCTAACATATATATAGACATAAAAATAAATGGGTTTTTGTACATTAAGTCAGGTAGGTTATTAGGAATCCATTTGTAAGACTATACTGCATCTGTTTTGGAACTAATAAGTTTCTGGATTTGTAATCACTGTCAGTGACTTTAAACTAGAATATTGGAAAGGATTACATTATAATTGTCTCCTGAATTTTTCTCTTACATTGTACCACTTTTTCATGTCATAGAATCATAGAATCATAGAATGGTAGGGTTGGATGGGACCTTTAGAGATCATCTAGTCCAATCCCCCTGCAGAAGCAGATCAGTCTAGATCAGGTCACATAGGAATATGTCACTGATCTTGAACTTATTTTTTTCTTACTGAGTATACTGCTCTAAAAGTGTTCTGAAATTATAATAGCTCCCAAGAAATGTTACATAGTACACTTGTGTAATTAAAGTAGCCATTAGGTCCTTATTTTTTTTCACTTCATTCACTTTACCTGAGATAGTGCTATTCCAACTGTTTTCAGACTACTCAATCATGTTTTTAGTGGTAGTTGTTGCTTGTTATGCAATATGATAGTTACATATTTTAACTCTTCTAAAAGAGAACCTCGATGTTAATATTAACATTTTTGTACAAATAATGCTGTACAAATAATATACAACAATAGCCTGATTACTTTACTTTCTCATTTTCATCTAAAAGATAATTCAAAACTTTTGATGATATCTGTGTTGAGTTTGCCATCTCCACTTTAGAATACTTTCATATTAGTTCCTTGTGGTTTTTTTTAATTCCCTTGACTGGATTTTTGTTAAGACTCTTTCTCTTTTCCATGTTTCAGAACTACTGTTCATCTTCATCCAAATCTGGGCTCTTCTTTTTAATGTCTTGTCCTTGATTGGCCTACAGTAGCCTGTCATCTACTGATTTGTCTCCAGTTTTTATAACTGTTCCTTGCACCTATGTATTGTCAGAAGGTTATTAAATGGTTCTTTAGGCAATTCCTGTAATTTTTCTCTCTATAATTTATAAATTTGAACTTAGTGAATATCTCTGTGACAATACCTTGCAGATCAGCTTCTCTTCTCTCTTATTATCAAGTATAAAACCTCTATTTATCTCTCACTTTCTCTATTTCTTGATCAGCATTGACAGTACTACCATCCGGCCTATCACTCATGTTTAATGTGGTTGCAAAATTCCTCTTCAACTTCTAAACTTTCAAATCTAGAATGAGCTTAAAATTCTGATGTATTTGAGAATATATTAACTCTTGATGTGGGTGTTATGGATATTTCTTTCCCAAGTAGCCATATGGCTAAAATCCTCCTTATATTGTGTTTCGGTTTCTGCACCACCGTTTTCTGTGGCTTTGATTATATAAATAAGAACTCTGCTACAAGAAGTATTTTCTTAGCTTTTTATTTTCACCTTGTAATCTAAGCATATTTCATTAGTATCATTTGTTTCTTTAAACTTTTGATCCCTAAAACTTTAATTCTCATTTTCATTGACTATAACTTTCATGGAATTCATTTTTAAGTGGCTCATAATATCAGTGCCTATCACCCCCCTTTCTAGCTTTCTCTTATTCTCAAATAGAAACATAGCTGGTGTAAAAAGCTATTCAATTAACCACTCCTAACACAGTGTTTTGTTGTGATAGTCATAGTATTGCCAGACAAAAGTTGAAACCTCTACAGCACTACAACAGAACAAAGAATCATAGAAACATAGAATGGTAGGATTGGAAGGGATCTTGCTTTTATAAGAATGAGCATTTTTGTCTTCTACAAATAAGTAAATTTATTTTCTTTTTCTAACAATTGCCTGTTTTGAGAAAAAAGCCAAATCCATCACATTTCTTTCTCTTTAATTGACTGTCATTTATGTAAATGAATCATTCTTGTGTCATTTTGCATGTGAAGTCCCACTCAAATTAACAGGTTATACTGATATAGCTGAGGGAAAAAATGAGTTCAGGAAAATGTGAATATTTATGAACTCAAAATTGCAGCCCTGTAATATGCTGTCTTGTTTTGCTTTCCCCCCATTATTCAGTTCCAAAAACTTTATATTACCGATACTTCTGTCTTGATTTTGAAGCATTTGCAAGTGGAAGAATGTACTTAATTACACCATTCTGATACTATACTGTAGCACAAAGAATTACCTGCATTTGTAGAGCAGTTCAGCTAAAAGTATGTGTGCAGCAAGTAAAAAGCAAGGGTTCTAAAAAGAAATCTGTGCAGCCTGAAGTCATGTGTCTGAAAATGTGATGGTAGAAATAAAATAGTCTTGCTCTGTGTGTTAGTTTTTACCCCAGTCTATAGCAAGACCCCAGGAAAAGTCATGTACTTTCGATATTTCAAGAAAAGTTTCTACTTCATTTAGAAATATGAGATGATTCTTATACCAAGATTTATACCCTGACATGTATAAATGTCTGCAAAGTTACATGGTGGGGGGGTTATATTCTAAACTTCATCTTAAAAGGGTTTAGGAATGGCTTAATTACTTCTTCCAGGTGTATGTAAAACTGCCAAATGAAACCTTTGTCTGTATCTTCTACTAGTACTGTTATCAGTGTGCTTTATCTCTCATTTATATAGGTAGCAAAGACGCTGGGTTTATGTTCAATTTGGACCCTGTAGGGCTGTGCTTCTGCATGTTACTAGAGATGCACGTCTTCTCTGGAAAATGGGATAGCAGCACTCTTATCTAGCCACATTCTTCTAATCTGTTAGTCATGTCTGAGGTTTTCACTTGTAAAGAATACATAATCCTTGCAGTGTACCAGCAAGCTGGTCACAAACCTTCCCTTTCCCCTGAAAATTAACCTTCAGGATCCAATGAAGGCCCACAGCATTTTGACTTGTATGTACTATCTTGAAAGTGAGCAGTTTATTAAAGAATTTTTTTTAAATGGACTCATTGTCCTTTGCATTACAGCACTGCAAACAGTTTATAGAGATTTGAAGTTAGGTTTCTGGTTTGTTTAGCTATGAGCTTTTTGCCTGGAACACAATTTGAAAGCTTTATACATTTCAGACTTGTGATTATCCCAGAAGTTAACCAATTAGCTTAAGAAGAAAATCTCATAAAATAATTTATAGATTAATTCTTTGAGAACACTCCCAAAGATTGGAAAATTATGCCAGCTCCTATAATTCCTTTCTGGAAGACAATGTAAAAGTAAGGAGTCTAGTTATCTGAAATATGCGTTAGATAAGTATCTGTAAAACAGCTTTGAATTAACATTTGATTTAAGAGTCTTGGCAAGCTAACAGGAAAAGAAACAACCTATTCTATCTGATGCAATTAGCCTATCAATTGCTGAGATTTGTTCAAATGGAAATCCAATCTGAAGAGGAAGTTGTAAGATGCTGTATCTAGTCTTAACTACTCTGATCACTGGCAACTGATCATATCAAACTGTGGTAATTCAATAATATCCATTGCTGTAGGTTTAACCATCAGTTGTTTTTACTTCATCTTTGAATGAAACCTATTGGATGAATCCTTAGGTGGACTCTAATTTTAGTACCTAATTGATACCTATGAGACTTATCTTAACCCAACTTGCTTCTGTCTGATATAACATGTGTACAGAGTTTAGAGTTTCAGGCTGGAGATTATATGAGCATTCTTATCTATCCTTTTTGAAGACAGAGAGGAAGGGGGGAAAATACCTAAAGAGGTCACATTTCTTCTGATGATGATGTTTTAAACTCTTGAAGTGTTTCCACAGTTTTCTAAGACTAAAATCTTCTATTTCTCAAGATCTTTGAAAATACAAATTAATTATGAGATCAAATAGTTTTTGGGTGATTATTCCAAGGATAATGCATAGGTCCCTTACTCAAATCTGGCCTTTACTTTGCAAAATACTGAAACTCATGGTTTTTACTTTTCATCTCCTTCCTTTGCCAGATTCCTACTGTGGGATAAGACTGATGCCATGGCTGTTGTAAATAGAACTAAAGTTTGTGTGATTGTGTGGCTTTCCTTCTGAATTGCCAAGTGAGTGCTCTGCCTATTTAATGAGCAGGATGATCCAACAGATTGAGCAAGGAATAGAGAACATCAGGCTTCATTAAAGGCTTCATCCCAGACCACTGATTTGATTCCATATGAAGGCAATTTTAACTTGGTTAGAAAACATAAAACTATAAATAATTATTCATGCACTCAGAAACATATCTTTGCTAATCTGTATGCCTTATTAATATTTTTATCCTGTTCTTATCTGTTAACTCTCCTATCTAGGTAACAGTTCTGAAAAAAAAAAGAAAAAAAGTTGATTCTCTGTCTTTGACTTGTGAGGTATTATTTTTGTGAGAGAAAGATGTATGCAGCTTTTTATAAACTGGAAATTGTTATTTTCATTTTTATTCTCATATAGATACTGAAGTTTTTTTATGACAGGATGGTAATTTACCCCAGTGTGAAATCTTAAAAATGTTAATAATAGTAAGAAATTGAATTCATATTTAAGGAAAGTGGGAGGGTTGTGAGGTTTTGGGAGTTTTGGTAGTTGTTTGTTTTAGTTAATCTTACTTAAACTCTGATGCTGATAGCACACATATCTAAATGCTTCGCTCAGTTTTTCTCTCAGTGACAGGTTGCACAGCTTCACTGATATTAATCAGAATTCAGAGCATTTTCAGCTAGGTTCAAACAGTGGATGTTCATATATCATAGAATCATAGAATGGTAGGGGTTGGAAGGGAACTTTAGAGATCATCTAGTCCAACACTCCTGCAGAAGCAGGTCCATTTAGATCAAGTCACATAGGAACAAGTCTAGATAGGACTTGAAGACCTCCAAGGAAGGAGACTCCACAACCCCTCTGGACAGCCTGTGCCAGGGCTCTGTCACCCTCAGAGTCAAATAGTTTTTTCTTATATTTAAGTGAAACTTTTTGTGTTCCAGCTTAATCAGAGTCGAAGAATCTTTTATCTGTTCATAATGACATGTTTTACAAGTGAAATTTTGACCTGAAGAATCTTTTATCTGTTCATAATGACATGTTTTACAAGTGAAATTTTGGAGGATAGAAACCTGGCCAACAATTAGGATGAGTTTGAGAGGACTCAACCACATTTTTGCAAATTGAGGATTATGGTCATTTCTGATAAGTTGCTTAATGAACAATTTTATATTGTTTAAAAACAAGTGGATTGCTGAGTTGTTCAATCCTTACACATTTAACAAGGCAGGGAGGGGAGTTTTGATCAAGAGGAAGCTACCCCTAAGTAACTTCACACAGTGAAGTGTGACACTATTGCTCCAAACCAAGGAAAGTCATTGAAATTATTGCAGGTGCTTCAAAGGAAAACAAATAAACATAACAAACTATCTGCCACTGTGCAATCAGAATAGGAGTATCGACTCATTAAAGATACATCTTTATTTATATAATAAGTGAGGCTTTATTGTGTAAATGCATCAATGCAGCCCACAACTGTAGTACATTTATCATATATGTAAGTTTATTTTTCCCTCAAAGATGATTTTTTCAACATATCATCTCAGAATGTCTCTGAGTTGTCATTTCACAGTGGCTGATTTTTATTTTCTATCATTAGGATATGTTTATACAGGAGGGATGTACTCACAGTGTTTTTGTCAAGGCTCATGTTTATGTCTCTGGTCTTTTGGTTTTGAGTTTTGGAAAGTGCCCATGGAAAAGTGTCTATATGTATTTTCTTCTCTTTCTTTTTTTTTTTTTTTTAAACAAAATGCTATGGAATAGTTGTGCCTGTGTTTACCTTTAAGGAACATCACGAATTCCAGTTTTTTGTAGGAGTAGTATCAGAAATGTTGATAGTGATAGTGCCTGCTTCATTTGCTGAAGATGTCCAGTAATAAACTGACTTGGAAGATTTAAATATTCCAAACCATCTGTGTAAGACAATAATGGCATAGAAATATGGAGGCAGTGGCTTTTTTTTGGCACCTGAAATGAAATTCCCTGAAACAAAACAAGAAATATTCAGGATGATCACATATTACAAAATGTGTGACAGGTTTACCGATTTCATCAGGAAATTAAATACATTTCTTTTGTTCTTTAAAATATAGCGTCTTCCATATCTGAGAGTATAAGCCTCAGAACCTGGCACAGCTAAAATATTTGTCAAAGTTTTACTAAACAAAAGCCAAGACAGTGCTCAGAGTCCATATATGTGGAGGTGGTGAGCAGACACTGCAGCTGCTTCACAGAGTCAGATACTAACTCCACAGCCAGGACCCAGAGCAAGGATATATATAATCCACATCAGGTTGTGAGACTGCCAACATAAAGACATCCCTTGATATTTTCCTCTTTTCCTTTCTTTGAGTAATATTTAAGTATAGATACACATTGACAGATTGGAAGATAAGAAAAATTAGGCAAATAAACCCCAAGTTTAAAAAATTGCATTAATGATAGTGAATCTATTGCAATTATTACAGTTGAGGGCAACTGAAAAGTGTTTATTATTGTAAAAATTTCACTATTACCAAAGGAAAGAAATATGTTAATTTGGGTTAATATTTAAGTACATTGTCCAATTTCTTAAATGATACCTGCTTTGAATCCTTTAAATTCCAATAGTTGATCTAAAATAATTTATTGAATTTGAGTTCTAATAGTATGTACCAGATATCATGACCAAAATGGTCATGACAAATACACATAAGATAACATGCATTTATAACAGTAAAGATGTTTAAAAGAATGTGCCAAGACTATTAACTGCTGATTCCTTTAATACCTGTGATGTCAACACCAGAACACTAAAAAATACAGAAACACTTTTGTAGAGGCTATAGTAGAAATTCCTTCTTTTTGAACTTGAACAGGAAATGGGGAAACAGAGACCAATTTGGTTGGAGAGTATTAGAAATTAACATGAACAATGAGCAGAAGGCTTTTAAGTAACACAAACAGTCTGGAAAGAGAAAACATAGGAAGTCATAAAAAAGCTAAAAGATAGAAGACCAAAAGGAAGTTGTGAGTGTAGAATATCAGGTGATATTTCAACCACTTGTAAAGTTTTCTTTGAATGAAGTGTATTTGCAGCAAGCAAAGGGAAAGTAAAAGAGTCTGGAAAGTAAAAAAAAATTGACTAGTAAAATCAGTATGAAAATTCCAGCACAAAAGACCAACAAATGCAGATGGCTTAATATATTTTTATTTCATAAATGAGATGATAAGGCAACTATACAGATTTAAAATTAGAATTGCTTGATCAGTACAGTCAGTGAATTGGATAGTGCTGATGCCATTCACTCCTAAGCAATAGAAATCTTGTTATGATGAAAAGACCTTCTCAAACCTCTGCATTTGATATTAGTGGACCTCTCTGTGGTCAATATTTGTATTAACAGAAACACTGCTTGCCTCTGTGGATTGCACTAGAAGGGACTGTAGATAATTCCTGGGAAGTTCAGGACAATTGTCCTGACCATGCTCCCTCACAGCTTCTTGTGCATCTCCTCATTGACAGAGGAGGGAAATGGAAGTCTTTCACTCAAGGCAAGTGCTACTTAGTAACAATTAAAACATTCATGTGTACCAACATTTTCCTCACACTAAATCCAAAACACAGCACTGTACCAGCTACTACGAAGAGAATTAACTCTGTCTGAGCCAAAACCAAGACAGTGGCAGAAAAAAACTTTGTTGCTTCTCACAGAGTAATTTAAGATTTTTGTAGAAGGCACAGGTAATTCTCAAAACACTTTGAATCTCTTTTTTTTCCTCTGTTGTACTCCCAAGGGTTAGCCAAGATTGGTTTACATACATTTTGAAAAGCAGCTCAATGAGATTGTGTTCTGTCATGAAAAAGACGTTCAACATTCAGTTGAATGTCCTGGAAACACAGGCTCCCAGGATGAAGCTGAGGCTCACAGGGCAGCAACTAGCAGTGCAGATCTGTGCTCTGGAACAGAATTCTACATTGTGCTCTCTTTTCTTCCTTACAGCCTGGAAGAGACATTAATAACGTGTGGTGACTGTAGTACGTTGTAAGCACTCGTGGTCTAATGCGCTATCGTGGTTTAAGTCCATCCAGGGACAAAAGACCATGATTAAACTTATGTACCTCAGAGTTCATGACTTCCTTTCCCCATAAGCAGTGCTTGGGGCAGAGAATGGGGGGTGCAGTCAGTCCTTCCCAGATATTTCTTGCCATTTATGACAATCCTGAGAAGAAGTGCTCCTTGCCCCCTTGGTCCAGCTCAGAGTCTCCCACACAATGAGTAGCCCTGCAAGGGCTACTCCAACCAGCACTGCAAACCCAGTTCATTTTCTCCGAACTGGTGTCTAAACTGCTTGCTCCCTCTGACCCAGAGTCTCCAGCTCTCACCTTCTGTATCATGAGGTCTCTGCTTCTCATCACAGGCTGCAAGAATGTCTCTTGCCCAGTATCACTCTTTCTGTCATCTCTTGGCTGCAGGGTCCACGTGGTCACCTCCATCTTGCCCTTCCCTTCCATCTCCTTCAACGCACTTCAAATTTTCATTCTTAAATAGTGAAGGCAGAGGCGCCAAATTGGCCCAGCCAGGCTGGAAGTGGGTCTGAACCTCAGAGCTGGGAGAAAGTCTGAGCACTTCTTACCAGGTCTGCACTGCAGCCTCCTCCCCCTGTTACGAAGCAAAAGTGGCGTGTGCAGATGCTGCAAATCACTGACTGGTTCTGTGTAGGGTTTGCAGAACTGAAGGCTCACTCAGAATCTGACTTGAAATGTTTAAAATGAAAAGTCAGCTTTCTGGACACAAGTTTGGATCCAGTGGAGTAGCCTGTACTACAGCCTAGTGCAAAGGGGGGGCCTGCAGCAGGCACTTGGAGAATATGGACTTCTGCAAGGTTGAGCATGATGTGTAAAGAGGTGGAGTTAAACTTAATAGATTACAACTGTTTACATGTCTGCTTCATATAGCAGTTGACAATAAAGTCAATTTCCTTTACATGCTAAAAAAGTAAACTGCTGTAGTTTACTACTATTATATTTTTAACTACAAATGGCTTTCTTCGCCCCTGATTCCCTGAATTCTTGTATTCAGGTCTGAGGTGGATATCCACAGTGTGATTGTAAATACCGAATCTACTGAGAAATACTTAAATTAAGAAAGAATATATACAGAATTCTTCAGAAATTGGGATCCCGAACAATATATCTTTCTGCTGAAATATTTTTCTCCTGTGTCTTTGCAGGCAAGAACTTTAATAATGTCACTACATGTTCTTACCCACAGGACTTGGCACGGTGTGTTCCCAATCCTGAGTCATACCAATGTGATTGAACTGGAATTATTTGTGACTAGCAGCTGAGATGTTATGTCTTTGCTTTATTTTGAATATCTTCACTAACCTGTGAAGATAAATTGCATGTCTCACCTGAGGGATACTATCACAATGCCCTTCATCATCTCTTTCTCTTTGTCAGCTTCTGTCATGGATGACTTGTCTGAACCTAAACACATGTATTTCAGGTCAAGCCAGGGAACTCCTCTGCCCTATGTGGTCAAGTACTAACTGTTCAACAAGAAGTTTATGTAGTATTAGGAAAACAGTCACAACACATTTTTTTTTTCCAAAATGGGATACAATGCTATTCCTGTAAAAAATATTATTTTCAACTAAGTCAGCATTTTCCACCAGAAAAAAAATCATTCACAGGGAATCATCTGATGTTTTCTGGATGACAGTGCCAGACACTTTCCATAATAGAGTTGCAGTTTACATAAAACTTTCATCAGCCTATTGGCTGGGCTAACGTCCTTACCCTGTAACTGTTTGTTAGTTTTATCCAATTAGTGAAAGAAATATTTGTATGCTACACAGTGCTGCTTGCAATAACTCAATTGTATAACTGAAATATATCATCAAATTTATGAAAACAGGTGCTGGATGTGATTTATAATCCTGATAAATCTTTTTTTAAACATTGCAGATCTGTAATACTTCATATTTCCATAGCACTTTCCATGCTGTGGGCTGTGGAAGCTTCAATTTCCGATCCAGGAAGGCAGAAAACACAGCTAATTGAAGACACAGAGATAAATTTTTCTTTAAAGCAGTTTCCTTTTGCTTTGGAGAACACTGGTTACTTTGCATATGCGTGAAAAAAAAATCGGTCACTGGATGATAATCTAATTACCATTTTATCACTTTCAAATATAAAGTTTCACTGGTTTTAGTGGCAATGAAGCCTCAATCATTATGCAGGGAATGGTACAATTTCCTGTAAAATATTGCTTGCTTTGAAAAGTGCCTAGAAAGCAGGGGTGGGGAGGGGTTATATCCTTACATAAGAAAACAAAATCTGTTTTATTTTTACAGCTTTTTCTGTTTTCTGTTAATATGAGGAAAAAAGTCAACCATGTCTGAAAGCTTAGATAAAGAGTTGGAATTTCAACTTGCTCCAATCATATTTATCTCTCTACATCATCTCTAGAAAGTTTTATTCTTGGTAATTATACCTGTCTAAGGAATATATCTTTCTAATTTTTTTTCTTGCTCTCCCTAGAAATAAAACAGTAAACAAAAAACATACACAAGCAAGTAGTAATCTACTACCACATGTCTTCTATAGGGTCTTCATTAGTCTGCAGAATATTTATTTGACCTATCATTAATATGGTGTCTTCTTTATTATTTACTAAGACACTTAATTGGTTTCTAGCTCAGCACAAATGGCTATTATGAATTGAACTTCTTCTGTTTCTGCACTCAGGGTAACTTGCAGCTTATCATTGATTTCAGCAACAGATGCACAAGCACCCTCTTAGAGGAGCAGAGCTTCCTGGCTAAAAGCTAATGGTATATTCAAACATTCTGCAGTAAGGACAAAAAAAAGAAAAAAAAGAAAAAGAAAAAAAAGAAAAATAAAAAGTAGATAATTCACAGCCCATTTTGAAAAGATATAAAAGTCCAGTCCCATGGTCTATGTCTGCAGTTTCAACACTTCAATACTTACCTTTTTAAAAAAACAAAAAAAAAAAACCAAAAAACCCCCAAAAACTGCCACTCCAAACACTATAAACAAAAGTGACAACTGACCTTTTCCACTTTATATAACTATTATTCTTCAGTAAGATAGATTTTCTAGTATATTTCAATGAATATTTCAACAAGTCTAATAGAATGTAATAACAAAAGAACATGTCTGATTACTAGATCAACATGTTACTGCATAAGAACTTTAGAATATTATTTTATATTTAAGGTGGATAGAATCAAAAACATAGCTTTAAGCATTTCCATGTGACAGTTCTGTCAAAAGTAGAAAATTTTCTTTTTACTGATGTTAATTTATTATTCCAATAGGCAGACACCTGGAGTGTTAGCACCACATCATTATTCCACCACTTTTAAACAACCACGAATCTCAAAGACAGTATATTAACAAAAGTAAAAAGGATCAATATCCTTCAGATCAGTGAAATCTTCTCTCTGTTTGGTGGACCTGGCACTTATTGCACTGCTGAAGCTTACCTAGGTTATGTGCAACGACATCATGTTAGTATACCGTCCCTTAGGTCAGCATCGAGTAAAAAGTTCCAGACTTAGAAAGATTAAAATTTTCTCAGCCTAGTCAACACATGCATATGATGCTGGGACAATCAGCCATTTTACTCTCTAACTCTACAAACAATCCTTATTATCATATCTATGCGCTAATTCTACCAGACTACTTGGTGACTAATCAAAGATTCACAAGCTTGAAGTGCACATTGAATTGAGTATAAATACTTCCTCTGAAAAATCATCTTTTTAACCAACCCTGCTGCTTGAAACAGTTGCAGCAACATTAGTAGATATGTTAAGAAAATTATACTATGGAAAATTATATATGTTAAGATGATACAACCTGCTAACACACTAAAAAAACCTTATTTTTCTTCTTCATTCTATAAATTCTGTACTATTCAGACTCAAGAATAAATGACCACTGACTTCTATTTGACATCATCGCTCCCCTAACAGACTGCTGCTGTTTGCCTTTTTCATACACAGCAATTGAACAGAAGTTGTGTGTTTTCATCTTCAAAGTAGAGATGGAGAAGGAAATACTTAATTTGGAGTCACACAGATTCCTTAAAGGCGAAAAATGGGCACTCTTTTTTAAGCACAGCTGCTTTTGAGAATATGAGAATTCAAGCTTTATCCTGAAAATTGGTGGTTAGTGGGTTTGTGTTTTGGGATTCTATACACTGTGTTTTTCTCCTTTTAGATTAGACGTAATCTCATCAGTTAAACATCACTTAAATACTAATACAATTTCTTCTCTCTCCAGAGGCTATAAAAATCAAAGTAACCCTCTGGCTTCAGAAAGATTTTTTTTTAATGGAATTTAGACTAAAGGGGAGAAGAAAGGAACAATACAACATTCCCTCCTCAGCACAGAAGTGTTTAATTTAAAGGCTGTGCTGTTGGAAAAAAAAAGACACACTACAAACTCGATAACTGTAATTTCTGTTTGAGCAAAGACATATGTAACTAAGACAGAGAAAAGAACTGTCTGTTTCACTCCATCTGTGATTTAAACTCACTGCTGATTCCGAGGACTACACAAAAATCCTTCACATTTTTTTAGTCAGTATCTATGTCAGACAGAATCATAAAATGTTCAGTTTCTGGGGAAAAAAAAAAAAAAACGGGAGGGGAGGGAGACTGATGTTGATATTGGCTGCATTTTTTTTTTTTCTGTTTCACTTCAGGTGTGTGAATTTTACTAATGACGATATATATGGCTCAAGATTTATGGCTTTCTTATTTTATAATCTTAGAGTAAAATCAAATCAATTGTAATAAGCATTTGTACATACAGATACAGAAACACTGTAAAACCTAAAGTTAGTAGGTAAAATTAAGGTACCTAAAACACTAAAGCATAAAATTCCTCACTATTGAAGCATAAGGGAAGTGACTTACATTTGAACAGGAATTTTGTCTCAGTCTCTAGCCTGTCCTAAGAAAGCTTTCATTCTTTATTCCCTCCCTCCCCTCTATTTACAGAAGAAGAAAGGAAAGTGTATGGTAGGAAAGCATGGAGAATTATATTCTTAGTGATAAGCAAGTCTTTACTTTCTCCTAGCTCTCATTCTGCCTACCTGACTAATTGGTGTGACATTAAAGAGATCTTAAGACAAATGGATTCTAAATCTACTTCAAAGACACTAAAATTGAAAGGGAAAAAGGGGACAGAATCTTCTTTTGATTTCTGGTACTAAAAAAAGAGTTCAAGAAAACAACAAAGAAATTCATGGCTTTTAATTCTCTTGAGTTATAGAGTATTTAGTTATAATGAAACTTCCAATGGCAAAAGAAATTCCACTTTTCAGTCATCTCTAGCATCCAAGTAGAGATGCTGAAAGAGACTTACATCTCCAACTTTCAATATCTGCAATGTTAATTGGTTTTCTCAATGTATATGAAAAAATCTTGAGTTTTTTAAAATATTTAAGCATAGTTTAAAACTGGCTCAGTTGATGCCTGTGTGCTTAAACTTCCTTATGCTCATAGTATTAGACTTGTGAGGAGCAGAGAGCACTGTGAAAACAAACTGTATTTGATGTTGCTGATGTTGCAGCATATTTGAAGGAACAGAAGCCACTAATAATGGTCTGCAAAAGTGGGAACAGTGTGTGTCAAGCAAGGAAAATATCAACATATTTTCACTGTGCATAAGCTGAGGCAAATATTCCTGACTTACTTGAATGGTGGATAGAGAGCCATAATGGAAGTTCTAAAACTTAAATGGGTCTCTGTGAAGAAGTTGTGCTCTGTGGTGTAGTCCGATCAATGCAGGTACTATGGGAAACTTATCTGAAAGATGA